>NC_090649.1:51449925-51751082 GCF_040937935.1 Hyperolius riggenbachi | reverse complement strand
CATGCTTGGCAACGGAGGACAGCGATGGAGGCTCATTAGGATCCAGAGACTTCCATTTCTCAAAGTGGACCTGAACTCTTGCACAGGACAGAAGGAAAACTGAGAAATGCACCCTGTATGTGTTTATAGAGTTTAGCTCCTTCATTTGTGTCTAATCACAAGTTGTAATTTGATCTCTCCCCTGTGTCACATGACTGCCATGGCAGATAAGCCCATTTGAAAGCACAGGATGTTAACAATATGTCTGCTTCCATGAATCAGGAAGTAGACACACTGCAGATTTATTGCAGGGTTTGTATCAGCTGTAACAAAGAAATGATTTGTGTTTAAATATTTTTATGCTGGTGTGTATCTTGTAGAGCAGAGAGGAAGTTCTGAGTTCAGGTCCACATTAAGGTAATTATCTGTTTTTGTATACTTTAACTCCAGACTCCGCTTAAATGAAATATCACTCTAGTCGTCTGGCTATTAAATCCCACCTCCAGGCACCGCTTTTAAAAATATAATAGGTTAGTAATCCGACTGCTTCCCTTGGGAGAGAAGGCATCTGTAGCTAAAAATGCAGTTTTGAAATGTTCATTGCAGCAGAGTAAAAGGGCCTTATCTGAGGCTCTATTGATGTGGCTGCTTATGATACTTTGTTTGCATCATCAAACCCACTGTTTGGGCTCCAAGGGGGTGGGGCCAAGACTGACTCTCAGTGAAGATTGCAGTGACAGCATAGACGGTCTGTGGTGTAGGAAGTAGACATTGTTGTGGCTTCTGTATAGGATTTAGAAAAAAAAAAGTGATCAGCTAATCAGTCAGCTTCTGGATGGATAAAGGCAAGTTCTGCAACTGAAGGGCACATGGATCTTAGAAAATGTGTTCTTAGAATGGGAGCTTTACATTTAAAATGGCACTAAACTCAAAACTTCCTATCTGCTCTAAAAGATTACCCATAATAGGATAACTTTAATTGGAACAAAATGGCTTTCTTTACAATTTATGGAAATACTAAAAATAACCAACCCAGAAGTTTTAACTTGGTTTCACCTTGCAGGGAGCTTGCTGTATGGGGATAGAGATCCTGCAGTCTATTTACAGCTGCTAAGAACTAATTAGACACTTCTATCTGGCCAAACACAAAACAGAGCAGCACATTTCTTTAGCAGCTATATGTGGAATGAAAACTTTTCGTTGTGCGCTGTGCAAGAGTTTTGGTCCACTTGAAGGGAAAATTCTGCAGTACCATTTGTTGACTCTCGATTTGTAGTCATGTGACTATTAGTGCTGCTTCCCCACCTGCCACTTGTCTCTAAAGCCGCATCTACACGAGTAGATGCGGCCGCGATGCTCCTTATCAATCGAGCCGCTAACGCGGCTCGATTGATAAGATCCGACAGGACGGATCTCCGCACCGCCGATTCCCTGCTTGCTCCCTGCGAGAGGACAATGGCAGGGAATCGAGCGGAAGATAAGCGGCGCCGGCGGGGACGAGCGGGGAATCGAATGCGGCGAGCGGGGACGCGACGGGCACGCGGAAGAGGCGATCCGGTGGCTAATCGAGCCGCCGGATCGCAGCCTCATCTACCCGTGTAGATGAGGCTTAAAAGTCCCATTTTCTTGCCGAGACCATGGCTAGGACCATTTGGAGACAGAACAAAAAAGGTATACCAGACCCGAGAGGCGGAGTAGACACATAACCACAACCCTTAGAGGGCAAGTCATTGTATAATTTTTGTACACCTGTATTGGTGCAGCCCAAGTTTGTTTTTTGTGCTAATACTTTTATTTTATTGTTTTTAAAAGATCATTTGGTTTTAAAGTTGCAGCCAGACAAAATCGTCCAAAGCTTGACAGGAAGCAGAAACAGATTTTTTTTTTTTTTTTTTTTGCAACCATGGCAACAGTACTCTATTTGCAGTACCTATTGTCCATACACTCCCACCGTGCTGCGGGAGTTCTTATTGTAAGCCCCCACACAGATTTCACACTCCCATACGCCAGTCTCTGTTACAATTGCAGCCAAGGTCTATGTTTGTGCTTAAAACTACGCAAACAAACTGAGTTGACTAGATTGCAAAGTGGTACTACCCATCTCTACTCTGGCTTAGTTTCTACATAGGTACTCGGGGCTTTCCTGCAATGTGTGCCGGTTGGAACATAGTAACTGGTTTTGCTCCACCTCTGTCCACTCCGCAGAGAGTCAGAATATTAACGGTACAATTCCACGGCTGATCAATAGTTTACGATCACCGCAGCAATTGATCGGAAAAAAATCAGTCCTACCCATTAACGGATGAGTTCCCGCTAGCCAATTAAATCAGATTAATAGAATTGGTCCATTTTTCAGATCGATCTGTTCGAAACCGATCAAATTAGCAAATGGGAATTTGGCCGTTAATGGACACGACCAATCAGTTACCGTGGCGATCGGAAACTATTGATCAGCTGTGGAATTTGTCTTGGGTGCTACGTGCAGCCTAATGCTAGTGGAAACGCCTGCAGTCAAGCCAACAGCTCCACAAGCAGTAAAATGGGTGGGATCAGGTGAGGCTCCAGAGACAATAGAATAAGTAGGTTTCAGTAGCCCATTGCTCATCATGGCTAACGCAGCCACAGGTACTAAAGCTTTGACCAAACTTGTACCATGGGACTGGGTGTGCAGAGGGTAGCATCTAGTTAGGTTTGTTAGTACTAAGATTGTGGCAGAGGTAAAAGGCTGGTGTAAAGGTGGCCACACACCATACAATTTTTTAAATCTCTGTTCAATTTAAGAATTGCAATCAATTTTTCTGACTGATTGTAACAATTCAAAAATATGACCAATGTACCATACACCTATGTTCAGTTTTTCCCCAATTATGATAAAAATGATTGGAAACTCTGACAAAATTGCTAGGGTGTGTATATTAATACATTGACAATCTAACACACACCATACAATCTTTAGAAAGATTGAAGAAAAATATCTGGCATTCCCGGATAGATAAAAATTGAAGAGAACGGGAAATCCGATCGGATTTTTTCAGACGAATGAAAAAAAAGCTTGATTTTTTTTTCAGGAGATCCGATCATTTTTATCGAATTGCTGTAAAATCAGATCATTTTATTGTATCGTGTGTGGCCACCTTAACCTCTTGAGGACCGTGGGCTTTACCCCCCCCTAAAGACCAGGCTATTTTTGTTAAAAAAGGCCACTGCAGCTTTAAGGCCAAGCTGCAGGGCCGCACAACACAGCACACCAGTGATTCCTCCCCCCTTATCTCCCCACCAACAGAGCTCTCTGTTGGTGGGGTCTGATCGCCCCCATAGTGTTTGTTTATTTGTTGCAAATATTGTGCATTTTTTTTTAAATAAATGTACATTTTTTCCCCCCCTCTCTTTTCCCTCCCTCCCACCCACCCCACAGCCAGCCAATAACGGCGATCAGCTGTCATAGGCTTCTGCCTATGAGAGCCAATCGCTCTCTAGTGTCCCATGGGGACAGCCGTGTCACACGGCTGTCCCCAGTACAGCGCTGCTGAAGATCGCAGCGCTGTACAATGTAGTTAGATGGCAATTCCGTCGTCTAAAGCCGAATCTACACGATACAATTCTTTATACGATTCGATTACGATTCTATTTACGATCCGATTAAATCCGACATGTCCGATCAGGATTCAATTCGATTTGCCATTGCAAAACAATGGCAAATCGAATCGAATCCTGATTGGACATGTCTGATTTAATCGGATCGTAAATAGAATCGTATAAAGAATCGTATCGTGTAGATTGGGCTTAACAGTCTCCCGAGCGGCAACCGCCACTCGGAGACTGAAGGCAGAGCTCCGCTCCGGCCAGTAACAGGCTGCGCACGCAGAGTGCGCGCGCATCTCCTGCACTGCGAGCCCCAAGGACTTTACGCCAATTGGCGTTAGCTGGTCCTGGGGCTGCCGCCGGGGCCACGCCCATCGGCGTGACGCGGTCGGCAAGCGGTTAAGCCTATGATCACATCTAAGATCGAAATCGCTGACGGCAGCAATTTTAGAATTTATTTTTTTTTGCACGTTTTTATTTTTTTCCCCCTCCCGGCGCTCCACTGCGCGATACGATTTTGTGCAAAGCGCTTTTGCAGAGCGATTCTGTTTTTTCACTTCCTGACGTTAGTCAGGAAGTGAACTCTTTGACCCGGAAAAGAATAAATACAATGTATTCTTAAAACCGCAAACACAATCACTGCATAAAGCGATTTTTGTGAGCATTTGTCGTTTAGCGCTCCACCTATACCTTCCATTATACCTTCACCGCTCCCTCAGGTAGTCTTGTATAGTGGATTTTGAGGGCAGCATGGGGCCGGTATTGGCAGGAGAAGAGGATCTAGACCACATTAGAGGAGGGTTGGGACGCAGTAAACTGAGGCAGCCAGATTCCCTGGCCCAGAATCTCATCCAAACAAGGGAAAATGGGTTTGAAATGAAATTGCGTTTGCTGTAGTTGGGAATAACACAGGCCCATTTTAGCTGAGCTTAGAGTTAAAGAAATCCTGTAGTGGATTCAGGTATACAAGTCCACTCTTATATCCTAAAAGAGAACTGTTTACAAAGGCCCTGTTACCACTGCACATCACTCGATTCAATTTCACAAGCCCATTTCTGCTCACAGGGACACTGTATTATTAGTGCTAGCCAGACCCGGGACAAGTTCCTCCAGCACCCAAGGCTGAGACACCAAAGTGCGCCCCTCTATCCCTCCCACACCGGCCATCACACACTGATTGCTATTAGACTAAAAGGTGCCCCCAACACCTTAATCTCTACTTATCTGGCTTGCAGTCACTGCCATGTATCCCTTTTCTTATTTCTCTCTGCTTCAAACACAATAAGGGAATGATAGCCGAGTGAGTTGTGCCCTGAGACTGGAGCCTCTCTCGCCTCTGCCTGGCCCTGCTCTGGTGCTAGCAGTTGTATAAAAGACTCAAAGTGCTTGAGAGGTGCTCTCAATAGTCCACAATGAAGTGTAAAGAGTCTTGCCCAAGGGTTCCTTACTGTATTTACTTCAGCCAGGAGCCAAACCCTGGTCTTCTGTATCGGAGGTGGTGCCCTTAACCAGCACACTTTCCAGCCACTGAACACACAAAACAGCTGTTTTGTCTCTGCAGACTCATAGCTGACAGCAATGAGAAGGCAAGTGCAGCTCTAGACATGCTATATGTAGTCCACTTTTAAATAAAGTTTTTAGCTGTCTGGGTTAGAAAGAGGAACATCTTTACAGGTTAAAATACACCAACAGTACTTCTAATAAACCCTTCTCACTTTTAATATTTGATAATGGATTTGTATACATAGATGCATTTCCGTATCCCATTAGACCTTTGTACAGCCGGGTTTTGAAGTGTAGCTACTGCTGTACAGGGTGGTAGTTGCCATTGTGTGAATGTGATCAGTGCTTATGAGAATGCAGGTTTTCTCATCACTGCAAGGAAGTGACCTCACAGAGGAACTGCTGCATTCTCTTGTGTACTTTTCCAGCTTGCAAATTGATTTCCTTTTGCTGTTACAGGTGCACTTTAAAAGACCAGTAAACCTAAAAAAAATTAAGATTCCTTTTATGCTACTTCTACCATTTCCATTTCTATGTGAGGGTCCTCAGATCTGCACCATTCTCAGCATAGAGGATTGACTGAATGTTCTGCTTACAATGCAAAGAATTTACTGTATACAGTGTGCATTGGATATTATCATAAATTGTATGAATAGATTCTAACACTTGTGACCAACTTGAAATTTACAGGCCTATGTGAATTTTTTTTTTCCTACTGAAAGCCCACGTTAAGAACTTTATTCACTATATTTTGCTTGTAAATGTGCTGAAAGGTGATTTTTATCAATTAGGTGATAAATAAGTCATGTATGAGAAGTTTTGTGGATAGAGCACATTGTCTATCGTTTCCTTGAAATGAAAGAAATGGTCAATCGGTGTGATTTTGTTTATGGATACGATTGCAAATACAATGGTAAGATGGATTCATTAATGCTGTGGATCAATGAAATACAATCTTTTCTATCTGAAACTTAAAACTTAACTCGAAAATATGATTGTTGACTAAAATTGCACCGTTAAAGCAGTAGGATCAGCCATACTATGCCAGGGAACAAAACACACATATAAGCAGATAAATACTTTATCTGCTTACATAACACATGTATTGTACTATCCACGTTTTGATTTCAGTGAATATTACATAGTAAATGAAGAGAGTTCTGTTCCTGGTGGGAACCATGTCTTTTAACCGCAGTTTAGGCTAAATCCTGATGTCATTTCTGCCCTTTACTTTTTCTTTTCTCCTCCAATCGCTCAGTCACTTCAGCCTTGCTTGTAAACACAAGTGATCAGAGGATCGTGTTTCAGATAAGCAGCTAGGAAGGGAAATACATGGAAGATGAGGGATATATTATAGATAAAAAGAACACCCAGCATTCAACTGTTTGGCACTGACTACTAAAGGGCCAGTGCTCCTAAAGTATGTGATAACTCCAAATCATAACAGCAGAAAAAGTTTTCAAAGTTTTGAGTGCAGGATTAGCATCTTTATCACCTAATACACTCAGACTAGTTGCTGTTGAAATTTGATTTTTATGGTAATAATATCGCTTTAATGGGAACCTTAAAGCAAACTTAAAGTAAAATAAAAAAAACCTACCTATTTAGAGGGAAGGCTCTGGGTTCTATAGAGTCTTCCTGCTCCTCTCCCGGTGCCCTCGTTCCAGCGCTTTCACACTCTTTCCATTTTGCCCCCTCAGCAGGCTTCAGAAGTCTTTGGGAGCCCGAATGCTGGACTGAAGTTGTTTCTTTAGTTTTACCACCAGGTGGCGATGTTACACCACTTCTAGCACTCCTATCTGAAGCATCAGACTTTTGTAAAACTGTTAATTTGCACTGAGATGTAATGCATTCCCGTCTCTAGCTGTATGTTCTGTGATTGCTCTATGTATGTAAATGTAAAATGTTTATAAAGTGATTCTACAGGGATAACGACTGTTTCTTCTGTACTCTTCACACAACACCTTCTTGTCTGGGAGGGAGAGGCATTGTCCTGATAGTTGAATACAGTAAAGGGGCCCATACACTTACCGATTTTCCTGCCGATACACAGCCGATTCGATCACTGTGATCGAATCGGCTGTGAAATTGTCACGCAAACGCTGACTGAACGATCCATTTCCGTCCGAAATCGATCGTTCCTGTCTATGCGGAAGATTTCGCTCGATCGGTGGCGGGTCGCGAGTTAGTCGATAGCGGCGTTCGGACGACCGACGCTAGCAGTAATACATTACCTGTTCCGCTGGCGTGAGTCCCTGCTCTCTCCACTGCTCCGTCTCTGCGCTGGGCTCCGAGTCCAGCAGGCTTCACTTCTTCCTGCCCCGGCAGGAAGTTTAAACAGCAGAGCGCCCTCTACTGTTTAAACTTCCCCTGGCAGGAAGTAGAGTGAAGCTGGAGGAGCGGAGACCGGGGGACTCGCGCTGGCCGGAGCAGGTAATGTATAGGGGGGGGGGGTTGTGGCAGCTCCACAGATGGCGAATCGGTTTCATGCTGAAATCGATTCACAATCTGTTTGCAGTAAAGGCAGCCATACGATCCCTCTCTGATCAGATAGGGATCTATCTGTTTAATGATCTGATGGCAAATTGACCAGTGTATGGCTACCTTTATGCTTTTATGAGTTCCAGTTAGAAATGTAGGGAGAGGGAGGTGAAAGATGACACTATTTGCTTTTAAACAATGCATTTTGCCTGGCTGTACTGCTAATCATCTGCCTCTTAATACTTGAAGCCATAGCCCCTGAACAAGCATGCAGATCAGATGTCTATGACAAATTAGCTGCATGCTTGTTTCAGGTGTGTGATGTAGAGCAGACTACTAACCAGAAAGATCGGCAGCACTGCCAGGCAACTGGTATAGTTTAAAAATAAGTATGGCAGCATCTATAGGTCCCACACCTCGGGTTCCTTTTAACGGCGCTGGGGCCGCCCACTGTATAAACTGCTTCTACAAATAGAAAGGCAAGTGTGTGTGTGTGTGTGGGGGGGGGGGGGGTAGTGTAGGGTTATGCAACCAGTAGATGGCGACGGTTAGGGTTAGGCATCGTGGGGTGTTGGGCATTGGTGGGAGGATGGATGGGGTTGGTTA
Organism: Hyperolius riggenbachi; assembly: GCF_040937935.1. Classification (NCBI taxonomy): domain Eukaryota; kingdom Metazoa; phylum Chordata; class Amphibia; order Anura; family Hyperoliidae; genus Hyperolius; species Hyperolius riggenbachi. The sequence goes on along the minus strand of NC_090649.1, from coordinate 51,742,931 downwards.
GGGTTAGGCATCAGGATGTGGGCTAGTCAGGTTTAGACACTGGTGGCGGGGGGGCATGTTAGCATAGGTTTAGGCATAGGGGTGGATGGGTTGGGTTAGGGTTGAGCATCACTAGAGGGGTTGGTTAGGGTTAGGCATCGGTGGGGGGGCGGTTAGGGTTGGGCATCGGATTGGGGGGGGGGGGGGGGAGGGTTCTGTTAGGGTTAGGTATCACTTGGGCATGGGGGGGGGGTTAAGGTTAGGCTTTGGGGGGGGGTTGGCTAAGGTTAGGCATTGGGGGGGTTGGACAAGGTTGGGCATCGGGATGGGGGGTAGTCAGGGATAGATACCAGTGGGGGGGGGGGATCAGTTAGGTATTGGTGAAGGGGGGGGGGGGGGTTGGTTAGGCTTTGGTGGGGGGGGTGATGGTTAGGCATCAATAGAGGGAGAGCTTGTGTGAGAATCAGGTTTAGCGACAGTACCGATATTTTACCACTGCCCAGAATTACCACTGCCCAATAGTAGAATATCTGTAATTTTACTGATAAAGTACTAGCAGCTATTTTGCATGTAGCTTCTTCTCATTCGCTTTTGTTTTCAGAATGTAACTTGTATGGGAATGTACGGTGGTCTGTGACATCACTGTGGGGAGGGGCTGGCAACAGAGATTGGTGTCACCTTCCCTTCCTTCTGTATTCCCCTGCAGATCATGTGATATGATCACGTGACTGGGCTGTATAAGTGGCCATACACAAGTGACATCAGTCCAGTTATACAGACTCTTGTGCACCCCCCAGTCGGACATCGATAGGTTTTAATTGCCTGTAATTGATGATCACTAATATGGATATGCACAATAAAGTGTTTTTTGTGTAGTGTTTGACAAAAGCGAGGCCTACATTGAATTCATTTCCATTGTATTTAAAATCAACACAATGCACATTGTCTGGCTCTCGTAGTAATCCTCTGCCTCTGTCAATCCAATCAGAGATGGATGTATCTGTTGGTCGATCTGATGGCAATCCACAAGTGTATAGCAGCCTTTATTCTGGGAGTACACCATACAATTTTCTGTAATGCGGGGGATACACGGTACGTTTCTGTACCGTGTATCGAGCAGCTGATCCGGCCAGCTGATATTCAGCTGGTCCGATCAAGCTACTCGACCCCCCCCTGCTCGATCCCCGACGGCGGACAATGGCAGGGAATCGAGCAGCTGATAAGGAGTGCCGGCGGGGACGAGCGGTAATCGATCCGCACGGGCGGACGCGGCGGGAGTCAATCCGTCGGCTAATCGGCTGCCGGATCGATCTGTGTATTCCCAGCATTAGATTATTCTGTTGATTAGATTATTTTCTGTAGAGACTGGTGATTATCTCTGGTGCATTGTCTTCTGTTTATCTCCTGCTGAGTAGAACAATGCTTACTTAATTGCTCGGCAGATAGATGGTTAGATAGATACATTTCCAACATGTTGAACTTTATCTATCTGGCAGGCAAATCTAATGCTGGGCATACACGGGTCGATCCGGCGGCCGATTAGCCGCTGGATCGACCCCCGCCGCGTCACCGCTGGTCCGCGTGGATCGATTCCTGCTCTATCTGGCAGGTCATCGGACTAAACTCCGTGTATGCCCAGCATAACAGAAAATTGTATGGTATATTCCCAGCATAAAGGCTACTATACACTTGTGGATTGCCAGCAGATCGACCAACAGATACATCCATCTCTGATTGAATCTGATCAGAGAGGGATCTTTTGGCTGCCCATTGCACTGCACACAGATTTTGAATCGATTTCAGCATGAAATGATTGGACAGGAAGTGAAGAAGAGACAGCTCAGACCCGGGAACTTGCACCAGCCGGACAGGTGAGATTATTGCTGCGTCGGTCGCCACCGAATCGAACGCCGCTAACGGCGCACTCCCGACCCGCTGTCGATCTAGCAAAAAATTTCCGCCTGGACAGATTGAATTGACAGATTTTGGATGGAAATCGGTTGATCAGTCAACATTTATGTTAACGATTTTACAGCAAATTCGATCACATCGATAGAATCTGCAGTGTATTGACGGGAAATGGACGTAGTGTATGGGTACCTTAATGCTTTTAGCCATAGACCCTGAACGAGCATATGCAGATCAGATGTTTCTGACTGGATTAGCTGCATGCTTGTTTCTGGTGTGATTTGGACACTGATACAGCCAAACTAGTATAGTTTTACACGAAATAAAAATGGCAGCCTCCATATGCCTCAAACAGGTTCCCTTTAACCCCCTTGGCGGTATGAAAAATACCGCCAGGGGGAAGCGCAACAGTTTTTTTTTAATTTTTTTTTTTTTTTTTTTTATCATGTAGCGAGCCGAGGGCTCGCTACATGATAGCCGCTGCTCAGCGGCATCCCCCCAGCCCCGCCGATCGCCTCCGGCGATAGGCGATCAGGAAATCCCGTTCAAAGAACGGGATTTCCTGGAGGGCTTCCCCCGTCGCCATGGCGACGGGGCGGGATGACGTCACCGACGTCGGGACGTCATTGGGAGTCCCGATCCACCCCTCGGCGCTGCCTGGCACTGATTGGCCAGGCAGCGCTCGGGGTCTGGGGGGGGGGGGGGGCCGCGCGCCGCACCGGATAGCGGCGATCGGGCACGCGGCGGCGGCGATCGGGGTGCTGGCGCAGCTAGCACTTTGCTAGCTGCGTCCAGCAAAAAAAAAATTAAGTAAATCGGCCCAGCAGGGCCTGAGCGGCACCCTCCGGCGGCTTACCCCGTGTCACACACGGGGTTACCGCCAAGGAGGTTAACAAAGGTTGTACACGTTAGGAAGCTAGTAACCTTGTTGATTTGACCTGAAAAAGTCATACCCAACTGCACGTTTTCAATTGAACAGCAGTATTTTTGTGGAAAGCAACTTTCAGACTTTAATGCTGGGCATACACAGGTCATTTTTTTGTTATCAATCGAGCCGTTGATGGCTCGATTGATAATATCTGACATGTCCGATCACTGCGCGGATCGATTCCGCGCTTGATACCGCTGGCGGACAATAGCGGGGAATCGAGCAGAAGATAAGAGAAGCGCCCGCGGGGACGAGTGGAGATAGATGCAGGCGCACGCAGGGACGAGGGGGAATCGATCCAGGCGCACGCAGGGACGAGGGAATCGATCCAGGTGCACGTGGGGACGAGGGGGAATCGATCCAGGCGCACGCAGGGACGAGGGAATCGATCCAGGTGCACGTGGGGACGAGGGGGAATCGATCCAGGCGCACGCGGGGATGAGCGAGAATCGATCCAGGTGCACGCGGGGACGAGCGGGAGTCGATCCGGCGGCTAATTAACCACCCTGGCGTTCTGATAAGATCGCCAGGGCGGCTGCGGGGTTTTTTTTTTTTAAATAAAAAAAAAACTATTCCATGCAGCCAACTGAAAGTTGGCTGCATGAAAGCCCACTAGAGGGCGCTCCGGATGCGTTCTTCTGATCGCCTCCGGCAGCCAGAAGTAACACGGAAGGCCGCAATGAGCGGCCTTCCGTGTTTCGCTTACCTCGTCGCCATGGCGACGAGCGGAGTGACGTCAGCCGCCTCCGATCCAGCCCTTAGCGCTGGCCGGAACTGTTTGTTCCGGCTACGCTGGGCTCGGGCGGCTGGGGGGACCCTCTTTCGCCGCTGCACGCGGCGGATCGCCGCGCTGCGGCGGCGATCAGGTAGCACACGCGGCTGGCAAAGTGCCAGCTGCGTGTGCTGCTTTTTATTTCATTAAAATCGGCCCAGCAGGGCCTGAGCGGCGACCTCCAGACCGCTCAGGTGGTTAAGCCACAGAAACGTATCATGTATGTCCAGCATTAGGGCTGGTGCACACCAAGAGCGGATTTTGAGCGTTTATAAAACCACTTGCGAGTTGAAAAGCGCTTGGCTAATGTATTTGAATAGGATGGAGCACACCAGAGCGGTTCATTTTTTCCCCAAACGCAAACTCTGGTCCAGCAGCATTTTTGCTGATTTCTGAGGCGATTCAGCCTCAATGTAAAGTATAGGACAGTGGTAAACCACTCTGAAAAGCGCAAGAACAGAGCGATTTTTCAAGCGTTTTTGTTACAGAAGCTGTTCAGTTACAGCGGTACTGTAACAAAATATAAAAAAGCTACACCAAAACGCTAAGCATGTTTAAAAAAATTGCTCCAATCATGCCTAGAATTGCTCTGAAAAACTGCTTAAAAAACAGCTCGTGTTCGCAGATACGCTAGCGGTTTTTGGTGTGCACTGGCTCTAAATGTTTGTCCCATAGTGACCACTCCAGGCTGCTGTTATTCTCTGTCTCCCCCCCACACCCCCACCCCCAGTTGTGTATTTACAGCTGATCCTGTGAACTAGACTTGCTCTAATACATTAATCCAGCGACTCGCACATAAAACGCTTGCTTTTGAAGGTACGCAGTGAAGTGTAAAACACGAGGGCAGCTCACTTGCTGTCCACACATGCCTGATGCAATCCTCCCGACGTGTTACAGTATGGTGTACTCCTATACCATAAATACATTTACCCCACAGGTCAGATGGATGGGTCATCTGCATATCTAGCGAGGTCACGGCCACATCACAATACGAAGTACATCTCACAATGTTACCTCTTTTCTAACCCAATGCTCTTCCCTTAAACTGTACTTGAGACATAAAAGTTGTAGCCAGGGGCGTTTCTAGGTTCCTGGGAGATCCTGGGCACCAAAAGGGAATGATTGTGTGGTGTGTGTAGCGTGCTGAGGCAAAAAAAAATGGGCGTGGTCATAGGTGGGGTCAAATGTACATGAACATAGCAGTGGCGTAACATAAATATATTTAATAGGTAGTATTTCACATAAATAAGCCCCTCACCTGGCTTCTGTCTTGTCTTCGGCTGGCTGGCCTGTATGCTGTACTCAGCTGGCGCTTATGCTGGGCTGCCTGGCTGGTGGTTATGCTATGCTATGCTATGCTGTGGTGGCCTGGCTGGTGATGATGCTGTGCCGGCCTGGCTGACGGTGATGCTGTGCCAGCTTGGCTAGCAGTGATGTTGAGCCGGCCTGGCCTTGCTAGGTGACTTTCTGGGGGCTTTGCTGGGCTAGGCAATTTGCTGCGGGCATTTTGGGGGGCTTTGCTGGGCTGGGGGGCTTTACTAGGCTTTGCTTGGCGGTATGCTTTGCTGGGCTGGGACCAGGAGGCTTTACTAGGCTGGGGGGTTTGTTTTGCTGGGGGTTGTGCTTTGCTGGGCTGGGGCCCTGGGGCTTTGCTTGGCTGTAGGTAGCTAGGTGCCCCCAGTATAGATTAGATAGGTAGGTAGGTGCCTCCAGTATAGGTTAGTTAGGTAGGTGCCCCCAGTGTAGGTTAGATAGGTAGCTTCCCCCAGTATAGATTAGATAGGTAGCTTCCCCTAGTATAGATTAGATAAGTAGCTTCCCCCAGTATAGGTTAGATAGGTAGGTTCCCCCCAGTATAGATTAGATAGGTAGGTAGCTTCCCTCGGTATAGATTAGATAGGTAGCTTCCCCCAGTGTAGGTTAGATAGGTAGCTTCCTCCAGTGTAGGTTGATAGGTAGGTTCCCCCAAGTATAGATTACATAGGTAGCTTCCTGAAGTGTAGGTTAGATAGGTAGCTTCCCCCCAGTATAGATTAGATAGGTAGATTCCCCAGTATAGATTAGATCGGCGGGGGGAGCGGGTAGTTAAAAACTCACCTACCGTTCAGTTCAGATGCAGCACAGTCTCTGTCTTCTGCCGACTTCCTCCCACCAGTGACCGTCGCCTTGGTTACAGCGGCCCTTGTGATGATATCGGTCACATCGTCACAGGGGGCGCTGTAACCAAGGTGACAGGCGCTGGTGGGAGGAAGTTGGAAGAAGACGGAGACTATGCTGCGTCTGATCGGAACGGAAGGTGAATTTTGAATTGCCCGCTCCCCCCGCAGGTTCGTCGGTGGTGCCTCAGATCAAAGGCCCTAGCAACCCCGCTGGTTGTAGCATTTACACTTACCTGGGTCTTCCTCCAGCCCCATGTACTCTTTGGGCTCTCTCGCCATCCTCTTGGGTGGCTCAGTTCTTCTCCGTTCTTCCACAATCCCAGACACACTTGATGATGTTGAGATCAGGGCTCTGTGGGGGCCACACCATCACTTACAGAACTTCTTCTTTATGCTGAAGATAGTTCTTAATGACTTTGAGTGTATGTTTGCGGTCGTTGTCCTGCTGCAGAATACATTTGGGCCAAATCATACGTCTCCATGATGGTATTGCATGATGGGTAAGTAGCTACCTGTATTTCTCAGCATTGAGAAGACCATTAATACTGACCAAATCTCCAACTCCATTTGCCGAAATGCAGCCCCAAACGTTCAAGGAACATCCACCATGCTTCACTGTTGCCTGCAGACACTCTTTATTGCTCTCCAGCCCTTCAACGCACAAACTGCCTTCTGCTACAGCCAAATATTGCAACCCCTATGGTATTGCTTTGGGTGTTGTATGGTCTGTTTAGGGTGTCTGCTTTCCTTGGTGAAGGGGCCATTTGATTTCAACCCCTTTGGCGGTATGATTCTTTCTGGATTTTAGGGTCTAAAAGCGGTGCAATTTTTTTTGCAAGCTTTTAGACCCTAAAACTGTGAAAAAAAATCATGCTGCGAGGGAGATCTGCGCAACCCCAACAATCCCTCACCTCCCTGGTATTCCAGCGCTGCAGTTTTCCCTCCATCCTCCGGGTGGCACTGTAACCTTGTAGTGAGATTGCCGTCTGTCATGATGACGGATGGCGATCTCACCAGGGGCATACAGAGCCTCCGTGGAAAGGAAGAGGAATGGTGGCCGACATTGGGATCCTCCGGGAGGTGAGTGAAAATGCCTGCTGCGCGCATTGCTCTCCTACCACGAGTCGCGCACAGGGATACCGCTCCTGGCTTGTTTTTTCCACCCCGAGCTGGACTCGTGATAACCATTAAGGAGGTTAAATAACATCTGAAGTGAGAGGGATATGGAGTCTGCCATATTTATTTCCCTTTAAACAATACCAGTTGCCTGGCGTCCTGCTAATCTCTTTGCAATAGAGTCTGAATCACACATCTGAAAAAAATCCAGTCACACAAGCATCTGCATGCTTGTTCAGGGTCTATGGCTATATGTATTATAGGCAGAGGATGAGCAGGACTACCAGGCAATGTGCTTTGTTGAAAAGGAAATAAATATGTCAGGGCACGTGTGCTTTAATTAACCTCCTTGGCGGTAACCCCGTGTGTGACACGGGGTAAGCCGCCGGAGGGTGCCGCTCAGGCCCTGCTGGGCCGATTTACATAATTTTTTTTTTCAAACGCACTTCGCTAGCTGCGTGTTTGGTCTGATCGCCGCCGCCGCCGCCGCGATACAGCCCCCCCCCGCATACCCCTTGCGCAGCCTGGCCAATCGCCGCCAGGCTGCGCTATGGGGTGGATCGGGACTCCATGTGACGTCACGACGTTGATGACGTCACTCCGTTCGCCGCCATGGCGACGGGGAAGCCCTTAACGAAATCCCGTTCAGAACGGGATTTCCTTGTGGGCAAGCGGCGCCGGCGGCGATCGGAAAATACGGGGGGAAAAAAACCCTCCCGCGGCCACGCAGCCGTGGGAATTATACCGCCAGGGAGGTTAAAGGATACCAGGGGTGGAGAAAATACTGAAAACGGGGGGAGCAGACATGTATTAGATGCAGTCCTCATGACCACCGCTCTTCCTGTTCTCCTCCATTCCCCTCCTTTTTACCGAAATCCTCCGCCACGGCTCAGCCCAGGTTGCCGGAGTCAGGCGAATTATGTCATCATGCCTTCATGCGCACCTGCAGAGTGCTCTTGTCCACGCTGCCTGCACACTGCCGCCTGACTCTGGCGACCTGGGCTTAGGCATGGCAAAAGATTTTGGTAAAAAGGAGGGGGATGGAGGAGAACGGGGGTAGCGGTGGGCATGAGGACTGCACCTAATACATATCCTTTAAGCCAATAGCATGATGCCATATTTCACATTGCAGCAGTTTATATTGTGTTCTAGTAACAGGAATTGTGGATTCAGATAACACTAGAAGTGGTATAAGCTGGATCTGTCAGTATTTCAGAGATTATCCAGGAGCTGTATGATGTGTGCAGACTTGCTGAGCTTCCCATGGTGACTGTAATAACATACACTGTGCCTATAGAGAGGGAGGATGTCTATAGCTCCTCCTTGTAGACAAGAAACCAGAAATTACGGCTATTCTAAGGAGTAATAGTTTACTTCCTGTAGTAAATGTTACCTGGGTATTATTTTTATTGCGTGCCAACATATTCAGTAGCGCTGTACAACATGTACAACCTACAACGATGGGGAGCATAGATACATGAGCTGTTCAACATACTATACAATCGGGACAACCAATGACACAAGTACCGATGCACACAACTGATGTGTAGTTTGAACATCACCAATACTGATACATGTTCATTTGATAAATTGCACAATGGGGAGGTCTCTGCCCTTGTGAGCTTACAATCCAGAGGGTAGTGGGGTGGAGACGCTGGGGGAGTAGACACTGGGGTTAGCAGATGAGGCAGTGAGCTTTAATTTCTAGCTATAGCAAATTATAAGCTTGTCTGAAAAGGCGTGTCTTGAGGGTACATTTGAACATTTACAGGCTTGGATGGATAGGCTGTGGTGGAGAGTTCCAAAGTAGAGGTGACACTCATGAGAAATCCTGGATGGGTTAGTGAGAAGAGTTGACCAAACTGGACGACAAGAGGGTCTCTTGGGCAGAGCGAAGGTTCCAGGATGGATGACATCTGGAGATTAATAAGAAAATGTATGGAGGGGATAGCCTTTGTAGAACTTTGTATGATCGTGTTAGGAGTTTGAACTGCATCCTTTGGGTGTTTGGTAGTCAATGGAGGGAATGGCAGAGAGGGGCAACATCAGAGGAGCGGAAAGAGAGGCGGGTGAGACAAGCAGCAGAGTGCAGTGGGGTACTGGAGAGGTGTCAGTCTGTTTTTTGGTAGGCCACAGAGCAGGGTATTACTGTAATCAAGACGAAACATGATTAGAGCATGCACAAGCATTTTATTAGCCTCTTGTGTAAGGAAACAATGAATTCTGGAGATATTTTTGAGATGGAAGTAGCAGACAGGTAGGAGCTAATCCAATGTGTTAGGCCTTTGACACCCAGTGACGAGAGCGTCTGGAGAAGCAGAGAGTGATCCACAGTGTCAAAGGCAGAGGAAAAGTCAAGGAGTATTAGTACAGTAAATTGGCCTTTGGAGTTTGCAACTTTGGTGAGGACTGTTTCAGTGGAATGTGGAATGGTGAGATCGGAAGCCATACTGGAGGGTTTCATTAGACAGGAAGTCAGACAGTTCTAAATAGATGTGTCGTTCAAGAAGTTTGGAAGCAAGCAAAATGAAGAAGTGAGACTGGACAATAGTTAGAGAGGGCTGTAGGGTCCAACAAAGGTTTTTTGTTTAGTGGTGTTATGATTGCTTGCTTAAATGAGGAAGGGAAAATGCCAGTTGAAATGGAGAGTTTGAAAATAGTGGCTAGAGCAGGGATGAATGAAGAGGAGAGCTGGGGGATAAGATAAGAGGGAGAAGGGTCGGGGGTAGTTTCTGGTGAGAGAGAAACCAGGCGAAGGTGAGGATGGTGGAGTACATGGTTGGGCTGGTGAAAGGGGTTGCATTTTGAAGCTATTCTGTATTGTATCAATTTTGCGAGTAAAGTATGATGCATGTGCAGAATGTTTCCAGCCATGGGAGTGCAATTGCGTGAGCCGATTGCGCCCGCAGAAGTCCCTGACCCTCCGAATCGGGATCTTTACGTAGGGGGCAGTGGAAGACTACAGCACACGGGAGCTGCGGTGAGGGACACACAAGACTTCTGGGGGTTGGAAGAAGCCCCAGATAAGTAAAGCAATATGTCGTTATGTCACCTCAGGTCTCCTTTAAAGTGTACCAGAGATGACAATAAAAAAAAAAATCATAAATACCTGGGTCTTTCTCCAGCCCCTTCCAGCCTGATCGCTCCCTCTGTGCCGTCCTCCGCCTCCTGGATCTTCCATAAGGGCTCCCGGTATCTTCGGCCAGTCGGTGCATGCGCAGTGTGGCTGCACCCACTCCCACCAACTCGCTCCCACGGCCAGGAGAGTTCTGCGCCTGTGCAGTAGTACTGCACAGGCAAAGAGAGCTCCTGGCTGCTGAAGATACCAGAACCCCTTATGGAAGATCCAGGAGGCGGAGGACGTCACCAATGGAGTGAGGTCCTTCCTCTAGCCCGGAGAGGGCTGGAGGAAGCCCCAGGTATGTAGGAATTTTTTTTCAGGTTTCCTTTAAGGACCTGTACCATCCATTCGCAGTAGGCACATTTATTGGTACTTACATTTTTCACCAATCAACATAAGGGGCCATATGCAATTCACTTTTTCACCTGAGTTTTCTCCTAGGAGATATTTTTAAATTTGTCAATAAAATGCATTTTAAATCACCAGTAAGTATATTAAATACTCTAAATAATTTTGATAGTACTTTTTCACCTACTGTTTGGTACTTTTGCAGAGTGCTGAAAAGTCATTTTAAGTTGAAGATGAAAAATGATCTCCTAGGAGAAAACTCAGGAGGAAAAGTGAATTGCATATGGGCCCAGGTCTTTGGGAATTTGACATTTGTTGAGACAATCACTGTGCCTAAAGCCCTGGGTATAGAAGAGCTTTAAAGGAAACCAGAGACTAACTACATGCAAAGCTTTATACATACCTGGGGCTTCCTCCAGCCTCATCTGCACGGATTGCTCCCACGACGACGTCCTCAGTCTTCTCCGCCTTCTGTACCAGGTCCTGTAGTTTGGCCAGCCATGACCAGTGTGAGCATGCGCAGTTCACTCTCTCCGGCGGAAAATATTACGGTGCAGGCGCAGTACTATCAGGGCCGGTTCAAGTAACAATTGAAAGGGCAAAATTAGCCCCCAACAGACACCAAAAAGCGTCATTAGGGGCCCTTTGTTGCAGCCAAATTTCACTCCTGGGCTCCTGAGCTGGCTGCTGACCCTCCCCCAATCACCGCCCAACTTAATGCGCTCCCTACTAGGACCTCTGCAGTGTCTATGTCAGTGTAGTGTCTCACCAGCATAGATGAGACGCTACTCCACCAAAGTCTCCGCAGAGTCCCTGGGGAGCAACAGTTAAGATGGGGAGGGACACCTTGGGGGCCCCTACAGGCAGGGGCATAACTAGGCCCCACCGGGCCCCCTGCAGAATTTCAGAGCGCCCCCCCCCTCCCTGGGGCCCGCTCGTGGCCGTTGTGTGGGGGCTGGAGGGGTGGCAGCATGAGGGGAAAGCCTTGGCCACAGTCGGCGGGGAGAGGGGAAGTTCCCCCCCCTCTCCCTCACCTCGGGGCTCTCCCCTCTGCGCTCCCCTCCAGCTAAAGTTACAATGTGGGCAGCGGGCAGTGGCGGGCAGATACATACCTTCCGTGCGTTCCACCGCATACTCCTCGCTCTAGCATCTGACGTCACTTCCGGAAGTGACAACAGACACTAGAGCGAGGAGTATGCGGTGAAACGCACGGAAGGTATGTATCTGCCCGCCACTGCCCACACTGTAACTTTAGCTGGAGGGGAGAGCCCCGAGGTGAGGGAGAGGGGGGGAACTTCCCCTCTCCCCGCCGACTGTGGCCAAGGCTTTCCCCTCATGCTGCCACCCCTCCAGCTCCCACAAAATGGCCCAGAGCGGGCCCCAGGGGGGGGGGGCCCGGGCCCCCCCGCGGCAGCAGGGGCTGCAGGCCCTATTGTTACGCCAGTGCCTACAGGCTCTGGGGCAATTGCCTATTTTTTCCTATGGTAGCTCCGGCCCTGAGTCCTATTCTCTGCCGGAGAGAGACAAAGGGAGCGCACTGCACATGCTCAGACTGGCCTCGACTGGCTGAACTTACAGGACCCGGCACAGAAGGCGGAGAACACTAAAGACGTCATCGTGGGAGCAATCCGTGCGGATGGGGCTGGAGGAAGCCCCAGGTATGTATAAATCTTTGCATATAGTTAGTCTCTGGTACACTTCAAAGGACACCTGATGTGAGAGGCATGAGGAGGCTGCCACATGTATTTTCTTTAAACAATGCAAATTACCTGGCTCTCCTGCTGATGTTTCATGCAATAATCGTGTCTGAAAAACATGCCTGAAACAAGCATGCACAAATCCAGTATAACATCTGATCTGCATACTTGTTCAGGCTCTATGGCTAAAAGTGGGCCCGTTTTCACTAGAGCGAATCTGCATGCGTTTCCTGCATGCAGATTCGCATAGATAGACAATACAAGTGGATAGGGCTATTTCCACTTGTCAGGATTTCTGAGCGTTTTTCTGTGCAGAAAAAATCTGCACGGCAGAGCCATCAGAATTCGCATACTGCTATGCAATTTGTATACAATGTATTTAATAAGAAATTCGCATGCGGTTTTGGTATCAATGGAAAAGCACACAGGCACTGCCATGGTTAAATTTGCATACATTGTCATCCATGCAAATTCGCATGAAAATTTGCATACAACCGCATGTGAAATTCGCATCTGCACGCAAATTTTTACCACGGCGATTCCCACCGCGCAAATGGAAACGGGCCCTCAGAGACACAGGATCAGCAGGGCAGCCAGGCAATGTGCATTGTTTAAAGGCAAATAAATATGGCAGCTGCGTGAGTAATCCTATAGCATTACTCACACTGCAGCGATTGTGGCACGTCTGCGATTTCCAACGCAAATGTGCTACCTGTACCATTTTCCCAGCGATTGTGTCAAGATGCTCATTCACTAGAATGAGAATTGCTAAACGCAACTGACGAAAAATTGCACAATACCGCAAAGCACAATCGCAATAGTTTTGAGAGATTTCAGGCATTCTTTCATGACCATTTCAGTATCTATGGAAAGTTGAAAACGTAATTTTACTGATAAATTCTTCATGGTAATTGCAGATGTTGCAGGGGGCCATTTCCTTATCTCCATATTTTTGCACTTTGATACGTTGACCTCCTTTCCCATTTCAAAAAGTTGGGAGGTGCGTTCCACAGCTCTCCAGAAACTGCCCACTGACTGTTTACTACAGGAGAACAATAGCGAATGCTAATTAACAGGGTTGGGCAGCTGATCCTATGAATTTTTCAGGAACTTTGTCTCTCCACCCTCCAAACTGGCTGTTCCAGTTCTGCAGTCTTGGTCCTGTCTGAAAGACCACCACCACCCCCATACCATAAAGGGTATCCCTGAGGGCAGGCCATATACAGTGTGTGTACATAAACCTTCCCCGCCCAATATACAGCCGCTTAGTCCCAGCATGCAAACTGGGAGACACTGGAAACGCCCCAGGAGCCGTGCTGAAGGGCGCGGCGTGAAGCTACCAATTATTGTCATTCTGCAGTGCCTTCACTAGACCTTTGTCAAAGCAAACAACTGATTCTTAGGTCAGAAACCCACTGGGAGCGCTTTGTAAGCGTGAGTGATTTGAAAAAGCTCTTGGTAATGCAATGCTATGGGGGATTTTTATAAAATCACATCGCTCAAGTGGGATCACACCCATAGCATTACATTAGCTAGAGCTTTTCAAATCACAAAGCGCTCAGAAAAGCTCTCCAATGGGTTTCTAGCCTTAAAGTGTACCAGAGCTGATTAACAATAAAATATTTATACATACATGGGGCTTCCTCCAGCCCCATCCGCTCGGATCGCTCCCAAGCCGCCATCCTCAGCCTTCTCCAGCTCTGTTACTGGGTCCTGTAACCTCCGCCAGTCGCAGCCAGTCTGACGCAAGAGAAGTGCGCTCTCTACGTATCTCTCCGGTGCTTCCGAAGAGATGGGTAGAGAGTGCACTTCTCTTGTGCAGACTGTAGTTACGGGACCCGGTACCGGAGCTGGAGAAGACTGAGGACGGCGGCGTGGGAGCAATCTGTGCGGATGGGGCTGGAGGAAGCCCCAGGTATGTATAAAACTTTTATTGTTAATCAGCTCTGGTTTCCTTTAAACCTCATTTAAACGGTACAATTTTCCGTCAGATTGACAATTCTATTAGATAATTTCCAACTGGTCCAATCGGATTGCAATAGATTTGGAGTACTTATCAATGCAAAATCTATCGCAAAATTGATCAGAAACAATTTGGAATTTCTTATGAGATCACCAATCGATCTGATGGAAAATTGTACCGTGTAGATGAGGCTTAAAATTATCTCTCCCACACCAAAGTTAGCCATACATTATACTGAGGGTACTTCTGGCTACCTAATGCTACTGGGCGCCAGTAACTACCTACACCGGGCAGGGGAAGTAAGGGAGAAGTCAGCCAGCACACTTGCGTGCAGTTTGGTGGGGATTTGTTGGTTCATGGAGGGTGAAGTCTAGGGGTGCCAGGATATCTGTGCCTATAGACTCCTGTGATGTAAATCTGGGCCTGTCACGTGATTTATGGGCAGATCGACCATGATACAGATCCCTTTCTCTGATTGTATCTCAACAGAGAGGGATCTGTTGCTTGCCCATACACTGCAGACCTGTTTCAGAATAGGCCCCCTCTGGTGGGGCCCCAGGGAGTGCAGCATTAGTGGCGGGATATGTCACCAACTAGGTACCCCCATATAGATACCGCCGATCAGAAGTTTCTGATGGAGACTGACAGCGTCTGGCCACCTGCACTGATTGTTTGATGATCTGTGAAATGGTATGGCCAGCTAGACTGTGTCCCCCTTTCACTGTTCTGGAAGGACAGGGCATGCTGGAACCTGTAGTGCAACAACATCTGCAGAGCACATGGAGCGTCCCAACCAGCGCAGGTTACGCCAATCTCCAGCGTACAAGCCCACTGTCACACCAGCCAGCGCCGCCTGCGATTGGCTCGTACAGACACACCTCCGGCCAGCCTTTGCACTGGCTGTGTGACGTCACGGTGCTGGGCGGGTCCCCTGCGGCGGCGTTACTGTCTCCTGGATACTGGGCGCTGTAAGGAAGGGGAGGGCGCGCCCCCTCGGATTGACCAATCAGAAGAGCTCTCCGCTGCTGGGCTGAGATGCACGTGGCTGTATAAGTGTCTATCACTGGCTGATGTCATCATAGAGGGGAATCTTTCCTGCAGCGACCTCCAGACCTGCTCTCTGCACAGGTAGGCATTCTGCTACATTGTATCCAGGCTACAGAATATATCTATAGTGATGTGAGGACTCAGGAAAGAGGGCAGAGGTGCATCTGGGTGGGGATTGCTGGTACTAGGGAACATGAAGCCAGAAGGAAGGATACTTTTATGTGTGTGTTTTGGGGGGCTTTGGATGTTCCAGATACCTCCTTGGTCTTCCTATGCCCTTCTGCTGGGACCCTTTTTTCTATAGTTAAAGGACTAATGTAGGGTTGGGGGTGGGGAAAGAGAGAGATGAACTTACCTGGGGCTTCTAACAAGGCAAGACAAATAACATTTATATCGCACTTTTCTCCTAGCGGACTCAAAGCGCTGGTCCCCCGCAGACATCCTGTGCCCGCGCACCCACTCGCCGATGCCCCGTCTCCACCTCTGGTTCACTTCCGGAATTTGCGACTTTAAAGTAGGAAAACCACTATGCGGCTGTGTCCTCGCTCCCACTGACGTCCCCGGGAGCGTACTGCACAGGCGCAGACTGTACTTGGTCTGCGCCGTAAACTCCCAGTGATGTCAGCGGGAGCAAGGACGCGGTCATGCAGGCACAGTGGTTTTCCTACTTTAAAGTTGCAAATTCCAGAAGTAACCAGAGGTGGGAACTGGAGCATTGCGGTGGACAATTAGAAGCCCCGGGTAAGTTCAACTCTTCCCCCACCTCCTACAGTATTCCTTTAACATTTATGTTGAATGCTGGTTGCGAATCCGCTCCCCTCCAGGTACAAGCATGGGCACACTGCGCAGGTGCAAAGTATGACACTGACTGAGACGGCCTTGTGCAGCCTTCTCTCCATGCTACTCTGCAGGTGTGAACCCTACTAGTGCATGCGCAGTGCGGCTACACTCGTACACGGAGGACCTACGCAGTGCGGCTGTACACGGAGGACCTGCGCAGTGCAGCTACACTCGTACATGGAGGACCTGCACAGTGCGGCTACACTCGTACACGGAGGACCTGCGCAGTGCGGCTACACTCGTACAAGGGTTTTCCTCCAGCCCCTGGTAGCCAATATGTCCCTTGCTGCAGCTCCGGTGGCCCGGGGTCACCTCTGTTGGAGATGCCGACCTTGCCAGGTCAGCATCTACTGCGGCGGCGCGAGCGTGTGACTGCGCCGGTCATGCTCCAGTGGCTGGGAGCGTTCTGCGCAGTAGTACTGCATCTACGCACAACACTCCAGGCCACCTGAGCGCAATCACGAGTGATGCAGCCGCGCACTCGCGCAGGCACAGTAGATGCCGACCTGACGAGGTTGGCATCTGCAACGGAGGGGACCCGGGGACACTGGAGCTGCGGCGAGGAACCGATAAGCTGCCACAGGAGTAGATTTTTTTGTTTTGGTCCTTTAACCACTTCGGTACCAGTGGTCTGCAGATGAATGTCCGATAAAAACAAGGTGTGTATGAGATCTGCAGATATCATAGACTATGAATGCATTTTGCAGGCACTGATCTTTTGCAGATACTGATCTGTTGCATGTGTACAGCATCTTTGTGTATATCATTTTGCAAAGATTTTTATCTGATTGGGAGTTCAGCTCAATAGAATAGACTGTGTAGGTATGCTCTCATACTACATGGAAGGGGGTTAAAAGTGGTCTGTGATCTTGCCTTTTCCTAAGACTTTCATCTCAAGTGTGTACGTAGCATTAGACGAAAGGGTACAAAAGTTTTATACATAGTTGGGACTTCCTCCAGCCCCCTCCACGAAGATCGCACCCTCATTGTCCTCCTCCACATCTGAGATCCTCCAGTAGATGCCCCTTTATCTTCGCCATAAATTGTGTATTTTTTTTTTCACGTTTGTTTTTCCTTTTGTTTGCTTTTAAAATGCATAGAACATAAGGCAATTACTAAAAACACATCTAAGCCACAAAAAACCTAATTTATCCTTGGAAAAAAAATATATAAATCGACTCATTTAGTTGTGATAATTATTGATAAAGTTATTGCCAAGGTAATCAGAGCTGAGCTGAACTGTAAAAACAACCAGGGTAGGGAAGTGGTTAAGATCCCTGATGACACCCACGCTGAGTGCCACGATCGTTTGAACTCTCGTTTGTGCTGTTGTGTGTTCCCACAGGTGGGAACATGGATCAGGGAGCGCTTGTTTGTCGGGTCGTGTCTCTGAGAGTTGCAAGGGGCAAGCATGTTGTTCTAAAGTTTTTGGAGAACTAACCACAGATCTTCTGTAGATTGCATCTGATTCTGCTGTCTCCTCTTGTACAGTAATCATAAAGCAAACCTGTGAGTTTTAAAACAAACTGTTTCACTTATCTGGGGCTTCTGCAAGCTCCCAGCAGCCATCTTGTCCCGCGCCGGTCCTCTACAAGTCTCCATTCTCCCGCCGCCGCACCTTTTCGTTCCTCGACTTGTAAGTCGAGGCCTGCGCAGCCCTGCCAAGCATATCCTTTCTACGCATTCCTGTCTGCAATAGCTCTGTATTGCGGACTGGAATGCAAAGGATATGCGTGGCCAGAGCCGTGCAGGCGCAGTGGCCCGGTGGCGAAACTGAAAGTAGCTGGTGGCGGGAGAACGGAGGATCGTGGAGGACTGCCGTGGGACAGGGCGGCTGCTGGGGGCTTGGGGAAGCCCCAGGTAAGTGATACTGTTTGTTTTAAAATGTACTTCAGCTCTGTAACCTTGGATTGAACTTCATCCCAATCAGTAGCTGATACCCCCTTCCCCATGATAAATCTCTTCCTGTTCTCAAATAGACCATCAGGGGTGTCTGTATGGCTGATATTGTGGTGAAACCCCTCCCACAGTGTGATGTCAGGACTGAGCCTTGTTGCATTGTGGGAAATTAACAGCTTTTTCCAACTGCCAAGCAGGCAATATCTCCCTATGTGCATATGTATATCTATAAAAAAACAAAACAAAACCTTTTAGACTATCACATTGTTAAGGGGTGTGGTTATAGATAGGGGCAGTTGGTGCTGTCTAGTTTTTGTCATGTCTGCCAGCAGCAAAGATGATGACGTGCAGGTTGATTGTAGATTACACAATATGAACAACTTGCATGGTGAATATCAATCATTTCTTGATCTTTTTCTACTTTTCAACTCCTCACTTTCCAATTTATTTATTTATTTTTAAAGTTCCTCTTAAAATGCCCATTTCAGCTAGTATACTGTGCGTTTCACATCTTAATTTACATATGCAAATTAAAGCCTTGAACTTTGTAAGTTTTCATGAGCGTTTTCCGGCAATTTTGGTAGCGATTTTAAAAAGTGTAAAGCTTTTTGGCAGCAATTGCCACAGCAATTTGTGATTAGTGATTTTAATTCTGATTGGTCCTTTCAAATTATAATTATTATTTTTTTTTTTAGTTTGCAGTAATTTAAAATCGCACTCAAATTGCTATGTGTAGTGATTTGCCAGAGCTTCAATACTTTACGTTGAAGCGCAAACGCTCCCAAAATGCTGCATGTCCTGCGATTGCGCTAATCGCAATCGCTACTGTGGAATTTGGTAAATTTATTTACATTGGCAGAGTGTTTAGGGAAGTTGCTAGCAATTTAAAGTGCTTCCTAAACGCTCAAAAGTGCTCTAGTGGGTTCCAGGCCTTAAAGGGGAACTTCAGCCTAAACAAACATACTGTCATTAAGTTACATTAGTTATATTAATTAGAATAGATAGGTAATATAATCTTTGACCCACCCTGTTTTAAAAGAACAGGCAAATGTTTGTGATTCATGGGGGCTGCCATCTTTGTCATGGGGGCAGCCATCTTTTTGGTTGAAAGGAGGTGACAAGGAGCAGGAGACACAGTTCCAACTGTCCTGTGTCCTGATTACCCCTCCCAGCTGCACACGCTAGGCTTCAAATTTCAAATTCAAAATGTAAAAAAAAAACAGAAGAAGGAGAACAACAACATCAGAAATCCCATCATGCTTTGCACAGCATCAGGGGAAAAAAGCCCGGGCAGTTTTCTTCTGTGCAGCTAAAAATGAGTCTTGTATAAGAGAAACAAAGTTCTGATGCTGTGAAACTGTTAAAGAAACACCAGGCCTTTTCAGTGCTGCTGAGTAGATTTTTAGTCCGGAGGTTCACTTTAAGGCGATTTGAAAAACGCATGCATTTTTATTTTTGAGCTCCTCTGAGGACATGACTGTGTACTCTGTAAAGTCCTGCAGGAGATGTTAGTGCTATGTAAATGCATAATAATGATATAACCTCAGTGGCAGGGTAATGGAGTTTAGCAGGTGTGTTATTCTGTTATCGAGTTACGTTTTTATCTGGCTGGTTTGTGGCGGTTCGGGGCTTATCCTGGTATTTTTCTCTGTCTGACGTCCAGCACTGTTAAACACGATGATAACAGGCCGGGGAGAGTTCTACTTGGGCAGACAAACACTGATTTAAAGTGAAGCAGAAATGAATAAGGAAAAAGATTTTATACATACCTGGGGCTTCCTCCTGCCCCATCCGCCTGGATCGCTCCCACGCCGCCATCCTCCGCTGCCCGCAGCTACGAGAACCAGCTCCCCGCTCTTCCGTCAGTCGGAGCTAGTGTAGCATAAGAGAAGTGCGCTGTTTGCGTATCTCTCCAGCAGCCACTGCAGAGATACGTAGAGGGCGCACTTCTGCATAGACGGGACCCGATTCTTGTAGCTGCGGGCAGCGGAGGACGGTGGTGTGGGAGCGATCCAGGCGGATGGGGCTGGAGGAAACCCCAGGTATGTATAAAATCTTTTTCCTTATTCATCTCTGGTTCACTTTAAAATCCATTAAAGCAAACTTGGCACCTCTAAATATTCATTAGTGTATATCAGTAAAATTTACTGACCCTGTCACTCATATGACTTTATCAAAATCATGCATGTTACAATTTTTTTTTTTTTTTTTTCTAATTTTCATTCGATTTGAGTGCTCCGTGGTTTTTTTTGGTTTTTTTTTTATTTTTTTCCCCCTGGTTAATTGGAAGTTTTGAAGAAATTGTTCGATTTAAACACAAGTGTGATAGAGGTTGCTGCAATCTTGGGGAAAAAGATTGTAGATGTTAAAAACATTGGCTGGATGGTTAGAAAACCTTCCTGCATGGCAACCAATAGTCAATGTTTGATCATTTTGCACCTTCATAGAACTACATTTACCACTGTGACATTTATTACCAGATTCCATCTCTGTACATCTATCAATATCTCATGCCTACATTATTTGTTGTTTAGCATTACAATTACCACTGAACACCACATTACTATTATTATTATTATTATTAGCACTACCACTCCAGTGTATGATCTGGCATTGTATTTCTATCTGCATTGTATTACTATCTGCATTGTGTTGTGTATCTTATTGCTTATTACCTGTATTGTTGTATCTATTGCCCATTTCCTGTATTGTGCTGTCACCCCTGTTATCATTGTCTGTAATCCTATGTATTGTACAGCGCTGCGTAATATTTTGGCGCTATATAAATCCAATAAATAATAGTATACTTACAGCTGCATTTACCATACTTTATTGTGCTACACTCACATGTTTTATGCACTGTACGTTTTTATTTATTTGGGGGTGTGGTGTGTGTGTTTATTTTTTTTTTTTTATTAATTACATGTGGCGCATAGACTCTCATTAGTGGCAAAAACGCTAGCGGTTTCCGCAAGGCTAGCGATTCTGCATAGTGTGGTTCTAGCCTCAATGATTTCTGTTTTATTAATTACATAAATAAAGTACAACAAAGTTACATATTATGATAATGCTACGAAAACAAATCCTCTCTACTATAACATAATCTTCCCATCTTTACATACATACATACATACATACATACATACATACTTTCAGAATTTCAGCGCTTTTGCTGTTTAAGCAAAGTTTGGTATGTACGAAAAACTTATTCACAATTTATCCTGCTTGAATAAAATTTGATAATCCATCACACACCATATCATTCTTGGAAAAGTTTGAATTTTCAAAAAAAAATAAGAAAACCAGGAAATTCGATCAGGATTGAAAACAAATTATTATTATTTTTTTTTACAACTATCCTTTTAACTACCTAATGACCGAGTCATGCCAACGGGCGTGAATGCGGCAGCAGCCACAGGACCGCCTAATTGGCACACATTTAAAATCGGTCCCTACAATGGAGCGCTCTTATAATGATCGCATCCAGACACAGTCAAACCAGCCCCTTCACGCACCGGTACCGGATCTGTACCGTTGGCAATAACCAGGGCTGTGGATTTGGTACAAAAATTATACGAATCCGACTCCTTAGTTTATGAAACCACTGACTCCGACTTCAGGTACTCATCAATTGCTCTCACGCCTTAGTCTGATACTTGCAAGGGGTGTGGAGTTGGTAGACTTCCATCTTGGTCTTCAAATGTGGAACAGAGGCGCCAGCAGGATAAAAATTCATAAAATCTTTAAAAATGCTCGGAGGAAGTGGTGGGCTTGCCTCCCAAAAGCAAACAAGAAGTCCTGTTTGTATAAATTAACACATTTATTTATACGGTACCCCAAACAGAAATGCAACGCGTTTCGCAGGTCAAGCCCGCTTCATCAGGCAAAAATGGGGACAACAGAAAGTCTGTAAAATCAGGATTAGCGCCTCAGTGATAATCAGTGTAATCCTGATTTTACAGACTTTCTGTTGTCCCCATTTTTGCCTGATGAAGCGGGCTTGACCTGCGAAACGCGTTGCATTTCTGTTTGGGGTACCGTATAAATAAATGTGTTAATTTATACAAACAGGACTTCTTGTTTGCTTTTGGGAGGCAAGCCCACCACTTCCTCCGAGCATTTTTAAAGATTTTATGAATTTTTATCCTGCTGGCGCCTCTGTTCCACATTTGAATACACTGTGTCCACTCCTGGTGGAAGGGAGTACCACCCTCTTTCTTTTTCTACAGAGAGCGACTTCTTAGTCCTGAGTGAGGACAGGCTTAATCTCCTCACCTGCCTTTTTAGTGGTTGCCTGTATGGTAACCCATGTTTGTGAGTATATTTCTCGCACATTAACATTTTATCATATTATCTCAACATACTGCACCATATCGGGCTCTCGGTTTCTCTTTTTGTCTTCCATCTTGGTCTGTTATGCTGGAGCCACTGCTAGTGACAGACACAAACTGCAGAGGATCATCCGGTCAGCGGAGAGGATCATTGGACGACCCCTCCCCTCACTTTCCCTCCTATACAAAACCAGACTGCGCTCTAGAGCGCTGAGGATTGCTAATGACCCCTCTCACCCAGGTCACTGCTTCTTCAGCTCGCTCCCATCAGACCGAAGGCTCCGGGCCTTCTCCACCAGAACCACCAAACACAGGAACTCTTTCTTCCCCTCGGCTGTCAGCATCCAGAACTCCCTCCACATACAGTACTTAAACCTCCCATCTGAGCCAATCTTCCGCTCCTCCCCAAGCTGTGACCCTGTCAATGCTCTCTGGCCAACCAGTCAATCCGCCCACAAGACTAAAACCGATCGGACTCTCCGTGCCGGAGAGTGACCGGAGCTGCGGCGAGGGTACCAGAAGGCTGCCAGGGGCTGGAGGAAGCCCCAGGTAAGTGGATTTTGATTTTTCTTTTAGTTGGATGTATCCTTTAACATATATATAAATGTTAGTCATGATCACTAGCTCGTGATGAGCATCGCTGGTCACAAGCTGTATTACCGTAGGTAGTATGAGGATAATAAACAGTCTAATAAATCATGCAATTTTTGATGCTTTGATAAAATCATATGAGCGGCAGTGTCAGTAAATGTTGTTGATGCTGTACATACACATGTCTGATCATGTCACATGTCTCTTGGGGTACACTTTACACGCTATTTGAAATGTACACACACTAGATGTTTGCAGTTGTCTACCAGGGACAGAGATTTACGATCCTGCATCCTGCTAGTCCGACTGCTGCTGTAGTTATGTTATAATTCCTGCAGCAAGGCACCTCTCATCCTCCCTCTTCCCTCTCTGTATAACAGAACAGACGGCTCAGCCGAGTGCCCACATAGGAGTCTTTACAGTAATTCTTTTGATCTGTCACCCAGATACATCACTAATGATCATTTCAAGCAACATCAGAGGCAGTATAAAATAAAAAAGCTAACTACTTAAGAAAAGGCCTCCAACGTGTTCCTGGAGACGACTATTGCCACACGCAAACGCCTGGAACATATCTGATAAGCGTTTGTTGACTGTCATGGGCGCACTCTCTGCCGTCTACTAGTGCAGCTGTACTGCGCCTGTGTGAGCACGACTGGCGAATTAGCGCAAATACCTTCTGTTTTAAGAAGGCAAAGTACACCTGAAACAAGCATGTAGCCCAGGGGTGCCCATTAGGTAGATCGCGATCTACCAGTAGATCGCGAAGGACTTCATTGTAGATACCGACCCCACTACATTTTCCATTCTGTACATACAATTGTGCTCCTAAAATTGTACATGGGTAGATCATTTTGATTTGCTAATTTTTTTAAAGTAGCTCACATGGCGAAAAGTGTGGGCACCTCTGATGTAGCCAATCCAATCAGACTGCAGTCAGAAACATTTGATCTACTGCACATGTTTGTCCAGGGTCTGTGGATTAAAAACACACACACACACACACACACACACACACACACACACACACACACACACACACACACACACACACACACACACACACACTACACACTACACACTACACACTACACACACACTACACACACACACACACACACACACACACACACACACTGCACTCACACAGATACACACACTGCACACACACACACACACACACACACAACATTTCAATTAACAAACTCCAGAAGCGGTTAATAAAGTTTTGTGTGACTTTATTTTACCAAAGCACCTGACATTGTTGCCTTCCATGTATTATGTAACAGCGTTTTTTTTGTTGAGGTCACCTGATAGAACAAGTGCAGGCTTGAAGGACCTCGTTGCTAATGCATTGTGGGCAATTTTGAGTTGGGAGGTATGTCTGTTAAGGTCAAGTACTGTACATGTGACTAAACTACATAGGAAGGGTTTGCTAAGATTGCTAAGATGCAATATTGTATGTAACATTACCCTGTGTTGTGTGTACCTGCTCTGACGCCTCCATCATGTGAATGAGCTGTGTGTGGCCGAAGCAGAGCTTTCATTTACACCAACACTTAAGTGCTTTACCATGTGATCTACACATTCTGTTCTTTACATTTAAAGTACAACTGAACTGAGAGGCTCAGTATCTCACAAACCTGAGTACACCTTTTTGTAAATATTTTTTATATATCTTTACATGGGACAACACTGAATATATGGCTCTTTGATTATTATTTTTATTATTTACTAGCTGATTGCCCGGTGTTGCCCGGGTATATATTTGGCTGGTGTTGGCTGCGCCCACTTTTTCTAACCCTAACACACAATTACTCAGTTACCTAGTTTGTGAGCTTAACGGTCTTTAGGATCAATAATTTGCATTGAAATGAAACAAATCTGATTGGCTGTGTGTGGCCCCACCCCCTTTTCTGAATGAAAATGACCCAATGACCAACTGTACCAGGTTTGAGGCTTGTGCCATTAAGGCCTCTTTCACAGTGGGACATTAAAGTCACACATTAAAACACCATTTAACGCAGAATAACTCACTGCAATGAAAAATCAATGCCCCATTCACAGTGCACACGTTGTGTTTGTGTGTAACGTGTAGCGTTATTAGAAAGTGCTGCATGCTGTGCGTTATACACGTTATTAGCTGTGTTGGACTGTTTGCACATGCTCAGTAATGACTTGGAAACATACTTTTCATTGCCTGTATGCTCTACTGTATGCGACTACAATGGGGCATTAAGTTGCCTTGCGAATTTTTTTGGGGCATTGCGTTGTAATTTGCGTTGCAACTTTAACGTCTCACCAAACGCAACGTCCTACTGTGAAAGAGGCCTAACAGTGTAAGAACGGCTGCGGTTTACCTTTTTCCCCAGTGAAATTTGTATTTGTCTCCGCCCACTTTTTGGTTATGGGGATAAAAAGTATCCTATATGTTACTCCAGGTAATGTACTGTGTGTGTGCCAAATTTCATTCATATCCGATCAGCCATTGTTGTGTGATTGAGTAACAAACATCCAAACTTTCACATTTATAATATTAGTGAGATTATTTAGTATTCATATAGCCCCGACATCTTCCGCAGCGCTGTACAGAGTATATAGTCTTGTCACTAACTGTCCCTCAGAGGCGCTCACAATCTAGTCCCTACCATAGTCATATGTCTATGTATGTATCGTGTAGTTTATGTATCGTAGTCTAGGACCAATTTATGGGGAGCCAATTAACTTATCTGTATGTTTTGATATGTAGGAGGAAACACGCACAGCCTCAAGAAGAACATATACAAACTCCATGCAGATAGTGCCCTGACTGTAAAGTAGCTGTTTGATGAATAGTAGTCAGTGTAACGCTTGTGTAACCATGTGAATTTGCTGTCCTAACAAAATAACTCTACACACAGCCATGTCTAAACCGCTGGCAACAAAAGTGAGTACACTCCATAAGCAAAGAATGTCAGAATTGTGCCTAAAGCATTGATATTTTGTGTGCCCACGATTATTTTCCAGCACTGTCTTAACTCTCTCTTGGGCATGGAGTTCATTAGAGCTTCACAGGTTGCCACTGGAGTCCTCTTCCCCTCCTTCATGACTGGTGGTGATAGTGGAGCTTGGAGGCCTTACACTCCTCACCTTCCATTTGAGGATATCCCATCGATGTTAAATAGGTTTTAGGTCTGGAGATACACTTGGCCAGTCCAGCACCTTTACCCTGTTTCTTTTGCAAGGTAGTGGTATTCCTGGCGGTGTGTATGCAGGAGCGTAACTAGAAGTCACCGGGCCCCCCCCCGCAAGAATTTGAATCCCCCCCCCCCCCAGTGCCCACTCAGGGCCGTTTGGGGGGGGGGGGGGGGGGGCAGGAGGGGTCGCAGCATGAGGGGAAAGCATTGTACATCGGCAAGGAGGAGGGGACCTCCATCCACCGCTGTAGGTTCCAATATCTAAGTGCTTCATTCTACTTCCTGTTTAAACAGGAAATAGTGTGAAGCACTTAGAGATCGGAGACCTCCGCGCTGGATGGAGGTATATGTCCTGGCTGCCGCTGCTGCCAGTGATAGATGCAGGAGGGGAGCGTTGAGAGCAGAGCCCGAGGTGAGGGAGGGGGGGGCACTGTCCCTCCTCCCTGACGATTGGCAATGCTGCGACCCCCCTCCTGCCCGCTCCCCCCCCAAACAGCCCTGAGTGGGCCTTCCCGTGGGTGCAGGGGCTGTATCTCCTATTGTTACGCCCCTGTGTGTATGAGATTGTCATCATGTTTGAATACTGTTCTGTGGTCCATTTTCTGAAGGAAAGGGATCATACTCTACTTCAATATGTCACAGTACATGATGGCATTCATGTTTCACTCAGTGACCTGTAGCTCCCCAGTGCTGGCAGCACTCATGCAGCCCCCAAACCATGACAATCCTACCACCATGCTTCACTGCAGGCAAGATACTCTTGTCTTACTCTTTGCACTACTCACCTGGTTGCCTCCACACATGTTTCTGAACCAAATAAGTTTATGTTGGTCTCATGAGACCACAGTATTCAGGTAATTCATGTCCTTGGATTTGCTTGTCTTCAGAAAGCTGTTTGCAGGCTTTCTTGTGCATCATCCTCAGAAGAGGCTTCCTTCTGGGACAACAGCCAAGGAAACCAATTTTGATGCAGTGTGTGGCAAATGGACTGAGCACTGACAGGCGGACCCTTGCAGCAATGCTGCCAGCACTCATACGTCTATTTGCAAAAGTCATCCTCTGGATATGACGCTGAGTACATGTACTCAACTTCTTTTGTTGACCATGTCGAGTGGAACCTTTCCTGTTAAACTGTTGTATGGTCTTAGCCACCGTGCTGCAGCTCAATTTCAGGATGTTGAGTCTTCTTATAGCCCGTGCCATCTTTATGTAGAACAACAATTATTTTCTTTAGATCCCCAGAGAGTTCTCTGATGGCATGAGGTGCCATGTTGAACTTCCAGTGACCAGTATCAGAGAGTGGGAGAAATCTAAGGAGTAACATAACCCAGGGGTGGGAAAATGTCTATGTAACGTTTGCAGAATCGTTTTCGCGGTCAGCGCACAAGATGCACACTGACACAGCGAAAACCCTCCACAAGCGTATAATTGGGTGAACCCAGGCTAGGTGCAATACACCAGCAGAGGGCAATTCCCACCGGCAGATGGCACTGTGGAGTGCAGACGAGCACAGCCTCTGCACAGCCACAAATGCCAGATGGGAATTGTACAGATCTAAGACAATGCGGGGCTGAACAGCCCTTAAAGAGAAAGAGCACAGATACAGGATGAATGTGTGTTCACCAATCTAGTCGCGACCCTGCGACGGTGAACACAGATCAGCAGAAACAAAAGCAAGATCGCGAGAAAGGCGATCGCCAGTAGCGACACAAGACAGAACAGAACACAAGAGTAGCAAAGGCACAGCAAACGACAATGAGAAAATAATGAAAACAACAAACGCTAACTAAACGCAAACACCGCACTCATTCGCAACAGCGAACGCATTTACAGCGCGATCTCCGCACATTAAGCGCAACAGAGACAAGGACGCCTAACTAACCACCGACAGACAAACACGAAACAGAGGACGTAAGCGCTTGCTTAACGGTTACCTCACCAAGCCTACAGCAAGCGTTCGTATCAGACGAGACAGACAAACGGAAAACAGGAATAAGAGAGGAAAGATCCACTGCTCTTCCGTCAGAACGAGTGCGATCCGGGTTCAGGAACAGTCTAGGGAAGATCCACTGCTCTTTCCGCCAGAGCGAGTGCGATCCGGGTACAGAAACAGGATAGCAGATCATTATGCAGGAGAACAGAGGCGCCAAAAGGATAAAGCTCATTTAGCTTCCTTTTATCCTTTTGGCGCCTCTGTTCTCCTGCATAATATTGAGTCCACCCTGGGTGGAGGGTTGAACCCCCTTTTTCTCATCTACAGAGAGCGACTTCTTATTCCTGAGTGGGGTCAGGAAAATCTCCCCACCTGCCTTTACAGTGGTTGCCTAATGGTAACCCTGGTTTGTGAGTATTAATATTTACTCTATCTAGTAACCATTTACCAGTACATATTACACTATTGGGGCTCTTGGTGTTCCTTGTTTTTAGGATAGCAGATCAGAAGGATTCACAGCCGCTACCGCTAGGGGCTAGTGCGATCCAAACAAGACAGGCAGATGAGATAGCAGGTAGCAACCGCTGCTCCAGCTATACTCCAAGAAAGCAGATCAGAAGGATCCACACAGCCGCTACCACTAGGGGCTAGTGCGATCCAAGCAAGACAGACAGATGAGATAGCAGGTAGCAACCGCTGCTCCAGCTATACTCCAAGAAAGCAGATCAGAAGGATCCACAGCTGCTACCGCTAGGGGCTAGTGCGATCCAAGCAAGACAGACAGATGAGATGGCAGGTAGCAACCGCTGCTCCAGCTATACTCCAAGAAAGCAGATCAGAAGGATCCACAGCCGCTACCGCTAGGGGCTAGTGCGATCCAAGCAAGACAGATGAACAGAAGGGGCTACCAGTAGCAACCGCTGCTCTGGTTAGCACCCCCAGACAGACCGAACGATTTCCTGACGACCACCGTTGGCGACAGGACAATCGCAACAGAGAGGCAATACAGACAAAACAGATAACAATCTAACTGCACTAGGGAAACTGCCTAGTGCAGTCCCAAGAATTACTCTAAGATAACTTTGACAAGAAATAGCATGGCTGACACTCTGTGAAACACAGTGTTTCAACAAACCCTGAAGGGATGACCAGCAAAGGACTCTGGGAAAACATGGGTTTTATACTGCCAGCCTACAAATGAGGCAGCTAGGTGATTTGCATAACCAATGTATGCAAATTCCTCAGCAGCAGAGCAGATCAGAAACTTGCAAAGGAAAGACAGGTCTCTCTTCCAGAGACCTGCAGCCCACAGACTAGAGGAATGGTCAAACAGCTGTCTGCCTGTGCAGCCAGCTGAGCGGATCATTACAGTCTAACTTGGGGGTGACTGGTTAGGCACTAGAGATGTCGTGAACCTCCAATTTTCGGTTTGCGAACGCTGTTCGCAATCTTTCACGGAAGGTTCGGTTCGCGCAAACTTTCGCGAACCGCAATAGACTTCAAAGGGAGGTGAACTTAAAAATTTTGTAAAATTTCTGCTGACTAGAAAAATGATAGAAAAGATGTTTTAAGGGGTCTTGTAGTATTTCAAAAGCCAGCTTACATACCTTGGCCGGGACTTGAACCCAGGTCTGAGTGCATGGTAGGTAGCTCACTTCACCACTTTACCACCACCAACACTACATGCTGAAGCCAGCCTAGCATGTACCTTTATGATATATCCAGGAGAAAAATGAGCTTGCTTAAGGATTTGTAGTATGTCAAAAGCCAACTCACATTGGCCAGGAATCGAACCCAGGCCTACTGCGTGGTAAGCTGCTATCCTAACCATTATACCACCAGCACTACATGCTGAAACTTCTTGGAGCAGACTTACTTCCTCCCTCCAAAAGACACACCTACATCCCCATAAAATCATTCAACAGCATTCTATCCCTGGCCAATGTGAGTTGGCTTTTGACATACTACAAATCCTTAAGCAAGCTCATTTTTCTCTTGGATATATCATAATGGTACATGCTAGGCTGGCTTCAGCATGTAGTGTTGGTGGTGGTATAATGGTTAGGATAGCAGCCTACCAAGCACTCAAACCTGGGTTCAATTCCTGGCCAAGGTATGTAAGCTGGCTTTTGAAATACTCAAATTCCCTAGAAGACAAGAGAGAGGGAGGAGGGAGTAATATAAGGAATAACAATCAGCTATGAACAAGCCTACAAGAGCCTAACTAAACTTTCCCTAGCAGAGTCTGTCAGCAGCTGTCCCTTAACTAATGAATAGTGAAAAGGTGCTGGATGAACAGCTTCACAGAGCTAATAAGCCTGGATACTTTCCGGTGCCTGGTCTCCGCTGGATTGCTCACACAGCTGCAATGTCATACAAAACAAAAAATAGAGATGGCACACTACTGGCTGCAAAACTTGATGTATTGAGTGGACACTCAATACACCAAGTCCCTTAACTAATTACTGGAGGCAGACGAGTGAGTAAAACTAAAGGAGAACCTTGCCTTGTATAAGAGGGGGGGGCTCCACCAGTGAGTGCAGTCTGATTGGCGACAATGTGCCTGCTGACTGTGATGTAGAGGGTCAAGGTTCTGCTCAATGGAGCATTATGGGGGCGAATCAAACTTCCAGGAAAGTTCGCTTTCGCCGGCGAAAGCGAACCACCCAAAGTTGGCCTGGAACCGTTCGCCGGCGCACCGTTTGCGACATCTCTATTAGGCACTAGGAGGGGTCTTAGGGTCTTTTTTTATTATTACTGATGTTTTCACTATTGGCATCACCCTATTTTAACACAAGTGCCCTAATATTTACCTTGGCCCAGGGAGGTATTGCTATGGCAACCCTTGATTTGTGGTCACACATCTGGTTTGATGCTCATTGTGACGTAGCAGGCCTTTCAGTGGGATTTTTTGATTCACACACCAGAGCAAAGCCTGTACATTACATAAATATCTTTTGAAAATAAAACTGGCTGGATCTGCCAGCAGCTTATAGGTGTACAGTGTGTTCTGTACCACCCACCTGCGAGAACTTGTGTGTCAGGTTTCCATCCCAGCAGCCTATTACTCACCAATGCTGCTTCCTGAGCGGTGGCATTAGAGGTCATTGACCTTCAGTTTGTAGCTTCCATGCTACAACAAAGAAGAACCTGAGGGTCAGCTGGTGACAATCTGTCCCACCAAAAACTTCACACCAACTTCTTCAAGTTTATCTTCTGGGGATGCTTTAGGCATATTCCAAAAGGCCACAAACTGCCGGCTGGAAGGGTTATTACAATGTCCAATGGCTTAGCTAGATGGCTGTGCGATGTTTAATCCCACCCACGAGGAAGAGTTAGTGCTGGAGTATCAAGTCTTAGAAAGGGCTGCAGCAGCCAGCTTAACTGCTAAATCCCGCCCATGAGGAACAGCACTGGAGTAACAAGTCTTGGAAAGGTGTGCAACAGCCAGTATCGACGGGACAGAAAATCCTAGATTGACCGGATCAGGAGCAGCGGTAGATTGATGGCCCATAGCATTGCACAGCATCGATCAGTGCAACACCGTGGTTCAATCAATTTTGATTACCTGCTGGAATCTATTTAAACTCAATGTGCTTACAAAAAGGAATCAATCATTTTGGAACATTGGATGGAAATCTGTATGTGTATGGCCCACTTGAATATTTTATTTTTTTCCTTGTTGGATAAAATGCAGACACTTTAAACTGTACATCTTTCAATATGGCTGTGTTTTTAATCCCAAAGCCTACTATGGTGTGATCTTTGACACCAAACTACAGCTTGCATAGCTGCTTATAAAACCGGTCAGAGATCTCTTCTCCTTTCTGCATGTGCCTGGATAACTTGTGACTCCATACAACCCATTAGCAGAGGGAGGAGTCTGAGTAGTAGTAGCAGCAGCAACAGTTTATACACTTAGGGCTCGATTCAGTAAGCAGTGCTAACTGTTAGCACGCTTCTGAAAAGGCCATTATCATGCCTTATCTCAGTTTGGGCGTGTTAAAATCAGATCGCGCGCAAAGATCCGCGCACAAAGTTTTGCGCGTGCACGGCGCAGTGCGCACCAAGTGCCCATTCACATCTATGCGACGTTCCGCGCGCGCAAAGTTTTGCGCACGGGTCTTTGCACGCGATCTGATTGTAGAAACAGTGCTAACCTGCTTAGCACCCTGGTTAACACGCCTAAAGTCTTTAGGCGTGCTAAGTAGGTTAGCACCGTTTACTGAATCAAGCCCTTAGAGTTATTATGCATGTTCTAGGAAGTGGTACCATGCATTAGTCCCTATTCCACAATAAGAACAATAGCTTGGGTTTTGTGGGACGTGGTACTGTGCAGATCTCTGTATAGAGGGTGAGATGCAGGTATTTGTGTGAAGTTATACTGTGCAGTTCCTTGGTATAGAATGTGAGATGCTGGGATTTGTGGGAAGCTGTACTGTGCATTTCTCTCTATAAGTTGAGAAGTAGTACTGTGAAGTTCTCTGTATAGAAGGTGAGATACTGGGATTTGTGGGAAGTAGTACTGTGCAGATATCTGTATAGAGAGTGAGATGCTGCAATTTGCGGGAAGTGGTACTGTGCAGTTCTCGTTGTGCTGTGCAGATCTCTGTAAGATGCCGAGATTTGTGAGAAGTAGTACTGTGCAGTTCCTTGGTATAGAAGATGCATTTCTCTGTCTATAAGGTGAGAAGTGGTACTGTGCAGTCCTCTGTATAGAAGGTGAGATGCTGGGATTTCTGAGCAGTGGCACTGTGCAGTCCCCTGTATAGAGGCTGAGATGCTGGGATTTGTGGGAAGTGGTACTATGCATTTCTCTGTCTATAAGGTGAGAGGTGGTACTGTGCAGTCCTCTGTATAGAAGGTGAGATGCTGGGATTTGTGAGCAGTGGCACTGTGTATGGAAGGTGAGATGCTGAGATTTGTGGGAAGTAGTACTGTGCAGTCCTCTGTATAGAAGGTGAGGTTCTGGAATTTGTGGGAAATGGTACTGTGCAGTCCCCTGTATAGAAGGAGAGCTGCTGGTATTTGTGGGAGGTGGTACTGTGCAGCCCCCTGTATAGAAGGTGAGATGCTGGGATTTGTGGGAACTGAAGTAGTACTGTGCAGCCATCTGTGTAGAAGGTGAGATGCTGGGATTTGTGGGAAGTGGCACTGTGCAGCCATCTGTATAGAAGGTGAGATGCTGGGATTTGTGGGAAGTAGTACTGTGCAGCCATCTGTATAGAAGGTGAGATGCTGGGATTTGTGAGCAGTGGTACTGTGCAGTCCTCTGTATAGAAGGTGAGATGCTGGGATTTGTGGGAAGTGGTACTGTGCATTTCTCTGTCTATAAGGTGGGAAGTAGTACTATGCAGTCCGCTGTATAGAAGGTGAGATGCTGGGATTATTATTATTGATTTATATAGCGACAGCATCTTCCGCAACGCTGTGCAATGGGATTTGTGGGAAGTAGTACTGTGCAGTTCTCTGTATAGAGGGTGAGATGCTGGGATTTGTGGGAAGTAGTACTGTGCAGTCATCTGTATAGAAAGGGAGATGCTGGGATTTGTGAGCAGTGGTACTGTGCAGTCCTCTGTATAGGTGAGATGCTGGGATTTGTGAGCAGTGGTACTGTGCAGTCCTCTGTATAGGTGAGATGCTGGGATTTGTGAGCAGTGGTACTGTGCAGTCCGCTGTATAGAGGGTGAGATGCTGGGATTTGTGGGAAGTGGTACTGTGCAGTTCTCTGTATGGAAGGTGAGATGCTGGGATTTGTGGGAAGTGGTACTGTGCAGTCCTCTGTATAGGTGAGATGCTGGGATTTGTGAGCAGTGGTACTGTGCAGTCCTCTGTATAGGTGAGATGCTGGGATTTGTGAGCAGTGGTACTGTGCAGTCCGCTGTATAGAGGGTGAGATGCTGGGATTTGTGGGAAGTGGTACTGTGCAGTTCTCTGTATGGAAGGTGAGATGCTGGGATTTGTGGGAAGTGGTACCGTGCAGTCCTCTGTATAGAAGGTGAGATGCTGGGATTTGTGAGCTATGGCACTGTGCAGGTCCCTGTCATCTGTTTATACACAGAGCAGGTAGTACTGGATTTTGCAGCGTGTTGTATGTAGCCCTGGCCTCTGGCAGGAAGGCTCCCCATATGTGTATAGCAGTTTTTCAGGGAAGAGCGCACACTGCATGTCACAGCCACAACTCCTGAGCAGATGGGTCCCCTCTGCAGAGGAGATGTGTGCTGCATTACTATGCTCCTCCCCCTGTGCTCTGACATAGGGGACAACTCCTACCCCCTCCCTCCTTCCCATTGGCCCTCTCTGGAGGCTGTGTCCTATAAAAGGCCAGGGCACGTTAGATCTTGTTGAGGAGCACTCAGAGAGGAGGTAAGAGAGGATGCTGGACTCATTTCACCCCCTTCCCATTCCATAGCCATGATTTCCCTGCTGACTGCATGACAAGTACCAGCTCCTCACTGCAGACCATCCGGGACGACCTCACCTGTCCCTTCATCCCCAAACCTGCTACCATAGCCCATCTACTTCCATCAACCCTTTGTATGCCAGGAGTCTATAGAATATTCCTCTAGCTGCTTTACATGTTGCCAGTCACACTATATTAGTCTCTGTGACATTTACCATCTCAGTATTATGCACCAGCGTCTGTATTTTTATGTACCCTTGTTTACTATCCTGTAAAGTTATTCATTTTTTTTAATTTTATTTTAACATGCATTGAATTTATTACTTAATAGCACTTAAAATCTCTATTAAGGCATTATTAATATTGTGAGCTGTTTGTGGACTTCAAAAAAAAAAAAGTAATCTATGCATTTTGCGAGTTTGGTTTGAATAGTTTGGCAAGAAGGTGTTTGAAAATGTTGTCCGGCAGACCCCATATAGCTCCATATCAGGCATGGGCAAACTTGTCCCTCCAGCTCTTAAGGAACTACAAGTCCCACAATGCATTTGCCTTTGAGTCATGACTGTGGCTGTAAGACTCCTGCAAAGCATTGTGGGACTTGTAGTTCCTTAACAGCTGTAGGGCCAAGTTTGCCCATGCCTGCTCTATATGAACTGTGAGACAAGAAGTCTGTCTGTATATTGTGGCTGCATGGCTGGCAGTGCTTGATAATGAGTGACAGTATTATGACTCATCATCCAGAATTCTTCTTCTTCTTCTTCTTCTTTATTATTATCATTATTTAGTATTCATATAGCGCTGACATCTTCCGCAGCGATGTACAGAGTATATAGTCTTGTCACTTAACTGCCCCTCAGAAGGGCTCACAATCTAATCCCTACCATAGTCATATGTCTATATTGTGCAGTGTATGTATCGTAGTTTAGGGACAATTTAGGGGAAGCCAATTAACTTATCTGTATGTTTTTGGGATGTGGGAGGAAACCGGAGTTCCCGGAGAAAACCCACACAGACACTAGGAGAACATACAAGGTGGGTAGAAGGTAGTGCCCTGGCTGGGAGACAGACCGGGGACCCAGTGCTGCAAGGCGAGGGTGCTAACCACTACGTCACTGTGCTGCCCTATTATTGAAAATATGGATATGTTTTTCACTTTATTATTATGGTGTCCATTAATGCAACACTTTTTAGTGAACAATCATATTTGGGATCTACTGGGTCCAATCAATTCTGAACGATTGCATTAACCGCAAAAATGTTCCATCAGTGTGGTAGATTTATTTATTTTTTTTCCCCATAGATCTGATTGCAACTGAACTAGTTTCGAGGTGATCTTAAGTCTGTTTCCTTGGTGTAAATCGATTAAAAAGTAATTCAGCTCTAATGAAAAGATCATATCGAAAACAGGATCTTTCGCTAAAAATTGTGTGTGTATGTATGTGTGTGTATATGTATATATATATATATATATATATATATATATATATATATATATATATATATATATATATATATATATATATATATATATATATATATAATATTTTTTTTTTTTTTTTTTTTTTTTTTTTTTTTTAGCACCATTAGGGGCAGTTCACATTTTTGCACGCTTGCATAAAAGCATTTGAGCGCGAACCGGCCGGCTGTTTCAGACACATTTTTGAAACAGCCCTTAAAGGACAACTGTAAGAAGTGGGATATGGAGGCTGCCATATTTACTTCCTGTTGCCTGGCAGCCCTGCTGATCTATTTGGCTGCAGCAGTGTCTGAATCACACCAGAAACAAGCATGCAGCTAATCCTGTCAGATCTGAAAATGTCAGAAACACATCTGATTTGCTGCATGCTTGTTCAGGAGATGTGGCTTAATGTATTAGAGGCAGAGGATCAGCAGGACAGCCAGGCAACTGGTATAGCTTTAAAAGGAAATAAATATGGCAGCTTCCATATCCCTCTCCCTTTAGTTGTCATTTAAAGCTGAATGATCACAAATATCTTCTGTTTTAAGAAGAAAAAACTACATTTAGCATTGCTTTTTATTCAAGGGCTTTTCAGTCACTCTTAGCCCTTTATACTATCCTAGTGGTTCTGGGTCACTCTGAGCTGTCTGGATATTCCTTTGTGTGTATGTAATATATATTTTATTAACAGATGTGTGTGTGTGTGTTTGACCTAACTTGGGCTATACAAGATATAAAGTGCCACTGTGTAAAACAGAATAAAATAAGACAGATCAGATTTCTAGTATCTCTTTAAGAGGCCCCAGGCGTCATGCAGGTGGCTAATATAGCACAGCAGCTATTCCTAGAAAGACTTGTGTCTTCTGATGAAGGCCTGTGTGGAATGCAGACAATGCTCTGTGCATGCTGTGTGGAAGTCTTGCATATTCGCTGAGATGATGGTATGACGCCTGCAGGTGCTGCCTCTGGATTGGCTCCCTGTCTTTGTACTCACAGCCCATTCAGTCTGTCAGCAGTGTGAGGTTATTTGGGGTCCGCGGTATGCTGAATCTCTCACGTACAACAGGTTGGATGATTCCACGTTCTAGAGCTATAGGTTCCGTTGTCCTATAGAATGGTTTACAGTTTTTTTGCATACGAAAGCTATGGATGACTTCACCTCACAAGGACAATTCCACACAAACCTTTTTGTTTGGACCTCGAGCTGTTTTTAGAGCTGACTCTTGTTGCTGTCAGCTTCTACAGCGAAGGGCTGTGATGGACAACAGTGCCCACTCACTGCCTGAACTTGCTTTTACTCTCGGGAGACTGAAGAGGCGGTGATGACCATTTAGTGTCTGTAGCAAGTGTGAAACGTTTCTTAGAACCATGATCAAAAAATTGGTACTAGGGCCCTTACACACCGGCTGCATTGCATTGCATTTTGATAATCGCAAGCCTTTTCAAAAACTAAAGTACAGTAAACTTACAATTGTGGTAATGCATACTGAATGCATTTGCAATTTTTCTGAAAAGTCGCAATTGTAGTTCTGCTGCATTTTTCCTGCGTCTTGATTGAGGCCAGCATAGTGAAAACCATGATTAGTGATTGTGTTTCACTTTTTATTGGTGTGAAAAAGCCCGAAGTCTTTTTACACTAGATCGGTTGCTGTCAGTTATAACTGAAAGGATAACTGATGTGCAAGGTAATGTCCATGCTTCACCACTCCGCCGTCATGTCTGATCGACCTAATTTCGATAGATTTTTGCCACGAATCCAGAAATTCTGATTGATGCGTCGCAGATAACCTGCAGATTTGATCAATGTGATCGAATCTGTCAGTAAAAATTTGTGTATAGTGGCTGGATAGTGTAATGGTTAAGGGCTCTGCCTCTGACACAGGAGACCTGGGTTCAAATCTCGGCTCTGCCTGTTCAGTAAGCCAGCACCTATTCAGTAGGAGACCTTGGGCAAGACTCCCTAACACTGCTACTGCCTATAGAGCGCGTCCTAGTGGCTGCAGCTCTGGTGCTTTGAGCCCGTCAGGAGAAAAGCGCGATATAAATGTTCTGTCTTTGTTTGTTTGTGTGTATGGCAGTGATGGCTAACCTTGGCACTCCAGCTGTGGTGGAACTACAAGTCCCATGGGGCATTGCAATACTCTGACAGCTCTCAGCATAACTCGGGGAGGCAGAGGCATGATGGGATTTGTAGTTTTGTCACAGCCGGAGTGCCAAGGTTAGCCATCACTGGTGTATGGCATTGTTTTCATTAAATCAAGTAATGTTTGTTATTGTTGGAAAGTGCATTATTCTGCTGTATTTGTGGCAGATCTTGGCTTCTCTCCTCAGACTGTGTATATAATGTATTATTGTCCGTAAGCTGAGCATGTTTCCTAATCCTCCATCTCCCTCTCACCCCAGGTTCCCTATGAGAACTGACTGGTCACTTGCTGCCTAATAAACCCCTCCCCTTGGCAGGTGCCATGGTAGTGAGCTAATCAGTGAAAGTCACTCAGTGTCTCTTGTATTATGGCTGTGTGGTGTGTTTGTGACTGGATGAATATTGATAAAAGTACAGGCAGAGCATGCACTGATCGCTCCTAGCGATTCCCTGTAGAGAGATAATGCACAGGAGTATAATACTGGCCACTAAGCGGCTATAGTGACGTCCCTGTGATAATCCTGACATTGATCCGCTGGTGGCGGTGACTGGGCAGCGTGCTGTACTGGAATGTACCAGCGCTTTCTCTCTCATGAGGTCATACAGGAGCTGATGCAGGCAGAGAGCTTTCTGCAGGCTGGCTGCTTACGTGATTCCCTGCATCCTCTGTATGTCCCCTCCTGCCACGCAGGCAACCCAATACTCCCCCCAACCCCAGGCTTAACCCCTACCGTGCTGGCAACCCAATACTCTGAGTGGGGGGAACCCTCCCCAACCCCAGTGTTAACACCTACTGTACTGGAGGGCAACCCAATACTCTGAGGGGGGGGGGGGGGCTCCACCCCCAATCCCAGGGTTAACCCCTACAGTGCCTCACTGATTTTTCCGCACCTTGCTTGGCTACATATATATATTATTACAGCTGCATCCCACACACTGTCTACAGTAATAACAAGATTTCAGTGCAGTTCCTGGCTGCTAGCAATGTAAGATAATCTCCAGCGTACTCTACTGCTGAGGAACAGCCTGTCAGTCGCTTTATATTATTGCTCCAGAGAGATTCACCATTTTACATTGACAGGAACTTTTTTCCATGTTTAGACATGCTGGTTACCAGCTGCACTTATTATTATTATTATTATTTTTATGTATTTATATAGCGCTGACATCTTATGCAGCACATTACAGAGTACATAGTCATGTCACTGACTGTCCTAAGAGGAACTCACAGTCTAATCCTACCATAGTCATAGTCTAATGTCCTACCATATTATTATTATTATTATGTATTTATATAGCACTGACATCTTCTGCAGCACTTTACAGATTACATAGTCATGTCACTGACTGTCCTCAGGGAAGCTTTTGTCTGTATCTTAAAGTGTACCTGAAACAAAAGTGAAGCCTACATTTATACTTACCTGGGGCTTCCATCCCCTGTGGTCCGTGAGCTCCTTCTCCGGCCTCTTGGGCCACTCCAATTGTCAACTGGCCAACCCAGTGTCTTTCTTCAGTTGGCTCAGTCATGTACTGCACATGCCGAGCCCATCCTCACATGCACCCCCCCATCACCGGGAGAATTCTGTGCCTGCTAGAGGAAGCCCCAGGTGAGTATTAATGCTGGCTTTAATTTTGTCTTGGTTTAATTTAGGTGAATTAGAAAAATTCTCCTGTATATACCTCAAAAGGTCCCAAAGTGCAGCACCTTTCATCTATGATAAAGCAAGCCTATTATGGACGAGCTCCCAGCTCTCCTGTTCATAATTCAAATGCTATCTAGACAAAGGAACTGTGTGTGCAGCCAACAGACCGCCTCTACATCTCTACAGACTGGGAGTGGGGCGGGGCTTCAGTCACAAGGCTGGTTGAAATATCCTATTGTTGCAGAAGCAGGGTTTATTGGAGTCACACATCTATGATTGGATTGTTATTATAGCATAGTGTTCTGAGGGCTGACTTATTTAGGAGCGGTTCACACAGGGTTTGAATCGATGTGAAACGAACCGATAGCACTTTTTAAACGTTGGTACCATTGTTTACCATCTGTGCTTGATCCTGCTGTTTCCCCTCATCTCGTTTAAGCGCAGCACTTCCAGGTCCCAATGTGGAAGTCGAAATGTGACACAATGAGCAAACAGGACGCCCAACCGCCATTCAGAAGAAAAGAATTTGGGCAAGACGCTGAACTACTGGTTCAGGCGCTCGTCCGAATTCGCCTTAAAGAGACACTGAAGTGTCCTTTTTTTTAACATGATTTTATTATTCCGCCAGCTTCAGCAGTAAATTCCAAGCGGTTTTGCTGCATTCCCACAGCAGAACGAGTGATTTATGCCCCAGAACTAGGACAGCAATGTTCTATGACTTTGCAAGTTGTAGATTTTGCTGCCCGGGGAGGCAGAGCTGTGCGCAGTAGCTCTGCCTCCTCTCCAGTCAATCTCCGCCTCTCCCCGCCGCTCTCAGTGAAAGAAGACTGAGAGGGGCGGGGAGAGGCAGAGAGCGGTGGAGATTGACTGGAGAGGAGGCAGAGCTACTGCCCACAGCTCTGCCTCTACCAGGAAGGAAGATTTGCAAGCCCTGGAACTTTGCTGGGCTATGTCTTAGGCATAAATAACTCGTTTTGCCATGGAAATGCGGCGAATCCGCTTGGAATTTACTGCTGAAGCTGGCTGAATAATAAAATAAGGTAAAAAAAAAAAAAGACACTATAGTGTCTCTTTAAAACAAGCGCAAATAAATGTTGGAGCAAAAGTTTTGCAGGGACCCAGAAGATCACCAATCAGATTTAAGCCATTAAATAACAGAGATTTTGATTGGGTGCTGTGGATGGTTGCATCACCTTTAGTTACAGTTTTATTTCCACTGGTCTTGATATAACTCCTTCTGTACAAAATGCTGTGCTGCCATTTGTATACATCCCTGAAGGTTGATTGTGTTTCGAGTTTCGGTATAGTAAGTGTCTATTGTCTCTCTCAGCTTTCTGTGACAGACATGGCCGTTATGAGGACATTAACCCGAGCGGTAAAGCAAGCTCTGCAGAGCTCCATGTGTGGCTGTCAGACTGTCACCTCTGTGCGGTTTATTGGAGTTTCACCTCGTCAAGTGCCATCTGATGCCAGCTTCCATTCAGTGTCTTTCTCTGAGACCGACCACCCGAGGGTGCTGATCACAGGTACATGAGCTTGTATTGTGCATGCCTGTTCCCTGCATATTTGGCTTCCTTTGCCTTTTACTGCATATTCTGCCTTCTCCTGCATGTGCCTCCTTCTCTTGCTCCCTCCTGCATGTTCTACCATCTGCCCTTTTTCTTGCACATTTATTCTTCCAAAGCTTTTCTTCCGGACATTCTGCTTTTCTCCTGCATGTTTTGCCTTCTGCATGTTTTTGTCCTGCATGTTTTGCCTTCTCCTACCTCTCTCCTGCATGTTTTGCCTTCTCTGGCCTCTCTCCTGCATGTTTTGCCTTCTCTGGCCTCTCTCCTGCATGGTTTTTTTTTTCTTCTGCATGTTTTGTATTTCTCCTGGACTTTGCCCAGTAGGGCTTTTAAAAAAAAAAAAAAAAATGTGGTAAGGGAAGGAGAACGTCAATTGGAATGAGGAAGGGAATGCCAGTGAGTGAGGACAGCCATACAGAAGTCTTGGAACCATTCATGGGAAGAGGATATTAATGAGGAAGTCATTGTAAGGTCACTTGAGGAACGATGAGGGTGGTTGGCAGAAAATTTGGTAATTTTCGGCGCCGTCATAGGCTGGTAAATTATGTTAAAGAAGGGAGAGGTAGTGTTTGTTTAACAGTGGGGCCAGCTTTAGGAGTGGGAGGATTAGTGTCAGGAGGAGGTAGAAGCCTTAGCAGAAATCCGCTTTTTTTTTTTTTTCTACCAGTGGCTTTATCCAGCACACAAATTTACCCGGTGCCCTTTTTTTAGTTGTATGTGGCTAGTGTATTTGTGGGACAGGAGCTGTGGCATGGTTTTATGGCCCATACTCATGGGCTACAAATGTCGCCGCAACACGCGGCGCGCACATGTTGCAGCGACAGGTCGCCGAGTATGCGGCGTTGCACGGGCGCGCACCCCGAACCGTCGCTCGTTGCTGATTTCGCCGGGGCGATTGAACCGCTCAATCGCCTGGCGACAGTCGCCGCCGGAACTGTCGCTAGTCCGCCTGAGTACGCGGACTAGCGACAGCAACAAGATAAGAAATGCATTGGGCTTCCGGCAGGGGAAGGAGCAACAGCGACAGCTTCCGCCGCATCAGTTGCCAGGTCCCTCCGCCGTGTGTATGCGGAGGGACCTGGCGATGAGCTGTCGCGCACACGCTCACGTGTGCTGGCGACAGGCCAAAAAGTTGTCTGTGAGTATGGGCCATAAGGGCTAAGCATGTCACTTTTGGTTTCCTTTAAGAGCTGGAGAGGGATAGTTAGAGCGAAGCAGGCAATTTGGGCGCCGCCATAGGCGCCTATTGAAATATCAGGAGCATGGGGGGCGGGGGTTCTTTGAAGGGTTTAGGGTTAGGTAGGATGTTCATGGGGAGGGGGGGGTTTAGTGTTAGGCGTGCGGTAGGATGTTCTTTCGGGGGAGGGGGATTTAGGGTTAGGCGTGAGGTAGGACATTCGTGGGGAGGGGGGGGGGAGGCGGATTTAGGATTAGGTGTCAGGTAGGATGTTTATGCGAGGGAAAGGGGGGGATTTAGAGTTAGGCATCAGGAAGGACATTTGTGAGGGGGGGGGGATTTAGGGTTATGCATCAGGTAGGAAGTTTGTGAGGGGGGAGGGCTAGAAATATAGCAGCTATGAGCAAGTTGCACGAGAGTCAATAAGATCATGTACCAGGGGTTTAGTGGTGTGTGGGGACAGGGAGGGGCATATGAGAATGCAGCACCTGGTGGAAGACTCGGAGTCTAGAGATGTTCTGGACATGAGAAGTGAATCTAGTCTCCAGTGATTTCCCCGGTGATTCTGGTGATGACCCTGATAGTCCAGCCTGTGAACTGTCCTGTTTTTCCCCCACAGGAGGACTGGGTCAGCTGGGAGTCGGCCTGGCAAAGCTGCTGAGGTAAGCGGAGGCGGATTAGCTGTTTATTACCGTTCTATGTATAGACAGGCATTTATGGGGTGACTGTGGCTGCTATTTATACCAGCATAGTGGTAGTTAGACAGTATTTATCCCATCATAGTGGCAGTTATACAGTAAGGCAGTATTTATACCAGCATAGTGGCAGTTATACAGTAAGGCAGTGGCTATAATAAACACTGCAATTCAGCTATTATTATTATTATTATTATTATTATTATTATTATTACTACTACTACTTTATAGCACCAGCATCTTCTGTGGTACTATATAATACATTTTTCATCTTCTGTTTAAACTAACTTTTCAGCACTCTGCAATTGAAAAAGTACCAAAAAGTAGGTGAAAAAAACATACTGTCAAAATTATTCTGAGTATTTTCTTGCTCGCTGGTGGCCTAAAGAGAGACTGAAGTCTCATAAAACTCATGTTTTTATTTTAAAAATCGCTTTAACATTATTGCCCTGCCTAAAACACTGCATCCTTGCTGCTGAACACTACCTAAATCTACCCCCCCCCCCAACTCCCGCAACACTGCGGGGAGCGCTTCCGTGAGAGGCAGAGCTTTCGGCTGCAGCTCTGCCTCTCCTCCGTCCATCAGCATGGATTGCCGCATCTCCCCGCCCCTCTGTCTTCTTTCCCTGAGAGGAGCGGGGGAGAGGCGGAGATATGCGCTGAATGACCCGCATGGAGGCAGAGCTGCAGCTGAAATCTCTGCCTCCCGGGGCAGCAAAATCCATATGCAAGAAAGTCGTGGATTGTGAGGGGGGGGAGGGGTTTAGGAGGATTTAGTTAGTCCAGCTGCATTTTAGGTAGGGCAATAATGTTCAAGTGATTTTTTTTTTTTTTAAATAAAACGTGAATTTTATGAGACTTCAGAGTCTCTTTAAAGGACATCCAAGACGAAAGCTTATAATCGATGTTTACTCACCTGGGGCTTCTACCAGCCCCGAGCAGCCATGTCAGTATCTCGCCGCAGCCCCAGTCCTCCACGGTGTCCTACTGGCCGCCCGTACAGAGCGGCGACCCGCCGGCGGGGTCAGCTCTCTTGCGCCTGCACGAGTGCCCATGCATCCACATCTGGCATGCAGCGGAGTTGACCCCGCCGGAGGGTCGCCGCTTTGTATGGGCGGCCAGTGGGGCAGCGAGATACTGGCATGGCTACTCAGGGCTGGTAGAAGCCCCAGGTGAGTAAACATAGATTATAAGCGTTCGCCTCGGAAGTCCTTTAAAGGGTCAGCTGGATGGCGTACTGATTAAGGGTGCTGCCTGTGCTGTAGGGTTTGAGCTATTCATATACATACAACAGTGAGGGCTGGAAACCATTTTTTTTTTTCGTTTAAGGACTGAGCGATTTCCCTAAACTGCTCAGGTAATGTTAATGGATGAGCCAAATTTCCACTGGAGCGATTGCAATTAGCAAAATCTTATCGCAGGACATGCAGCATTTTGGTGGCTTTAGCGTTTGCGTTAGCCCTTCTGCAGTGTAAAGTATATAAACGCTGGTGTAATCGCTCATCAATTGCTACACATGGTGATTTTAGTGCGATTTTAAATTGATGCAAACTGTAAATAAAATGATGATACATTGAAAGGACCAATAAAAATTAAAATCGCTAATCGCAAATCGCTACACAATCATTGCGAACAAGATTACACTTTTTAAATTCGCCAGAAAATGCTCAAGAAATCGCTTACAAAACGCTCATGAAAAACACTAGCGATTGCGATTTGTAGTGGGTTCCAGGCCTAAGGAGTCTTCGGTCAAGGCTCCTCAATAATCCTGGTCACCTGTGGAGCGTGGTGGCTGCAGCCCTGAAGTGTTTTGAGTCTCATTCTTTGTCACCCTCCCATGTAAATCTCCTGTACCCGGGAGCGATCTGCACCTGCTCATCACAATCGCATAGCCGGGAGTGTTTTGTGCAGGTGTAGATCGCTCCCCGCTATGGGGGCACGACGGGGGGAGCGCATACAGCTGGTCCTGCATGCATGACACAGGCAGAGTACCGGGCCACCCTGTG
The DNA here is from genome assembly GCF_040937935.1 of Hyperolius riggenbachi. Classification (NCBI taxonomy): domain Eukaryota; kingdom Metazoa; phylum Chordata; class Amphibia; order Anura; family Hyperoliidae; genus Hyperolius; species Hyperolius riggenbachi. The sequence continues at coordinate 51,698,029 of NC_090649.1, read as the reverse complement.
GGGGACAGGAGGGGCCCGTGGAGACAGCAAGGTCCCAAGCGGCCTCAAGGTGGCTGGAGGAAGCCCTAGGCAAGTATAAAACCTGACCTTTAGTTTATCTCCGGTTCCCTTTTTAAATTACCTAGGTAGAAAAATTGTGAAAGCACATAAACGTGCATGTGAAAAATCGAGGATTGTGAACCCTCCCTAACATTAGTTAGAGGGGGAGAATGCAAGTGTAAAACGTGCGAGAATAAGTGTGAACCCTACCTAAAACCATAAAGGGCTCGATTCACTAAGCGGTGCTAACCCAGTTAGAGACTTTAGGCGTGATAACCATTGCACCACGCTGGTGAAAAGCCAGTTTAGGCATGATAAGTTTAGGTGTGATAAGTTTAGATAAGTTTAGATTGCGCGCAAAGTCCCGCACGCAAAGCAGCGCCATTAAACTCTATGCGAAGTGCACCAGACTTTGCTAGCACAAAACTTTTGATCAGCTGTGCACTGTGGTGCTAACCCAGTTGGTGCTATAGTTATCACGCCTAAACTTATCACGCCTAAACTTATCATGCCTAAACTGAGTTTAGGCGTGATAAAGGGCTTTTCACTAGCATGCTAACTGTTAGCACCGCTTTGTGAATCAAGCCCAAACTGTTCAAAATTGATCAGAAGTATATTGGAAATTTATCGGTCTCACATGTTGGGTTCAATATCTGGCAGATTTGATTATAGGGATTGAATATGGACCTGTGACGACTAACTTAAAGACAAGCGATCTGAGATTATTTTACCAATTTTTAGCCCCATGTTGGAAATTGTGTTGGCCAAAATGAATTGGCTCTCGAGACGGAGGTGTTGTGAATCTATATACAGGCCTGTATGGTACGACTGTGGAGTGTTATTACTGCACATGCAATAAGAGGTATAACGATACTCCAGCTGTAGTCTGTACAGTAAAATAAATAGCGGCAGTCTCTCTGCTGTTCCAGAACAGCTGCAGTAAGCTGGGCGGTGGGGAGGGGTTTCCTTCCAGAACTGAATAGATGGTTTGAGCTGTACTGAATTTATGAGAGTTGCTGTTGAAGCTGAATGGTGAGATGAAATAACAGCTGTACTCTTCTTATTCTTGCAGGAAGAAGTTTGGAAAGAACAATGTGATCCTTTCAGACATCCGTAAACCCCCAGATCACGTCTTCTATAGCGGTAAGATCTGGGACGCCGCGCTCCTCGCCTGATGCAGGCTCTTCCTATTCTAATACTGGCGCTTCCTGTAATGGAAAGGTCTCTGTGCACAACAGCTCCATCCACTCCCCAAATATCCCCCCGCCCACCCAGACCTCGTACCTCTGTGTTCTGATCTATGCCACCCGCCATTTTTAAGTGTTAGTCTCCTTATACTTAAAGGACAGCTTTAGCGAGAGGTATTTAGAGGCTGACATATTTATTTCCTTTTAAGCAATACCAGTTGCCTGGAAGTCCTGCTGATCTATTTGGCTGCAGTAGTGTCTGAATAACAGAAACAAGCATGGAGCTAATCTTCTCAGATCTGACAAATGTCAGAAACACCTGATCTGCTGCATGCTTGTTCAGGGCTAAATGTATTAGAGGCAGAGGATCTGCAGCACAGCCAGGCTACTGGTATTGCTTAAAGAGACTCCGTAACAAAAATTGCATCCTGTTTTTTTATCATCCTACAAGTTCCAAAAGCTATTCTAATGTGTTCTGGCTTACTGCAGCACTTTCTGCTATCACAGTCTCTGTAATAAATCAATGTATCTTTCCCCTGTCAGACTTGTCGGCCTGTGTCTGGAAGGCTGCCAAGTTCTTCAGTGTTGTGGTTCTGCTATGAACTCACCCTTCCAGGGCCCTCTATGCACACTGCCTGTGTATTATTTAGATTAGGGCAGCTTCTCTCTTCTCTCTTATCTTTTACAAGCTGGATAAATCATCCTCTGAGCTGGCTGGGCTTTCACATACTGAGGAATTACAGACAAGGGCAAAGCTGTTTGCAGGAAGAAAAGAGCAGCCTGAAACTTCAGTGCATGAGAGATGTAGGGGGAAAGAAACACACAAATGATCTCTTGAGATTCAAAAGGAAGGGTGTATACAGCCTGCTTGTGTATGGATGTATTTTCTATGTGTGGACATACTGTACATCAACCTACTTCCTGTTTTGGTGGCCATTTTGTTTGTTTATAAACAAACTTTTTAAAACTGTTTTTAACCACTTTTAATGCGGCGGGGAGCGGCGAAATTGTGACAGAGGGTAATAGGAGATGTCCCCTAACGCACTGGTATGTTTACTTTTGTGCGATTTTAACAATACAGATTCTCTTTAAAAGGAAATAAATATAGCAGCCTCCACATACCTTTCGCCACAGTTGTCCTTTAAAGGGAACCTATAACGAGGATTCAATATTTATTTCCTTTTAAGCAATACCAGTTGCCTGGCAGTCCTGCTTATCTCTGTGGCTGAATCACACACCTGGGACAAGCACACAGCTAATCCAGTCAGACTTGAGTCAGAGCACCTGATCTGCATGCTTGTTTAGGATCTATGGCTATAAGTATTGATGGTGGAGCATCAGCAGGACAGGTAACATGCATTGTTTAAAAGGTAATAAATATGGCAGCCTGTAGAGCCCTCTTGCTTTAGGTTCCCTTTAAGTGTGCTTTAAATGTCTCAAAATGAGACCCTAATTGATAATGCAAGGTTCTTAAAGTGAACCTCCGGACTAAAAATCTACTCAGCAGAACTGAAAAGGTTTAGTGTTTCTTTAACAGTTGTTCACAGCATTAGAACTTTGTTTTTCTTACCAAAGCATCATTTTAGCTGCATTTTTAGCTAAGCTCCACCCATCAAAGAAAAAAAGCCCAGGCTTTTTTTCCCTGATGCTGTGCAAAGCATGATGGGATTTCCTATGTGGTTGTTCACGTTGCCTAGCAAATGGGAGAGGTGCTCAGGACACAGGACAGTTGGAACTGTGTCTCATGCTCCCTGTCACCTCCTTTCAACCAAAAAGATGGCTGCCCTCATGAAATCAAACATTTGCCTGTTCTTTTAAAACAAGGTGGGTAAGAAATTATATTACTTATCTATTTTAATTAACATAACTAATGTAAGTTAATGACAGTATGTTTGTTTAGGCTGAAGTTCCTCTTTAAATAACTGAGTTTATAGTCCTTTTCAATTATGAAAATCGGGGAATCTATTACTTGCTGAGAAGGATGGCTATCTTAAGGTGCCCACTTATGGTACAATTTTGTGTTTGATTGGAAATGATTCTTATGGTTCGTTTGACAATTTAGTTGATCGTAAAAACTGTTTTTCTAACCCGTTGTAATAATTAGGAAGTACAAATTGGTTCATTGGTGCTGAACCGATCCATGTATTGCATTTTATTTCCAGTCACATTTATCTGATGGCTTGGGTGGTTCTTCGTTGAGTGTACCATTAATGGGCACGTTTGCTCATATGGAAACTACAGGTGATTCTTCCCTGCCCCTGACTCATTCTAACCACACCCACCTCCTGTCTCCAGTTACTTTCCGGGGCACTCAGGGGCTGTATACTATATATGCAGATACCCATAGCTTGTGGGTATTTTCTTAGGAAAGTCAATCATAAGTGATCTAAAAATTCAGTCAGTAGTGGACAAAAGTGGTGGGCTACCTCCATGGCTGGATTTTAGGCAAGGCCACAAAGGCCATGGCCTGGGGAACCAGGAAAGTAAGGGGCCGGCTGTGTGTCAAATATCCGTCCTGCTACACAGAGTTTGCACAAAGAGGTGGGCACCTACCAACAGCCGGATCTGGCACTCGGGGGATGAAGAGGGAGCAAACTGGCACTTACAGTGATCTCTGAGCTGCCTGTCACTCACCAAATGTGCCGCTCGCCAAGGAGCTTACAATCTAATCCCTGCCATCATGTCACTATTCACTAACTGTCCTCAGAGGAGTTTATAATATAATCCCTTCCATCACTTCACTCACTGTCCTCAGAGAAGCCTACACTCTAATCCCTCCTGTATTGGGGGGCTAGTTTAGGATGCTGTCGGTCTGGGGGCAGCTGGTGATAGTGGGCCTTGGGTGGTAAAAAGTACAAATCCAGGACTGGCTACCTCAAGTTTAAAACTTATTTTGCTGTGTGTGTTGTGGTTTTAGTAGCGGTTGATTAGAACCACACTGATGGTTTCTATACCTCCTTGATTTGTTCAGGACCTTTTATTTACTCTGACATTCTGGACTACAAGAACCTCCGGGAGATTGTGGTGAATAATCGGATCACCTGGCTGATACACTACAGCGCCCTGCTCAGCGCAGTGGGCGAGGCCAACGTTCATCTCGCCAGATCCGTCAACATCAACGGTAAGCAACTTTTGTTGCCATTTCTTCTTATAGTATTTCATGACATACCATAACTTCGGCTCGGGATCACTTTAACTACTAGCAGGCCGCATCATGCCGATGGGCGTGACCGCGGCGGCAGCCCCAGGAATGCCTAACCCCGATCGGCGTAAAGTCCTGGGGCAGGGATTTGCAGGAGACTGCGTGCACGCATCTCCGCTTGGATGACGGGGCTCCACTCTGCCATCAGTCTCCCAGCTGCGATCGCCGCTAGGAGACTGTTAGACGGCGAAACCGCTGTCTAATAACACTGGGCAGCGCTGTACTGGGGACAGCTGTGTCACTCGGCTGTCCCCTCTGGCAGCACAAAACTGATCGGCTCTCATAGGCTGAAGCCTATGACAGCCAATCGCTGTCATTGGGTAGCAGGGGGAGGGAGGGCGGGCATAAACAAAAATAAATTACCATATATTCCGGCGTATAAGAAGACCCTGAAAATCTTCTGCAAAGTGGGGGGTCGTCTTATACGCTGGGTGTCAGGTGCGGGGTGTTAGTATTGTGGCAGGCAGAGCTTACCGGGTGCAGCAGCCTTGGCGGAAATGTCAGCTTGTGTCCACGGGCCTTCTTTGTCCTCCACTGTCCCCCTGCATCATTTATGTGCGCGTCCCCTGTGTTTTAAAAATTTAAAGCTGCAATACCACAGCATCTTGCGAGCAGCCGCTCACGTGGGTAACACGGCAGCTTCCCGATTCCGGGTCACCTGACTGGTGACGTGCGCTCCACAATTCTGTGTCTTACTCTTCCTGTGCACGTCACCAGTTAGGTGACCCGGAATCAGGAAGCTGCGGTGTTACCCACGCGAGCGGCTGCTCGCAAGATGCTGTGGTATTGCAGCTTTGAATTTTCAAACACAGGGGACGTGGACATGAATGATGCAGGGGGACAGTGTATACAGGGGTGGGCCAGGAGGATGGAGGAGGCATGTTGTGAAAAGGGGTAGTCTTATACGCCGAGTATATGCCAAATTCTTTATTTTAACTGGAAAAGTTGGGGGGTCGTCTTATACGCTGGAATATACGGTAAACAAAGAAATATTTATAAAAAATTAACATCCCAGCAGGGATCACAGCCCACCAACATAAAGCTCTGTTGGTCAGCAGAAAAAGGGGGAGGGAATCACTTGTGTGCTGAGTTGTACAGCCCTGCAGCAAGACCTTAAAGCTGCAGTGGCCCATTTTGTAAAAAAATGGGTTGGTCACTACAAGGGTTTAAGCCCGTGGTCCTTAAGTGATTAAGGGGCAGTCATTCTTGATATTGTTTATCTATTTATTGAACACATCAATGAAAACTACATCTCTTGGCATGCATTGTGCGGCTGAAGATGAATAACCTGCTTCCACAGGGACACGGTCTTGGCCACTTACAGCGCTTATCTGCTTACAGACCTTCATTTTCTGTTTCGTCTGTCTAATTGTCCTGTGGTTGGCAGGTTTACACAACATTCTGGACATTTCGGCAGAACACGGGCTACGGCTGTTTGTCCCCAGCACAATCGGGGCGTTTGGCCCAACCTCCCCGAGAAATCCAACCCCAGACCTGTGCATACAGCGGCCGAGGACAATCTATGGGGTTTCCAAAGTCCATGCAGAACTAATGGGAGAGGTAAGAATCGTTAAGGTGCAATTGCCATGGCAACTACCCATTTTATTGACCTAGCTTTGCAGTTGTTTTTTTTAATGTGAAAGTGTACTTTTTGTGGGGAAAAAAAGCTTAGATCCCCTCCTAGGCATCAAGTATTCCTGCAGACCTCTCTGAGATGGAGTTCTGATGGGGAGGAGTACTCTACCTGGATGGTGGTCAGCAGGGCCGGATTTGGGCCAAGGCCACCTAGGCCATGGCCTAGGGCACCGCAGGAGGAAGGGCAGCAAAGCAGCATTTGCAAGCTTGCAAATGCTGCAATGCAGGGAGATCAGGCTAGGGCCTGACCACGGTACTCTGCTGCTAGCTGCCTGCGCAGCAGCAACCTTGCGTTCTGTGCATGGTTGCATTGTGGACAGCGGGTATGGACATGGGCAGCATTGGAGAAGGAAAGGAAGAGGAAGCTTCTGCACTGGAGACGAGTGGAGAAATGAGTGACACTGATGGCTGCTGCAGTGTGAAGGCGAGCTGGCTTCCTATACTAAAAGGTGGGTGGGGGGGAGGAGGGATTAAGGGAGTGATCTGGCTACCTATACTGGAGGGAAAGGGGGAGGAGTCATCTGGCTACATATACTAGAGGGAAGGGAAGGGGGCATCTGGCTACCTATACTGGAGGGAAAGAGGGGAGGAGTCATCTGGCTACCTACACTGGGGTGGAGGTGTCATCAGGCTAACTATACTAGAAGGAATAGGGTGTGGGGTCATCTTACTACCAATACTAAAGGGGGCGGCTGGTAACAGTGGCCTAGGGCGGTAAATAGTACAAATCCAGCCCTGGTGGTCAGATGCCGTTTGCAAGGGGAAAGGGGGGGGGGGGGGGGGAGGGCTGTTAGGTTGCTCTGCCTGCAGGGCAGCACATAGGCACCCAAATTTCAGCAGCACCTGTTATTTAACATGTATAGCGGGCACGCTTATTGGTGGGTTTATAGTGGTGTGGAAGGGGGTGGGGGGGGGGGGGTAGGGGTGGTTAGAGTTAGACATTGGTAGAGGGAAGGTTCTGTGTGAGAGTGAGGTTAGGTTTAGCGATTGTAAAATAGTAGTGAAATGAATTGATATTTTCTCATTGGAATTACCACTGCCCAACAAAAGAACATGGGTCATTTAAAGAGCAACCATGACCAAGGATTGAACTGCATCCCAATCAGTAACGGATACCCCCTTTACCATGAGAAATCTATTCCTTTTCTCAAGCAGATCACCGGGGGGGGGGGGGGGGGGGTGCTTACATTGTGGTGAAACCCCTCCCACAGTGTAATGTAAGGACCATGGTCCTGACAGTTTCCTGTCTGGGAACCTCATTGCATTGTGGGAAATAACAGCTGTTTCTAACTGCCAAGAAAGCAAGAGCATCTCCTTCCACTGACATCACCTGCCAGCAGTAAAAATGTCACCATGTGATAAATGTCAGAATGTAAATCAGGGAGAGGAAAGATTTTACAATGGATAAACACTGACTAAATCATTTATACATAATTATTGTAAAAACGAAGCACTTTTTTATTACATTATTTTCACTGAAGTTCCTCTGTAACCGGCATTTTACTAGCCGCTATTTCTGGCGCACAGATTTCCCCAGCATCAGTATTGCATTTCCCTAGATGAGTCAGTGCCAGGAGGGACACTTCAGAGAGTTGTTTATAGAGTCTCTTTCTCTACCTGACCAAACCCACCTTCTTCCCCTACACTGCCTGTGGGCAGAGTCAGCTCTTTAGACAGGTGACACTTCACCCCCCACCCGTATTTTAAAAGTCTTCAAAAACTGTAATCATCTCCCACCTGCGCTGACATGGCCCATCCCTAGCTCAACAGACATTGCCTAATTGGTGGCTGCCGAGCTGGGGACGGGCCGTGGCAGCCCAGGTGGGGGTGGCCATAGAGCTTCACAAAGACTTCAGAAAAATGTGTGCAATTGTCTTGCCAAAAAGGAGGTGGAGCTTCATGTGTCTCCATGCATTGCATGCGATCAGGGGAGTTATTAACCTCCACCCCCATTAAAAAAGGAATCCTGCAAAAATGCACTGTAAGTTGTGATTATATTCCAAGGGGCCTGCCTGGGCTTGAGCTTATCAGGAAAAGGGACTCTTGCGCTAAGCAGGATTGTGCAGTGAGTTCTAGCGTCTGGCATGCGCAGGGTTAAACATCAATGTGCTGAGCTGGCTCTCCGCCTTGCAGTCCAGACTTCTCTCACTAAGCGTTTGGTAATAGCGGCCAGATGCTGCCAACGCACACACACAGTGATAGGGGGACGGCTATTTATATTCCACATGACGGGGGAATTACGCCGACTCAGCGGTCAGCTGATGATAGCCGCTGCGGTTCATGGCCAGACAACACCCGCCAAGACAAATGCACAATACTATTATGTAATTGTACACTTAAAGAGAAACTGTAACCAAGGATTGAACTTCATCCCAATCAGTAGCTGATACCCCCTTTCCCATGAGAATTCTATTCCTTTTCTTAAATAGATAATCAGGGAGTTCTGTATGGCTGATATTGTGGTGAAAACCCCTCCCATTGTGTGATGTCAGGGCCATGGTCCTGACAGTTTCCTGTCTGTGAGCCTTGCTGCATTGTAGGAAATAACAGCTGTTTCCAACTGCATCATCTCTTTCCAGTGACATCACCTGCCAGCAGTAAAAATGTCACTATGTGATAAATGTCAGACTGTAAATCAGGGAGAGGAAAGATTTTACAATGGGCAAATATCGACTAAATCGTTTATACATAATTATTGCAAAAATGAAGCACTTTTTTCATTATATTTTCACTGGAGTTCCTCTTTAAAGGGAACCTAAAGTGAGAGGGATATGGAGGTTGACATATTTATTTCCCTTTAAACAATTCACATTGCCTGGCTATCATGCTGATCCTCTGCCTCTAATACTCTCAGTCATAGACTCTGAACAAGCATGCAGCAGATCAGATGACAAATCTGACTAGAGTAGCTGCATGCTTGTTTCAGGTGTGTTACCCAGACACATAGGGCCAGTTTAAGGGGCCCCGGAGCACACTTAAGCAGGGGGCCCCCCTACCCATAAGGCTCTGGATCCCATAAGGCGGTGCTGGGCAAACTATGGCCTGCGGGTCAGCTTTAAATCCAGCTTCCTCTCCTCCCTCCTCCCAAAGGTAGGTGTGTGTGTGTGTGTGTGTGTGTGTGTGTGTGTGTGTGTGTGTGTGTGTGTGTGTGTGCGCGCGCCCAGCCCTGCCATAAAGCCTTCCTGGTGCTCTCTCCATCGCTCGTTCCACCACCAGGCCTGGTACAGCTCTTCAAGCAGCTTGGTTGAATACCTCTTCAGCCCTCCTCAGGCAGCTTTCAGAAGTACTCACATCCCTGAGAACTTCTGAAGATGAGCGGATCGGTACTGTGCATGCATGAGTCTGAGTGTGCGCAAGCGCGGTATGGATGCACCCATCTTCAGAAACCCTTGGGGACATGAGAGCTTCCAAAGCCTGCTGAGGGCTCCCGAAGGGGTGGAGATTCAACAGGGACAGTGGTGGAATGAGAGGATGTAGAGAGGGCAAGGAAGGCTCTACGAGATCAACAACCTTCCCTCTACTGGTGAGTATGTAACTCATTATTATTTTTTTATTTATTTTTATTTTTTGCAGCTCTCATTGTATTGCTTTAAATAGGAACTTTTAAGCCAGCGTTGCACTTCATCCCGATCAGTAGATGATATCCTCTTTCCCATGAGAAATCTTTAGCTTTTCTCGAATAGATAATCAAGGGGATCTCTGTGGCTGCTATTGTGGTGAAACCCCTCCCACAGTGTGATGTCATGGCCAAGGTCGTGATAGTTTGCTGTCTGTGAACCTCGTTGCATTGTGAGAAATAACGGCTTTTTCCAAATGCCAAGCAAGCAGGATCTTCCTCTGTGCATAGAACTCTCAGTAACAAACATTCCGTACAGATCACCTGGCAGAACTAAAGATGTCACCACCAGTGCTAAATGTCAGAATGTAAATCAGGGAGAGGAAAGATTTTATAATGGACAAACCCTCACTAAATCTATAAATTTAATATTGTATGTTATTTTCACTACAGTTCCTCTTTAAAGGATACCCGAAGTGACCTGTGAAATGATGAGATAGACATGTGTATGTACAGTGGCTAGCACACAAATTACTATGCTGTGTTCCTTTTCTTTCTCTGCCTGAAAGAGTTAAATATCAGGTATGTACGTGGCTGACTCAGTCCTGACTCAGACAGGAAGTGACTACAGTGTAACCCTCACTGATAAGAAATTTCCCTTTTTATCTCTTTCTTGCTCTCAGAAGGCATTTTCTGCTAGGAAAGTGTTTTATAGTTGGAATTTCTTATCAGTGAGGGTCACACTGTAGTCACTTCCTGTCTGAGTCAGGACTGAGTCAGCCACGTACATACCTGATATTTAACTCTTTCAGGCAGAGAAAGAAAAAAAGGAACAGCATAGTTATTTGTGTGCTAGGCACTGTACATACACATGTCTATCAGGGATGCTCGGAAAATTCCGCGGAATTATGAATTCCATGATTCCGGCCGGAATTAGGTTAATTCCGATTCCGGTACTCAAATCGGAATTCCTATACCTCTCAAACGGAATTCCGCGGAAATTTTTATAATTCTGACGGAATTTTCCGAAATCACACAAAAATCTCTCTCCTCCTCCTCCTCCTCCTCCTCCTCTATCTATCCATCCATCCATCCATCCATCCATGCAGTAGGGAATTGCAGATTTTCAAAACAGCTTATATACCATAGCTGGGATTTGAACCCAGGACCTAGTGTGTAGTAGGTATCTGTCTTACCCTCTAGACCATGACCCACACTACATGCTAAAGCTGGCGGTAGCATAAACCATACTTCCATTATGATCAATTCGATAGAAAAAGTAGCATGATTAAGGATTTGTACTTTTTGAAAAGCATGCTTATATACCATAGCTGGGATTTGAACCCAGGACCTAGTGTGTAGTAGGTATCTGTCTTACCCTCTAGACCAGGGGTCCCCAAACGTTTTGGGTTGAGGGCCGGGTCAACATACTTCAGACCGCTGGTGGGCCGGAGTAAACATAAAATGATGTAGAAGTCTTTGCGGACCAGACAGTGAAGCATACCCAGGTGACAATCTGCAAGCCAATTGGACAGCAGTGTCACCTGATGTGGAATTTGATTGGAAACCAGCAAAATTTCTGCTTTCTGGCTTCCATGTGGATGGGGGGTGCTGCACTGCTATTCCATATGTGGACCACCAATATTTAAAGATGTAGCTGACTGCATTTATAAGCAATACATTTTCTGTGTGGGGGGCCGGTAAGAAAGCCTTAGGGGGCCACATTCGGCCCGCGGGCCTTAGTTTGAGGACCACTGCTCTAGACCATCAACCACACTCAGGGCCAGGCTTTAGCATGTAGTGTGGTCAGAGGTGGGACAAGGTCCTTCAGCACCCAAGGCTGAGACAGCAAAGTGCGCCCCCCCCCATCCCTCCCACCCCAGCTGTCACACACTGATTGCTATTACACTAAGAGGTGCCCCAGGGCCCCCCACCCCCAACACCTTAATCTCTACTTATCTGGCTTGCAGTCGCTGCCATGTATCACCTTTTCTTATTTCTTTCTGCTTCAAACACAATTGGGAATGACAGCTGAATGAATTGTGCACCCCCTCCTACACTGTGTCCTGAGGCTGCAGCCTCTCCAGCCTCAGCCTTACTAGTGGGTAAGACAGATACCTACTACCATGCAGTGTGGGTCATGGTCTAGAGGGTAAGACAGATACCTACTACACACTAGGTCCTGGGTTCAAATCCCAGCTATGGTATATAAGCATGCTTTTCAAAAAGTACAAATCCTTAATCATGCTACTTTTTCTATCGAATTGATCATAATGGAAGTATGGTTTATGCTACCGCCAGCTTTAGCATGTAGTGTGGGTCATGGTCTAGAGGTTAAGACAGATACCTACTACACACTAGGTTCTGGGTTCAAATCCCAGCTATGGTATATAAGCTGTTTTGAAAATCTGCAATTCCCTACTGCATGAGATGGATGGAGAGAGAGAGAGAGAGAGAGAGAGAGAGAGAGAGAGAGAGAGAGAGAGAGAGAGAGAGAGAGAGAGAGAGAGAGAGAGAGAGAGAGAGAGAGAGAGAGAGAGAGAGAGAGAGAGAGAGAGAGAGAGAGAGAGAGAGAGAGAGAGAGAGAGTTTAAAATCTTTCTGACGGAATTCCGTATAAGTCGGAATTCCGCGGAACTGCCCCGGTATACCGTCGGAATGGAACGGTAATGGAATTTCTATATGACGGAATGCGGAATTGTGCCGGAAACGGAAATCGGCTATTCCGACCATGCCTGATGTCTATCTCATCGTTTCACTTGGCACTTCGGGTATCCTTTAAGTCAGACATGCAGCATTGGATATATTTTTAGAGTCTGGACTCACAGGGTTAATACTCTGTGTTTGTTATTTCTGCAGTACTATCACTACCGGTATGGCCTGGACTTCCGGTGTCTCCGTTACCCGGGTATAATTTCTGCTGATTCCCAGCCAGGAGGAGGAACGACAGGTAAGATTTTATTTTAGTACTTTGAGTCCTAGAAACGTGGCAGAGGAAACGAGGAGGAGCTTCAGTGGCTGGAGGGGGCGGGGAATACACCGGAGCCCCTGCACTTACTGCAGATTCAGGATACATATAGAGGCGTCTGCGCTTGTAGCCATTGCAGACCGGGGCATAGCTGCCTCTGCCTGTCCCAGGAGGTTCCCCAATGGTTGATTCCACATGTGTAATCTATTCTCTTGCTAATACCTTCTGGTTTTAGGAAGGTAAGAATACACCCAGCCACTTTTTCAGGCTGTTTTTTGTCAAGGGGGATGTCCATGTAGGTTTTTGTTTTATTTGTCCTCTACTAAAATCTTAGTGGTTTTGGTTCTCCCGGTTACCTGGGTACTCAGTAACACCTCTTCCTCACATATCCCACCATATAGCCGTTACAGCCATACCTTGTTCTAATGAAGGCCAAAACAGCCTGACACAGCTCCGTATGGCTCTGCAGAATGAGCCCCCCGCCCCCATCTTGCAGCACGGTGGCTTAGTGGTTAGTGCTCTCGCCTTGCAGTGCTGGGCCCCCGAATCAAAATCCCTGCCAGGAGTTTGTATGTTCTCCCGTGTCTGTGTGGGTTTTCTCTGGGCACTCTAATTTCCCCCCACATCCCAAAAACATACAGATAAGTTAATTGGCTTCCCCCTAAATTGGCCCTAGAATACGATCAGGGCCGGTTCAAGTAACAATTGGGCCCTAGGGCAAAATTAGCCTGGGGGCCCCCCAACAGACACTCCCCGAACCAAAAAGCGTCATTAGAGGCCCTTTGTTGCAGCCAAATTTCCCTCCTGGGCCCCTGAGCTTGCTACTGACCCTCCCCAATCACCTCCCAACTTAACAGACTCTGCAGAGTCCCTGGGAAGCAACAGCTAAGATGGGGGAGGGACAACTTGGGGGGGGGGGGGGGGGGGGCCCTACAGGCTCTGGGGCCCTGGAGCAATTGCCCATTTTTTCCTATGGTAGCTCCGGCCCTGAGTACGATACATACACTACACGATACATGCATAGACATATGACTATGGTAGGGAATAGATTGTGAGGCCCCCTGAGGGACAGTTGGTGACGAGACAATATCTACGCTGTGCAGTGCTGCGTAATATGTCAGCGCTATATAAATACTTAAATAAAATAAATAGATTTACTTGTCAAGCAGAGGGGTGGAGTTAGTTTTACACACACCCCCTCCCCAATCTGCCCTGGAACTCCCAAATACCTCAGATGGAGTAAACAAAGCTTCAAGGCTGGGTGAAGTCAGTAGACCTTTTGACCAGGAGCTGATCCAGAGTAGTTATGGAAATGACTCACAGGCCGTGTGACCAGAACTTTCTGGTCTGCAAAAAATGGCCATTATTTATGCAAATATGGACTATTTAACATGCTGGAGGCAAGAGACCAGATGTACTGGGAACCCTGGAGAGTGTTCGTAAGCTTTAAAGAGACACTGAAGCGAAAAAAAAAATATGATGTAGTGAATTGGTTGTGTACTATGAATAATTACTAGAAGATTAGCAGCAAAGAAATATTCTCATACTTTTATTTTCAGGTATATAGTGTTTTTTCTAACATTGCATCATTCTATAACATGTGCAGATTACACAACACTCAGCATTCAAAATGATTCTTTCAGAGCAGTCTGTGAAGTAATGACCTCTCCTCTAGCAGAGAAAAAGTAAACAGTTCACTTACAGTTAAGATAATAAAAGTCAGATAACAGCCCTCTCCAGGACTAACTTAGTCGGAGAGCTTAATGGCTTGTTTGCATAGAGATAACAACTGGAGTTTCTCAACTCTTCCTGTACTGGAAACAATTAAGCTGGCCATACACTGGCCCGATTTGCTTCACTGGGATCGAATCTGCTGCCAATCGTTCACGCTACACGCCGAATTTCTATCCGTGCGGAAAATAACCGTCGATCGCCCGCGGGTAAAGAGAGCATCGCTAGCGGCGTTCGAGTGGCCGACGACCGACGCAATAGAGCCGCATACATTACCTGCTCCGCCGGCGTGACTCCCGTGTCTCCGCTCTTCTTCTCCGTCTCCGCTCTGGTCTGGTCTCCGGCATGCTTCCCTTCTTCCTGTCCCGGCAGGAAGTTTAAACAGTAGAGGGCGCTCTACTGTTTAAACTTCCCCCAGACAGGAAGAAGGGAAGCATGCCGGAGACCAGACCAGAGCGGAGAAGAAGAGCGGAGACCCGGGAGTCGTGCCGGCGGAGCAGGTAATGTATGCGGGCGGGGGGAGCGGCGGCAGCACCACCACCACAGATTGAACGGTTTCAGGCTGAAATCGGTTCACAATCTGTTTGCAGTAAAGGCAGCCATACGATCCCTCTCTGATCAGATTCGATCAGATAGGGATCTGTCTGTTGGTCGAATCTGATGGCAAATCGACCAGTGTATGGCTACCTTTAGACTGATGTATCTGATCTTAATGTTTTATTTCTTAGCTGTACTACACATACAAATCATAATATCATAATTTTTTTTTCGCTTCAGTGTCTCTTTAAAGCACTTGCCATCTTTTAATATAACAATAATTGCCTGACTCAACCAGGTCTCATGAATGCCTCCTCTACCTCAATTTCAAGGGAACGGCCCCACACACAATAAAAATGCACCGCTATCAATAATAAGAAAGCCTTGCCATTCAGGGAATTTGCAAAAATATATAGCAGCGTTTTATTGATCAATACTACAGTAACACTGTCAGGAACCGGCCTGCGGCACGCCTGCGTATACGGTTCCCGACTGCGGGTTTGACCAGATTAAGCGGGGAACAGCCTTATTTAAGCTACAAACAAGGCTGGAACCCCTCAAAACACCTCTCACTGCCACCACTAGCGTTGCTAGACACTTCCACTCTGCTGTCGAGTCCTCAGCGCGCACTCCGCGTTTTCGTATTTGGGTCAGCTTTGCGCTTAGGCCAAATACGGGAACGCCACGCACCCACACACACACACACAGTTGCAATCTTACACTGTCGTGAAGCAAAGACCCACTAACAGTCGTTCCGAACGATACTGTTAGCTACTCGCACTGGTGTTGTTCGTACGTTGGGTCAGCTGCGCGCTTAGGCCAACGTATGACAAACGCCCTCACACACAATACAATTACAATTTCCTACGGTAGTGTTGCTCAAGCGTACAATTAGGCATGAACTTATACACGGTTACACTTCAGTCTCTTCTAGGCTATGAGTGTTAGTTTAGTACGGCAGAAGTCAAACTTATTAAATAATAATTTAATATTCCAGAAAAAACATAGAACAGTGCAGAACTGAATATATACAAAAAGATTACAAAAAAACAAAGTAAAAATAGTTACAAGATAAAATGTACAAAGATAACACACAAAGCGATTGTGCTTACCAAAATAAACGGGAAATAAACGTACCAGCGTATCGATCTGGTGTTGTTGCGGGCGGTACGCACTTCTGGTCAGGAACCAGGTTAGTTCTAGCCGTGTGAGCTACCTCCAAGAACTACAAGTTGTGGCTATCCTAGCTGCGGTTTTATACTATGAAATACGCCTGGAGGCTGTAAGCCTGTGTGGACGGGGGGAAGCTAGATTTAATAACATCCTCAGACATAATTTGATTTCCCAGGTAAAAGTCTACTATACATCAAAGATTGTGAAGTTAGGCTTTCAACTCCAGGTGAAAACTTGATTAAGGCGTTTTCCTGTCTCCGTTCTCAGACATAAATGGGATTTCCAGAGATCCACATACATGAAAAGGGTACTATAGCACACACACAAAACAAAAGACTTCCTTCACTTCCAATCTCCCCAGGTTACAGGTGACAATTGATTAAGGCTTTCACATTGCAGCAGGATGTCCTGTGTGATAGGTGACTGGTCGTATTCACTGAAGACCTCTTTAGATGCAAATGTAGGTCTAGTGACCCACCCACACAAATACAGGAACAGTCAATGAATCTAGCCTGCATCTCTACACCTTTGACATACCACAGCAGATATAAAAATGGGAAAATGAAAATATATTACTGTATTATCCTTAACAGCATCAGCACCCCAATATATCTCCACATAACACGACCAACCAACCAAATCAATTAAAATTGATCCCGGCGGAGCGCTCCCACACACACTACATCCACACCACATGCACTATCTCATCCAATCTATCTGGTACCGGTACAAAAAATCACCTTGATCTTCAGAGAGGGGGAGAGCTAATAATGATGTGCAGCAATGTGGATGACTGTATAAAAGTCTTCAGCTTGTAAGCTCTAGCATCTAAGTATGACTATTTAATCTTGTCAAGACCTGATCACCTCGTTTCCAACTTTTATAAGTATTTCTCCAGCCAGTCTTGCTAAGTAGATCCAGAGGCTTTCCTCTGCTTAGGTAAGTATCTAATTTTTTTTTGCCTGATGTCCATCACGGGTTGATTGGCTATACTAGTTTCATGCCAAACTTCAGACTTGCTTAAGAATCTGTTGGAATGAGTTCTTGAAGTGACTTAAACTGATTTCTCTTTGTTTTCAGATTACGCCGTCCAGATCTTCCACGATGCCATCAAAGCGGGAAGGTTTGTCTGCAACCTGAAGCCGGAGACGCGGCTGCCCATGATGTACATTGACGACTGTCTGAGAGCGACCGTGGAGGTGCTGGAGGCCCCGGCTGAGTCCCTCACCATGAGGACGTACAACATCAATGCCATGAGCTTCAGCCCCGAGGAGCTGACACAAGAGGTGCACAAACACATGCCTGAGCTGGAGGTTGCGTACAATGTGGACCCCATCCGACAAGCCATTGGTAAGAGACCTGCCAAGATGGGTTCACTGGGTGATTCCAACTTTTTTCCACAACTGATCTCCAGAATTTATCAATATTCTGCTGAGAGAAGTCACCACATCCGGTTGGAAAGTGGAGAGGTGTGGTGGCACAAAGGGAAGAGGCAGTGGAAAGGTGTGGTGACACAGTGGAGAGGTGTGGTGGCACAAAGGGAAGAGGCAGTGGAAAGGTGTGGTGACACCAGTAAAATAGTTGGTTAAGAGGTGTGGAGACACCAAGGGAAGAGGCAGTGGAGAGGTGTGAGGACACCAGGGGAAGAGGCAGTAGAGGTGTGGGGACACCAGGAGAAGAGGCAGTAGAGAGGTGTGGGGACACCAGGGGAAGAGGCAGTAGAGAGGTGTGGGGACACCAGGGGGAGAGGCAGTGGAGAGGTGTAGTGACACCAGGAGGAGAGGTGTGGGGACACCAGGGCAAGAGACAGTAGAGAGGTGTGGGGACACCAGGGGAAGAGGCAGTAGAGAGGTGTAGGGACACCAGGGGATGCAAGGCCGGAGCTACCATAGGAAAAAATGGGCAATTGCCCCAGGGCCCCAGAGCCTGTAGGGGCCCCCAAGGTGTCCCTCCCCATCTTAACTGTTGCTCCCCAGGGACTCTGCAGAGTCCGTTAAGTTGGGAGGTTATTGGGGGAAGGTCAGCAGCCAGCTCAGGGGCCCAGGAGAGAAATTCGGCTGCAACAAAGGGCCTCTAATGACGCTTTTTGGTTGAGGGGATGTCTGGGGGGGCCCCCAGGCTAATTTTTCCCTAAGGCCCAATTGTTATTTGAACCGGCCCTGAGGGGAAGAGGCAGTAGAGAGGTGAGCAGGCACTAGAGAGGTGTGGAGGCACAGGGGGAAGAGGCAGTAGAGGGGTGTGGAGACACCAGGAGGAGAATGCAGTGGAGAGGTGTGGGGACACCAAGGGAAGAGGCAGTAGAGGGGTGTGGAGACACCAGGGGAGAAGGCAGTGGAGAGGTGTGGGGACACCAGGGGAAGAGGCAGTAGAGGGGTGTGGAGACACCAGGGGAGAAGGCAGTGGAGAGGTGTGGGGACACCAGGGGAAAAGCGGGTTGATATATCAGCACAATAACCTTCTCACTAAGTGAATACGATGACATTGTTGAACCCTGTTGGGTATTTCTTGATGCATCTTTTATAGAAAATAAAATGTGAAGTAACCTCTTAACCAAACTCTCCTTTGCTCTCCAGCGGACAGTTGGCCAATGAACTTTGATGATAACAATGCCCGCAGGGATTGGGGCTGGAAGCATGAATACGATCTGCCAGAACTGGTGACGACAATGCTGGGACACCTGAACAACGAACGTCTGGCAGTCCAAGCCAACTGAGACCACTACCAATGGCAGTTGCCCGACCACATGTCATTACATGCTTCTATGATATATTTTTTTTTATTTAAATCGCTAAGAGGTGAAGCAGGGATTTGTATAACGTTACTTGAAGTTTTATGTTTCTTGCGGTCATTAGGGGGGTAGTCAGTCTGCATCTTTGCAACAATTCGTGGAAAACTCCTTGTAGGATACAAAACAAATCCCCATTCGAGTTTGCAACATTTTCTTATTAGTTCTGCTGCTTAAAAAAGATCTCCGTGGAGAAGATCAAGGCAGGTAATAGGGTATACTCGCCTCCATCCTGACAGCCTGAATGCTCACAGGTCTCTTCATGCCTGAGCCCCAACCTGCTGTCTACACTGGTCCCTTTATCAGTCTGCAGCTTCTGTTCTATAACACTAATACAGAGCAGTGACCAGTGACTGCAGCACAGTGTCTGCAGGTGACCAGGCAGCTGTCAACAGTGTGAGGGAGGGACACAAGCTACCTGCCAGCAGACTCACTGCCAGGGAGTAGTGATGGCCATGTCTAGGGGAACTCATGGAGAAACATGTGATCAGTTTGGTCAGGTGATAGATATGCAAGTCTCTGATTTGCTACTCATGATCATGTGCCAAAGCAGGATGTGATCACAGCAAATCAGAGCTTTGCAAATCTATCAGCTGATCAAACAAATCACATGCTTCTCCATGAGGTCTTTTAGACATGACCATTACTACCAGGCAGCAGGTGAGTATACCTTATTCTCTTCGGATGAGATTTTAATTTGGCCCAGAGATCTATGCTCAATAAAAGTATCCTATTTAAAGGCTACCCGAAGTGACATGTGACATGATGATAGACGTGTATGTACAGTGCCTAGCACGCAAATAACTATGCTGTGTTCCTTTTTTTCTTTCTCTGCCTGAAAGAGTTAAATATCAGGTATGTAAGTGGCTGACTCAGTCCTAACTCAGACAGGAAGTGACTGCAGTGTGACCCTCACTGATAAGAAATTCCCCTTTTTGTCTCTTTCTTGCTCTCAGAAGGCATTTTCTGCTAGGAAAGTGTTTTATAGTTGGAATTTCTTATCAGTGAGGGTCACACTGTAGTCACTTCCTGTCTGAGTCAGGACTGAGTCAGCCACTTACATACCTGATATTTAACTCTTTCAGGCAGAGAAAGAAAAAAAAAGGAACACAGCATAGTTATTTGTGTGCTAGGCACTGTCCATACACATGTCTATCTTATCATGTCACATGTCACTTCGGGTATCCTTTAAGTAGACCTGAATCGAGGGAACAAAAATTGAATGAAGCCTATGGTAGGCTAATTGACATCCGCCTGAGTCTCCTGATGCTGCTTATTGTCATTGGGGTCCCTCCAAGTATTCGACTGGATCCCTCAGTCTGGATCCCTCTGTCGAATACCTTGTGGAAGTTCCTCAGCACCAAGCGATTCAGAACTGCGCCGTGTCCTGCTAAAGTAAGTGCTTGTCCACAAGCACTTTCTTTCACTGCACATGCAGAGTTCAGAATCCACACTACTCAGAGGAAGTTGCTGGATCAGGTAGCGCCCATTGCCGCCTCTCCCCGCTGCCCCTGGAATCCTGTACTTTCGCTTTTTGGTCACGACTAGGGATGATCAAAGATATGCAAATTGTTCTGAGTTGATGCAAATATATGCAAATTTATGCCATTGGAAAATGGACCAATCAATATAAACCCAGGTTTAAACTGATTGGTCCTTTTTTAAGCTGCATATATTTGCATACAAATTTGCATCATTTCATAACAATTTGCATCTCATTGATCATCCCTAGTCACGACATTGGAGAAGCAGTTTCTTTGCTCTCCACTGAGACCACAGCGCTGATTGACATGAAGGGGGCGGGATCAAGCAGCAGAGAGCCGGTTAGAAGGCTCTGATAGGCGGGGAAGGGGCGTTACGCAGGCGTTCCTATCCTGCAATGGGACGCCCCTTCCCCATTAGTTTGCAGACATCTAAATGTTGGCAAATTCCGGGAGGGTGGGGGCTAGCAGGGCACACAGAGGCATGTCCTGCAGATGACTATGTCCCTTTTTTAGATTTAGAAATCGTCTTTGGTACTTTTTAAAGGATGAGGTGCAGCTTTCCAAGGCATCTTATTATCTTTTTTATTTTATTTTTTTGCATTCTATTATCTTTAAAGCGAGCCTAATTTGCCTTTTAGCTGTAAAAGGGCCCATTCACACTTGTGCGTTTTCAGCGCGATTTCAGCATTGCTGAAAATCGCTAGCGATTTAAAAAATGAGTGTACAATGAAAGTATATGGAAGTGTTCTCATCTAAGCGATTTTGCTGAAACGCAAATGCATTACCTGCAGCGTTTTCTGAGCGATTCTGCAGGCTAATTTGAACAAGAAATCACAAAACGCTAATCGCTGGAAAAACGCAGGAAAAACATTCTATACAGTGAAAAATCGCTGGGAAATCGATAGGAAAAAACGCCAGAAAATCGCTCAGTGTTTGCGTTAGCGTTTAGCGATTTTAGGTGTGAATGGGCCCTAACTCAACTGATCTGTTTCCCATCTGCTGCTAGTAGCCTTTGAAGGGCAATTTTTTTCAAAGATGTAAATAAACAATGATATGTATGCAGCTAAGCAGCCCACAGCCGTAGCAGACCCTGTCCCGTTATCCAGGCATGGGGGGGTCCATGGACAATGATTCAGAGATTCACCTTATGTGGAATTGTGGTAAAGGAATGCATCTTGGAGCTGGACCAATCACAGAACAGTTAGGGCTCGTTTCCACTAGAACTAAAGATTTGCTAGAATCCGCATGCGGGCACCGGCCGCATGTGGATTCGCATAGGCAATACAAGTGGATGGGATTGTTTCCACTTGTGCGGGTCGTTTTGGTGTGCGGGGGAAATCTGCACGGCAGAGCCGTCAGATTTCGCGTGCGGCTGGAATGCGGGCGAATCGCCCGCAAAGCTTTTAATAGGGAAATCGCATGCGGCTTTGTCATGCGGTTTTCCCCGCGATTTCGCGTGCGATTTCGCATGTAATGCTATGGAAATTTACACAGGCAGTGACATGGTTAAATTCGCCTGCTTCTTAGCCATGCGAAATCGCATGTGGAATCGCGGGGAAAACCGCATGCGGAAACGCATCCGCATGCTATTTCGTCCGTGGTGGAATCCAGGCGATTCCGCACCGCAACAGTGGAAACGAGCCCTAAGCCGCTGCATTTGATTGGTCCAGTGCCAGGCTGCATATATTTGCGTAAAAATAACACAATGTTAGCAATAATTTGACATTTTTTAGCATCCCATAAAGTATCCCCATTAACCTAATGGTTCTTCCAACTTTTTTTTACATGTATGATTTATTTATTGCGTTAAATACTTGAATAATAAAAAAATATTTATTCATTTGTTTTTAATTGTAAAGTGCTACAATGGAATTTTTTTTTTTTCGCTACACCTGCTGGCTAGTCAGGTGTTTTTTGTTTTTTTTTTCCTTTTATTTGTGTGGTGGGATGTAGTGGTTTGTTTGCTTTTTGTATGTGAGCAAAATCTCATCATCAAGACTAGTTTTGCAGCGCGCATTACCGGGGTTACATTTTTGTTGCTATAGTAACGTACAGTACACTTGCTAACAGGGTAATGCATGCTGGCCTTTGCAGTGGCATAATTGCTCTGCGCCGCTTGTGCAGTGCAATTTTACCGCAGCTTCAGGCCCTTTATGTTTAATTATTACTCCACAGCAGTAGAAGACCATTTTTATGCTTTAAAAAGTGGGTCGGCCAGGCAAAGGAGGAGGGGCTCCAAACCAATAGTCAGATTTCTTTTGTAATATTTTGCTTACTAAATTTAAAAGTAAATATTCTCAACTTGAATAAATAATTTTGTAAAGGGAAAAAAGTCACTGTTCGAATAAACACACTAGCGGGTAAAGGTGGGTACACACGTCAGATAAAAGTCTTTGGAAAATGAAAGATCACAGACCAATTTTACCCCCTTTCATGTAGTATGGGCTGGTGCACACCGAGCGGCTTTTTGGGCGTTTTCAGATCCGCTTGCGGCTGCGGATCTACTTGGTCAATGTATCTCAATGGGGTGGTGCACACCAGAGCGGCAGGCGTTTTGCAGAAACGAAAAATGCCTGGGTGAGGCATTTTTTGGATTTCGGATGCGTTTCTGCCTCAATGTTAAGTATAGGAAAAACGCAAACCGCTCTGAAAAACGCCTGTTCAGAGCGGTTTTGCAGGCGTTTTTGTTACAGAAGCTGTTCAGTAACAGCTTTACTGTAACAATATATGAAATCTACTATACTGAAAACCGCAGCAGCAATCCGCAAAACGCTAGCAAAACGCCTCATAAAAATAAAAAAAGCGTTTCAAAATCTGCTAGCGTTTTGCGGATCTGCTTGCGGTTTTTGGTGTGCACCAGCCCTATGAGAGCATACTCTACACAGTCTATTCTATGGAGCTGAACTCCCCATCAGATAAAAATCTTTGCAAGATGCTGCACACAAAGACCGCTGTACACATGCAACAGATCAGTATCTGCAAAAGATCTGTTCCTGCAAAAGATCCATTCCTGCAAAACGCATTCATAGTCTATGATATCTGCAGATCTCATACACACCTTGTTTAACGGACAATTATCTGTAGATCAGATCCACCAGGTTGGATCTTCAGATCGGCAGATAATTGTCTGATCTGCAGATGAATGTCCATTAAACAAGGTGTGTATGGGATCTGCAGATATCAGACTATGAATGCATTTTGCAGGAACGGATCTTTTGCAGGAACAGATCTTTTGCAGATACTGATCTGTTGCATGTGTACAGCATCTGTGTGTGCAGCATCTTGCAAAGATTTCTGTCTGATGGGGAGTTCAGCTCCATAGAATAGACTGTGTAGAGTATGGCTCTCATACTACATAAAAGGGGGTAAAATTGGTCTGTGATCTTTCATTTTCCAAAGACTTTTATCTGACGTGTGTACGCACCTTTAGGCACTGCTCTTGGCTAGGGAGGATTAATGAGATGCATATTCTTATGAAAGTATGCAAATTTTTATGCAAATGTATGCAGTTTGAAAATTGACCAATCAATTTAAACCTGGGATTAGATTGATTAGTCCATTTTCAAACTGCATATATTTGCATAAAAAATTCCCATCAACTCGGAAATATTTGCATACCTCTTGATGAGAAGCGGCAATGGTATTATGTCTGTGAAGTTCCCCTTCTCAGGGTGTAAAGTTTTAAAAGGCTGATGAACGAAGGGGTTATTCACTTGCTGGGTGGCAGCACATTGGGCTCTAGTCACAATTATTTTCCGCATGCGGAAATGCACTTGCGGTAAATTCCCAACTGAAAAAAGGCCATCTTGGCATTCGCAATTTTTTTACGCATGATTATTTAGCGCATGCGGTAAAAGTCTGCAAACGTCGGTAATTCCCGCAAAAAAAAATCAAACTTCACATATTTCTGACTTATTTATTTTATTTTTTTACCACCTACTAGTATGTGGTGATATATTTCACTTCCCATTGACTTAAATGGAGTTTGGAGCCTTGAGTGCCGTGTTTGCTGAACTTTAATTTTTTTTATTTTTTGGACAAGTTTATTTATTTTTTTTTTTTTTTATGCCACTTTTTTTCCTGCATCGTTTCCACATGTTTACTATGTAATTACGCATGTTTCCCCCAAAATTTTACGCATAGTTCCCGCAAGCGGGAAACCTGCTGAACATTTTTAGTGAATGTGGAAAAAATGCAAAAATTATCACTGGCGGTAATATAGTGGTAAAAAAATCTCTCACTGCATGTGTGATTGTGAATAGAGACCATTGTGTGTAATGGCTGCTGTGACTAAGTAAGGTATTTAGTGTGCTCCGTTTACTGTCGGAGGTACAAGCTTTTCTTATGAATTGCTTTGCATACTTTGGACTGAATTTTGCGTCTTGCTTGGAGTTCATTTTTTAATTTCCCATGATCCTCTGAGATGGGCGTGGCTCAGCAGCCATATTTGTTGGAAAGATGCAGGCAGTCTACTCTGAAGGCAAAGAAATACGGAGCAGTGCTTTTCAGCGCTGCTAGATTTGGGCGCAGCCATAGACCACAATAGGAATCACTCCTATAGCGGCGCTCAGTGAGTAACGTCGGCTCCGTCAGAAGACAGAGCTGAAGTTGCTTAAAATACACAATAATTCGGCTTCCAGCAATTGCTGGAAGCCGAATTATTTCATTCCCCCACTATCCATGACGGCCTGGAGGGGGATTAGTAATTAACACGGCCCGGACTTGTGCAGAAGCAGGATCGGCCATATACTGGCTGTATCCTGCGCCCAAGTCTACCGGCGCCGATTTCAAATGTACTCAAGAAATAAGGTGCTAAAATGTAGTATATAATTTATTTTTTTCTTTGCAGTTTGTTTTTGTTACTTCTTTCTTGCTTTTTATACCTGCAGTGAGGGGTATATGGAGGCTGCCATGTTTATTTCCTTTTAAGCAATACCAGTTGCCTGGCTGTCCTGCTGATCCTCTGCCTCTAATACTATTAGCCATAGCCCCTGAACAAGCATGCAGCAGATCAGGTGTTTCTGACATTTTTGTCAAATCTGACAAGATTAGCTGCATGCTTGCTTCTGGTGGGATTTGGACACTACTGCAGCTAAATGGACCAGCAGGGCTGCCAGGCAACTTGTATTACTTTTAAAGGAAACCTCTTACTACAGTTGTCCTTTAAAGCTGGCATCCAGGAATTATTCTATGTTTTTCTCCCCACTAACCCCTCACTACGCCAGGCTATGTACCCCTCAACCAGCGGTGGTCAATGAGATGCAAATAATTTGAGTTGATGCGGGATTATGTAAATTTTGTATGCAGCTTGAAAATGGACCAATCAAATTTTCCCTTAGCAAGAATTGATTGGTTTCATTTTCAACCTGCATAAATTTGCATAATGCTGCATCAACTTGAAATTATTTGCATCTCTTTGACCACTCCTTCCCTCAACTACCCAACCCCCCTGTCCCCTCTTACTGTACTCCTCTGACTCTGAGGACTCCTTTCCATGAACTGTTGAGCTGTGTGCTCAGCAAGTGGTTACCAGGCAGAAGTAAGCAGTTATCATGCAGCAACCAGCAGTTACCAGTCGAGAGAGTTTGAGAGGCATTTCACTGCCTATCAGCGGAGCAGTGCTTTTCAGCGCTACTAGATTTTGGGCGCAGCCTGCGCCTCCATAGACTTCAATAGGAATCATTCCTATTGAAGCGCTCAGTGAGTAACGTCGGCTCCGTCAGAAGACAGAGCCGAAGTTGCTTAAAAACATAATAATTCGGCCTCCAGCAATCGCTGGAAGCCGAATTATTTCATTCCCCCACTATCCATGTCGGCCTAGAGGGGGAATAGTAATTAAATCGGCCCGGACTTGTGCAGAAGCAGGATCAGCTATATACCGCTGTATCCTGCGCCCAAGTCTACCGGCGCCGATTTCAAATGTACGCGCCTATCAGCGGTCTGTGGAAAGGAGGCCTTACTTGAGTCAGCTCCTGACTTTTGCCAACCTGATTGCATCACTGCTGAAACCATGTGCCAACACACACACACCAACACACACACACACACACCAACACACACACACACCAACACACACACACCAACACACTCACACACACCAACACACACACACACACACACCTCCCCGATGCAAGGTCAAGAAAACCAGAAGGTGGATGCGTTTTTTTTTTTTTTTTGGTTTTTCTTGCATTGAAACTAGGAAAATTCGGTACTTATCCGTTAGCTGGGCGCATCCGGCAGGTGGCGCTAATTACTATTCCCCCTCCAGGCCGCCATGGATAGTAGGGAAAAATGTAACTGGTGGAGTTTTGTCGCCACCTAGAGGATGCGCCCGGCTAACGGATAAGTACCGAAAATTCACATTGGGACTCTTGACTTTCATGCGTATCGCATGCAGAAAATCTGCATCAAGTGGTCCATTTCCCTCCCCCCACATCGATTACAAAAAGTGCAATCGATAGAAACTTCTCCATTGAAATTTGGGGGGGAGGGAGTTTGTTAGTAGGAATTAAGGGATAATGAGAATAGAATTGTTCTCTACAGAACACTACATTCTACATTCTGTCCCTAGGCTATGCTGTAAATATGTATCAAACTTTTGTAGTTTGCTGCATTTTATAAGATGTAAAAAAGTGTGCAGATCATTTCTTGGCTTTTGAAATTCTTGCAATATGCATGAAGCTGGGTGAGCAATTTGCATTGTAGAGGCTTGAACTGACCCCCCGGGCATAGAAAGTTTAACTAGATTTGACTCCTTAGCTGTGTAGTAACTTCTGGATCAAATGAAGTTCTATAAATCTCCTTTACAGTACCTGTTCAGAAATGCAGATGTTGACCACTTCCTGTACCGCAGACTGTCGCTGCTATAGGCTGCAATCTTCTCAGACATTTAAGTCTGCGCCCCACCCCCTTTACAGTCTGAACAGTAAGATGATGCCATCCAAGCAGCAGGAGCAGCCACACCTACGGAGTCTGCTACTGAAACCCTTAGATCAAAATTTTAGGATCTCACTTTTAGCCGCTGAAGTTTCCTTCCTGACAAAGGTGACGTGTCAGTAATCTGTTTTCCAAGCTGTTAAATCATATATTTAGATTTGTGCCTGAAGGCGGGCTCTAAAGGGTTCCTGAAGCACAATGACAGGAATCGGAGCAGTGCCGTTTTTTAGGTCTTAAGCTACGCACTCACATAAGATAGAATTGCGCAAACTGACCAATGAATGATTGTTCCCTGTTCAAAGCCAAAAGATCTTGACCGATTTGATGTTAAAGTGGATCCGAGATGAACTTTTACTCATTGCATAATTGTGTTCCTTTCATACAGTTTATAGGGCATTCCTCAAGCCAAATACTTTTTTTGTTTTGTTGTAATAACCTAATTCCCTATAAACTAAACAAGCCACGCCCACAGGTTTTCAGAGAGCCTTGGTACTCTTAGCCTTAGTAGCAAGGGCCTATGGGAGCTCAGTCTGGGCAGGAGGAGGAGGTGTTACTAGCCAGAGATTTCAGAGGGAGAGGGGATGAGGGATTAAGAGAGGGGAGTGAAGTTTTCACAGGCTGAGGGCTTGAAATACAGATCAGTTTGCCTGTGTGTAATGTGATAAACAGAACATGGTCGCTCTCGTATCACAGGAAGAAATAATCATAAACTGTTGAAGCTGATTGCAGCTAGACTTGCTGTGTAAACTAATATCTAAACTTTAGATAAGATGTATAGATATATAGACAAGCTACTTGCTATGGTTACTTTTTCATCTCGGATCCGCTTTAATGACTGCAAAACAATCATTAACCAGTGGGGTCATTAAACGATGAAGGGGAAAGTGCCAGTGATCTCGCGGACACATCGTTTAAAAATCGTTCATAGCTCAGTGCACACTGGTGACGATGAATGTCAGTTAGACTTCCAACTATCGAGTTGAGCATTTACCCGCCACCCTCCCCCCAACCCCCATGCCTGTACTACAAATGTACTTGAACACAGAGGCGGGACAAGGTCCTCCAGCACCCGAGGCTGAGACAGCAAAGTGCGCCCCTCCATCCCTCCCACCCCAGCCGTCACACACTGATTGCTATTAGACTAAGAGGGCCACAGGGCCCACAACCTCCCCAACACCTTAATTTCAGACCAACACAAAGCGTTCAGTCAGCAATCTTTTGACGGCTTTTATCATGCCTATTTATTGACTGTATATTTGTACCAGCCGGGGCGATGTCCCAAACAACCAATCACTATTTTTGTAGATGATAGAGCATGGACTTATTTTTGCATTCTGAGGATGTCCTATTGTAAGAATGCATTTAATAAAATATTACCGGTAAGTGGAAATAAGAGAATGCTTGACGTTTGTTTTTATTGCGAAGCTTATTGCCTTTTACACATTTTACAAAGGAGAGGAACAGACAATGTGCAGAGGTACATGGCTCCAGCAAGAACCTACCTTTGTGCGTATCTTCAGGATCTGTGCCTTCGGTCAGTTATATACTATACTAAAATGTGTACCTGTAAGGGGAAAAAGTGCCTTAAAGGACACTCGAAGTGACATGTGACATGATGAGATAGACATGTGTCTGTACAATGCCTAGCACTCAAATAACTATGCTGTGTTCCTTTTTTACTTTCTCTGCCTGAAAGTTAAATATCAGGTATGTAAGTGGCTGACTCAGTCCTGACTCAGGGCTGGAACCCACAAGAGCGCTTTTCAGAGCATTTAGGGCCCGTTCTCACCTGAGCAGGAATCGCGCGATTCCCGCTCACGGCAAACCGCTAGTGGTTCTGCAAGAACCGCTACACAATGTAGCGAGTGGCAGTGTTCTCACTGTTGCGGTTAGCGATAACCGCAACCGCGCTGCATGCAGCGGTTTGCCGGCGATGAGCGTTCCGCGATTTGCGATCGTGATTAGCTTAATCGCGATCGCTCCAAAACCGCCGCAGTGTCCAGTGATTTTTCCGCGCTAATCGTGGAAAAATCACTCCCGCAAAACGCTGGTGGTAATCGCCGGCGTTCTGCGATTTTTAAGTGTGAACGGGCCCTTAGGGAGTGCTTGAAAACTCTAGCGATTTCCAAAAACACTCAGCTAATGTTAACGGATGTGCCAACTTCCACTGGAGCGTTTGCGATTCCCAAAATCGCAAGCGCAGGACATGCAACATTTTGTTAGCGTCAGCGCTTCAATGTAAAGTATATAATCGCTGGCGTAATCGCTCATCAAAACTTGCACGGAGCGATTTTGCTAGCGTTTTAAAGTTACTGCACACTAACAAAATTAAAAATAAATGAAAGGACCAATCAGACTTTAAATCGCTAATCGCTACTCAACCGCTGGCAAATAGATTACACTTTCTAAAATCATGAAACTATTGCATTTATAATAGTGAGATGTGGAGGATCGTTAGAGCCTGGGCATTGCTATTCATCAGCTCTGGAGTGTGGCTTACAGTGCAGACACAGCTCTGATCAGTACGTGTGCAGTGCAGACACAGCTCTGATCAGTACGTGTGCGGTGCAGACACAGCTCTGATCAGTACGTGTGCGGTGCAGACACAGCTCTGATCAGTACGTGCGCAGTGCAGACACAGCTCTGATCAGTACGTGCGCAGTGCAGACACAGCTCTGATCAGTACGTGCGCAGTGCAGACACAGCTCTGATCAATACGTGCGCAGTGCAGACACAGCTCTGATCAGTACGTGCGCAGGGCAGACACAGCTCTGATCAGCACATGTGCAGGGCAGACACAGCTCTGATCAGTACGTGCGCAGTGCAGACACAGCTCTGATCAGTACGTGCGCGGTGCAGACACAGCTCTGATCAGTACGTGCACAGTGCAGACACAGCTCTGATCAGTACGTGCGCGGTGCAGACACAGCTCTGATCAGTACGTGTGCAGTGCAGACACAGCTCTGATCAGTACGTGCGCAGTGCAGACACAGCTCTGATCAGTACGTGCGCAGTGCAGACACAGCTCTGATCAGTACGTGCGCAGTGCAGACACAGCTCTGATCAGTACGTGCGCAGTGCAGACACAGCTCTGATCAGTACGTGCGCGGTGCAGACACAGCTCTGATCAGTACGTGTGCAGTGCAGACACAGCTCTGATCAGCACATGTGCAGTGCAGACACAGCTCTGATCAGTACGAGCGCAGTGCAGACACAGCTCTGATCAGTACGTGTGCAGTGCAGACACAGCTCTGATCAGTACGTGTGCAGTGCAGACACAGCTCTGATCAGTATGTGTGCAGTGCAGACACAGCTCTGATCAGTACATGCGCAGTGCAGACACCGCTCTGATCGGTACGTGTGCAGTGCAGACACAGCTCTGATCAGTACGTGCGCAGTGCAGACACAGCTCTGATCAGTACGTGCGCAGTGCAGACACAGCTCTGATCAGTACGAGCACAGGGCAGACAGACACAGCTCTGGTCAGTACGTGTGCGGTGCAGACACAGCTCTGATGAGTATGTGCACAAGGCAGACACAGCTCTGATCAGTACGTGCGCGGTGCAGACACAGCTCTGATGAGTATGTGCACAAGGCAGACACAGCTCTGATCAGTACGTGCGCGGTGCAGACACAGCTCAGATCAGTACGTGTGCAGTGCAGACACAGCTCAGATCAGTACGTGTGCAGTGCAGACACAGCTCAGATCAGTACGTGTGCAGTGCAGACACAGCTCAGATCAGTACGTGTGCAGTGCAGACACAGCTCTGATCAGTACGTGCGCAGTGCAGACACAGCTCTGATCAGTACGTGCGTAGTGCAGACACAGCTCTGATCAGTACGTGTGCAGTGCAGACACAGCTCTGATCAGTACGTGTGCAGTGCAGACACAGCTCTGATCAGTACGTGCGTAGTGCAGACACAGCTCTGATCAGTACGTGTGCAGTGCAGACACAGCTCTGATCGGTACGTGCGCAGTGCAGACACAGCTCTGATCGGTACGTGCGCGGTGCAGACACAGCTCTGATCAGTACGTGCGCGGTGCAGACACAGCTCTGATCAGTACGTGCGCGGTGCAGACACAGCTCTGATCAGTACGTGCGCGGTGCAGACACAGCTCTGATCAGTACGTGTGCGGTGCAGACACAGCTCTGATCAGTACGTGCGCGGTGCAGACACAGCTCTGATCAGTACGTGCGCAGTGCAGACACAGCTCTGATCAGTACGTGCGCAGTGCAGACACAGCTCTGATCAGTACGAGCACAGGGCAGACAGACACAGCTCTGGTCAGTACGTGTGCGGTGCAGACACAGCTCTGATGAGTATGTGCACAAGGCAGACACAGCTCTGATCAGTACGTGCGCGGTGCAGACACAGCTCAGATCAGTACATGTGCAGTGCAGACACAGCTCAGATCAGTACGTGTGCAGTGCAGACACAGCTCTGATCTGTAGGTGCGCAGTGCAAACACAGCTCTGATCAGTACGTGCGCAGTGCAGACACAGCTCTGATCAGTACGTGTGCAGGGCAGACAGACACAGCTCTGGTCAGTACGTGTGCGGTGCAGACACAGCTCTGATGAGTATGTGCACAAGGCAGACACAGCTCTGATCAGTACGTGCGCGGTGCAGACACAGCTCAGATCAGTACATGTGCAGTGCAGACACAGCTCAGATCAGTACGTGTGCAGTGCAGACAGACACAGCTCTGGTCAGTACGTGTGCGGTGCAGACACAGCTCTGATGAGTATGTGCACAAGGCAGACACAGCTCTGATCAGTACGTGCGCGGTGCAGACACAGCTCAGATCAGTACGTGCGCAGCGCAGACACAGCTCTGATCAGTACGTGCGCAGTGCAGACACAGCTCTGATCAGTACGTGCGCAGTGCAGACACAGCTCAGATCAGTACGTGTGCAGTGCAGACACAGCTCTGATCTGTAGGTGCGCAGTGCAGACACAGCTCTGATCAGTACGTGCGCAGGGCAGACTGTATGTTTAGCACTCCGTGTCCTGAGCTGACCTCTATATAAGGAGATCTTTGCTTTGCAGTGGGTTAGGTTGCACGCAGTAGACTGACACGTTATGCAGTCTGCTGCTGGAGCCCTCACACTGGCGGAGACTGTGTTTTCTTTGGCCCAAAATCCATCCTTACATTTCTGAGAGCGGTCAAACGAGGTAGCTATGCATATTCTAAAATGACACACGTTATATTGCCAAAAGAACTAGCCTGCCTTTACACACGTGGGACTATATACAATTAGCTTTTTCTC
The DNA here is from genome assembly GCF_040937935.1 of Hyperolius riggenbachi. NCBI lineage: Eukaryota > Metazoa > Chordata > Amphibia > Anura > Hyperoliidae > Hyperolius > Hyperolius riggenbachi. The sequence goes on along the minus strand of NC_090649.1, from coordinate 51,665,526 downwards.
CTGAGCTTTCTCCTAGGGGAGATATCAGAGTTGTCAATAAAATGCCACCCAAACAAGGGAACTGTAGTGAAAATAACATAATAGATAACATTTCTTATTGTTTACAATACTTATTTGTAGATTGTTTAGTCAGTGTAATTGTCAGTGTCATTGTCCTTCTTTTCTCTCCCTGATTTACATTCTGAAATGTATCACTGGTGGTGACATCTATAGTGTCAGGTGATCTGTACGGAATGTTCTCTACTGAGAGATCCATGCACAGAGGTTGTGCGGCTGACTCCTCTTGCCCTATGCTGCGGATGCCAATGCCATGAACGCTTTTGATATGGACCCTTAAAACATACCGAGAACACCTGCAGTGTCAGACAGGTGTAATCAGAGTAAGGAAACAGTTAAGGATTATGAGTAGTAAGTAAGTAGTAGTAGTTTAGAGGTGTTCATTACCAGCATAGCACCAATGCACAGCTAATGAGATGGATGATGGGGGACCCCTAGATGGCCCTCTAGTCCAGGGGCCCCGGTGCGGTCGCAACCTCTACACCCCCTATTGCTACGCCACTGCATGTATTTCTCCATGTGTGTTGAAAAAGTTTGCCTTGCAGAGTTCACTTTTCCCGTCTAGCTTTGTTTACCTGACAAACTAACCCCCGTGTGTCGCCAGTGATATTCCTCAGCACGTAATGGATGTAGGAAGTCATTGTGTAATATAAATCCAGTAATCTCCAGCATCACACAGCTAATAATGACACATGGAGGAGCATGAATGTGTTTCCTCCCACAGAACTGGTTACTCAGGCAGGGTGACAAAATGTGCGCTAGCACAGATTAAAGGTCTCAGCTTGGCAGCGAATCATAGTTTGCAATCGTTATTCTCAAAAGTTTCTAATTTGCATCTCCTGTTTGTTACAGTCTATAAGACTATAGACCTTATTATTACGGAATAAAGTGTCATGCAACAAACTGCACATGCCCAGTAAAACGAAGATCGTGCGAGGAGGAAGCAGCCATGTACAAGCAGCTTCATTCTACTGGGCATGTGCAAACCATAATCGCACATGCCCAGTACGGATGCATCAAGGGGTGAGGTGCACGGCCACAAGAGCATATTCAACAAGCTCTTGTCAAACAAGTTCAGAGGGCTCGAGGGTGATTGGGGCCTACATTGGCCACTGTGGCAATGTGCAAGCTTTGCAGCAAAACACGCACAATTCAAATAAGTGTACTCCATGCCTCAAGGTGACTATAAACCATATAAGGCTTCTCTTACACTGCAAATCGCAATTCCGATTAGTGACTCCAATTTGCGATTTTCAACACAAGAAAACCACAGAAAAAAAGAGCGCAGGACTTTTTTTTTATTGCATATTCACTCAGGCTGGATGCACACATAACATAATGTGGGCTGGCTGCATTTTATGGCATGTTTTATGTCAATGTTGTGTGCGTTTTTGGTGCGTTTGAGATGCGTTTTTCATGCATTTTGCCTGCATTTTAATGCTTTTGCGGTTCGCATACAAAACGCATATACAAAACGCATATGCTTTTTGTATGCAATTTTATATTTCCATTTATGCAAATCACTTGGAAGACAATAGGAAGCAGAAATACAGTATAAAAAATAATTTTCTGTGAAAAACCGCATATAAAAACGCATGGTAAACGCATGAAAAACGCATACCATTGCGTTTCCATTGACTTTTATTATATGCGTTTTTGATGCGCCCATGAATATTATGCAACAAAACCAACGTTTTTTTTTTTTAGAAACGCAGGTTTGAAAACACATATGCGTTTTTTTTTATATGCGTCTTTTCCTGAAGCCCATATACTTCCATTAGCGGCAAAAACGCAGCGTTTTACGCAATGCTAGAGTTTCTGCTATGTGTGCACCCAGCCTCAATCAGAATTGCATGATGAATGTAGTGTAAAAGAGCCTTAAATTTAATTTTTTCCCTCAGATCTTATAACCACTTAACGCCAGCCCATCGGCAGCGTTAAGCAGGTGCGCATGCATGCGTGCATCCCCCCAACGACACCTACGGGCATACTGCGGTCGTCTGCTAATGCAAAACAATCGTTTTTAAATTGTCCAGTTTGCATTAACTAGTTAAATTCTATCAGATTTAATTATTTGAAAAATCAAACCGGTCCACCATATACTATTCATTTTTTTTCGAAAAACAGATCAGAATGTTTCTCCATGCCTATAAATGATGCGATACAACAATTCAGGAAATTCAATAGTTTTTCTCATTAAAAAAAAATGATTTCAATTTTTATGTACAAATGATTATTTAAAAAAAACAAAACAAAACAAAAAAAAAAAACAGGAAAATTGGTTGAACTGTGAATGGCCACCTTCTAAAAACAAGTACAAAATATACTTGGCCTCCCAGAATGACCAGGAGAATTCTGCATAGCTAAATAGCTGCATAGCTAAGCATCACTGGGAGGGTGGGGCTACTTACCAATATACAGCTATATATAGAGAAAGTTACAAAAGTGCATACCCTGAATAATTTACTGCATTTTACTTTTTGTCACTACAGTGTCTCTGTAACTTAAACACGCATCAATTTTCCAATGAAATTCCAAGCAGATTCGATCAGTCTGATTGAATCAGCCAAGCATCTATTGCCCAAAATGTTCCATCGATCGAATTTCAAATGATTTTGATCTCAAATTGATGGAAAGCATCAACCAGGTATGACAGAAAATGTCTGCCAATTAAGGGCGGGCAGGAGCAGCGGTCAAACAATGGACCATAGTGTAGTTCTGCATCAAACAGTGTGTGACGCTGCAGTTCGATCAGTTTTTGGCCTGGAACCCACTACAAATCGCTATCGCTAATCGCAATCGCTAGTGATTTGTAGGAGCGTTTTGTAAGCAATTTCATTAGGGTTTTCTGGTGATTTTGGTAGCGATTTTAAAAAGTGTAAGCATTTTGCCAGTGATTGTGTAGCGATTAGCGTTTGTTACTCTGATTGGTCCTTCTGATTGGCCCTTTCAATTAATTTTAATTTTTTTACAGTGTGCAGTCATTTCAAAACGCTAGCAAAATCGCTCTGTGCAGGTTTTGATGAGAGATTACGCCAGTGTTTCTATACTTTACATTGCAGAAACACGAATGCTAACGCTAAACGCAAAAAATGCTGCATGTCCTGCATTTTGCGATTTGGTAATCGCAATCGCTCCAGTGGAATTTGGCCCATCCATTAACATTAGCTGAGCGTTTAGGGAAATCACTAGTGGTTTGAATTGCTCCCTGAACGGTCAGAAAATCACTCTAGTGGGTTCCAGCCCTAACAGAGGATTGCGTGATTACCATTCAGCTGTGTGTGGATTTGCATGTCTGCTCTCATTGGCTGATGTCCATAGAAAAGCCTGCTTCCCCTCTTACACCCTGCCCGTCATAGCGTTCAGCTTTGCCTGGTTCCTTGTGTGAAGTTTGAATATTGTATTGCATTATCTTGCTTTGCCTGCTTGGACGTTCACTGCACCGGCGTGGGTACAGTGAAGTCTTTTCCTACCTTGATAGTTTGGAGACTGCCTTCACCACGTTGGTGACTGGTAGGATTCTTGCTAGTCCTGCTGGGGCAGCGATTAGATTTACAAAGATTCTGTCTGTCTGTCTGTTCTTGTTGCTCAGTGTGGTGGACATCAGATGCTCAGTGCTGCGGTCGCACTGAGCAACTATTGTGTCTTGTTAACTGACAAGCATTCCGTCTGTCTGTTGTCTGTCTTTGTTGCTTAGTGTTGTGAACATCAGGTGCTCAGTGCTGCAGTCGCACTGAGCAACCATTGTGTCTTGTTCACTGTGGCGGTTATCGGAAGCTCAGAGCTGCGGTTGCTCTGAGCAAACTTGCTCCCTTGTTCATTGTTCCTGGTGTGATCTGAGTAATCTATTCCACAAGAGCATTCCACTCTATTACCTAATATCACCCAGCTGCATAGTCTTGCTTGCTCTGGTGGTAGTCTGGTTTTCTCTGCCTCAGCCGCTATACCTTGCACGTTAAGACCTGGGGGTAACCGTAGTCAGGAGACATATTTAGTGTCCTGTTCAAGCAGGGGCTTGTCTATAGTTGAAGACCATGGGCCGAGCTCAGAGCTACGACACTAGATTGGGGTATAGTGGCTGAAAGAAAACAGGAGATCTGCCAGGCATTACAGTAACATTACAGTTTTGCCACACCATGTATATGGAGTGAGTGGGGTGTATAGCACTGCATTAGCTGGGCCTATTTTTAACATGGAGTCTCAAACAACCAGAAACCAAACTTATCTGGCATCAGCTCATCCCGTCAGTGCTGGATAACCGAGACTAATGTATTTCTAAAATCCACTTACCTGGGGCTTCTTCCAGCCCCTGGCATCCGTCCTGTGCCCTCAGCGCAGCTCCAGTGGCTTCCCCGCCGGTGGAGAAGCTGACCTCGCCAGTTCGGCTTCCAGGTCCGCTTCCTCTGCACTCCAGCGTGCAGTTCACTGGTCATGCTGACGTCATCTGGACTGTACAGCGCAGACACAGTAGTTCTGCGCCTGCGCTGTACAGTCCAGATGATGTTAGCATGACTCAGAGCCGCTTGCGCAGGCGCAGTAGGAAATTGGAATCCTGCGCTAGAGGGGACTCAGCACCACCAGTAGGGAGCGGGAGTAGGGGCTGGAGGAAGCCCCAGGTAAGTGGATTTTTTTTATTTTTGATTTGCTCGGATGTGTCCTTTAAGCTCCAGGAATGAAGTGGTTAAGTGCTGCGCAAACATAGTTTATGTAAAAGTCCTGTAAGGTTGGTAATGCGCAGGAAGATGGGGTCATGCTTGGAAACTAACAAAAGATAACACAGAATGTGCAGAGAAAGCATGACTCTGCTTTCCTGTTACAGTCCCGTCACTGTGACTCAATGCTAGACCTGAATGAAGCAATGTGTGTTTTCTAAAGAAAAAATATAATAAAAATCAGTTCCTTTCACAGAATGGAATGTGGATTTGGTGCGGTTTAATAATGTGTCGTAAGATACGGTCATTCAGAGGTGGTGCAGGTTTTATGTGGAATTAGGCCAGTCAAAATTATCAGCTAGCTGCATTTGATTGGTCAGTTTCCAAAGTAATGTAAATTTGCATAAATGTAACATAATATTTGCATGCTTGTAATTATTACATTTCTCTACATGCCCATGCCTGAGTGGGAGTCCTTCACCTCTTTCCGCCTGAACGTCCCTCATCTATCTACCCTCCCCCCCCCCCCAGGATAGTTATATGAACAACAAGGGTGTTGGGTGGGAGACAATGGGGGTAGTGATGACTCGAACCTCAGATTTTGGGTTTGCGAACCTCGAACGCAAATTTTTGTCGAAGTTGCCGAACAGACTGTTTGCAGCGGGCACCATAGACTTTAATAGCAGGCGAACGGCCCCCGACTTTAACGGTTAATAGCTAAGCCCCCTTACATGCTATAAACACCAAATTTGCAGGGTATGTAAACAGGGACAGCGACTACAAGAGGAAAACAATGTTTTTCAAAAAGACCATATAGTTTTTGAGAAAATCAATTTTAAAGATCTCGTACTGAGTGTGGGAAATGTTTCAACTGCCGCTGACTTTAGCGGTTAATAGAAAGCCCCCTTAAATGCCAGAAACATAAAATTTGCATGGAAATGTTAAGAAGAACAGTGGGAACAATAGGATTTTTTTTTTTTTCAAAAAGACCTTATACTTTTTGAGAAAATCGATTTTAAAATTTCAAAGGAAAATAGTATACATTTAAATGCGTAAATGACAGTTCTTAGGGAAACAATTCCCGCCAACTTCAGCAGTTAATAGCAAAGGCCCCTTACATCCTAGTAACACCAAATTTGCAGGATATGTTAAAAAGATAGCGGGAAACAATATTAAAACAAATAATTTTTCTTTTATGGGCTGAGTGTGGGAAATCTGAAAAAAAAAAATGACGTAGGGTGACGTCCCCCCTCCCGGGCCTCTTTAACCCCTTGTCCCCCATGCAGACTGGTATAGCCAGAATGCGGAGCCCCGGCCGACTGGGGCTTCGTACCCTGAGCTATACCAACCTGCATGGTCCATGGACAAGGGGCTCTTCCCCACCTCCAGTGCCTCAGAAGGAGGTGGGGGGGCGACAACTCCCTTGGGGGGTTCATGGTGGCATCTGGGAGTCCCCTTTAAGAAGGGAACCCCAGATGCCCACCCCTGTCCCAGGAGAAATGAGTATACAGGGAACAAAGTACCCCTTACCCATTTCCATAAAGGGTTAAATGAAAAAAAAACACAACTACGAGAAAAGTCCTTTAATGTTCTTAATTAACCAGAAATACTTACCTGTACCTTTTTTGAAAAATTTTCTCACGCCAATATCCTCTAATCTTGCGATCTTCTTAAGTTGATTGAAGATTTCCGCCGGCTGCCGCCACCCCCGCCACAGCTCTCAGCTATACTATGCATCCTATGCGGATGCTAATACCGCCGCCGGCTCCTGCTGTCCTCCCTGCCACTGGCGCACGGAAGGGGGTGTTACGATTTTCAGGTGTCTGCTGCCCACATTACGATTTTCAGGTGTCTGCTGCCCACATTACGATTTTCAGGTGTCTGCTGCCCACATTACGATTCTCTGGTCACTGCTGCCTACATTGCGATTTTCAGGTGTCTGCTGCCCACATGACGATTTTCTGGTGTCTGCTGCCCACATTGCGATTTTCTGATAACTGCTGCCCACATTGCGATTTTCTGGTGCCTGCTGCCCACATTGCGATTTTCTGGTGCCTGCTGCCCACGTTACGATTTTCTGGTGTCTGCTGCCCACATTACGGTTTTCTGGTGAATGCTGCCCACATTGCGATTTTCTGGTGCCTGCTGCCCACATTACGATTTTCTGGTGTCTGCTGCCCACATTACGATTTTCTGGTGAATGCTGCCCACATTACGATTTTCTGGTGAATGCTGCCCACATTGCAATTTTTTGGTGCCTGCTGCCCACATTACGATTTTCTGGTGTCTGCTGCCCACATTACGATTTTCTGGTGTCTGCTGCCCACATTGCGATTTTCTGGTGCTTGCTACCCACATTACGATTTTCTGGTGTCTGCTGCCCACATTACGATTTTCTGGTGAATGCTGCCCACATTGCATTTTTCTGGTGACTGCTGCCCACATTGTGATTTTCTGGTGACTGCTGCCCACATTGTGATTTTCTGGTGACTGCTGCCCACATTGCAATTTTCTGGTGACTGCTGCCCACATTGCAATTTTCTGGTGACTGCTGCCCACATTGCAATTTTCTGGTGACTGCTGCCCACATTGCGATTTTCTGGTGCCTGCTGCCCACATTGTGATTATCTGGTGACTGCTGCCCACATTGTGATTTTCTGGTGACTGCTGCCCACTTTACGATTATTTTCTGGTGACTCCTGCCCACATTACGATTATTTTCTGATAACTGCTGGCTGCTGCCCACATTACGATTGTTTTCTGATGTCTGCTGCCCACATTACGATTATTTTCTGATGACTGCTGTCCACATTACGATTTTTTTCTGGTGACTGCTGCCCACTTTACGATTATTTTATAGGTTGGTAAATGCTGCTCAATTTATGATTAATTTCTAGTGAAATGCTGCCCACTTTACGATTATTTTATAGTGAAATGCTGCCCACTTTACGATTATTTTATGGTGAAATGCTGCCCACTTTACGATTATTTTATGGTGAAATGCTGCCCATTTTACGATTCATTTCTGGTGAAACATTGCTGCATTAGGATTATTTTCTAGTGAAACATTGCTGCATTAGGATTATTTTCTAGTGAAACATTGCTGCATTAGGATTATTTTATAGTGAAACGCTGCCCCATTACGATTATTTGTTGCCTATGGGGAGGGCCCCATCCCCCATTCACATTTTCGCAGGGGGACCCAGTGATTTCTAGTTACGCCTCTGGTGAAGGGTCTCTCTGACTGGCGGTATGAGAGCGGGGGTACTAGGGGGGCGGCGCAGAGATACAGTACCTTTCTCGTCGGCGGGCATGGCGCCCCAGGTCTCCATGGCTAGTTGGCTACCTTTCATCCTGGCTCTAACGTGACGTCACCACGCCATTCAGCCGCAGCGGCCATGCTCCCCCCTTCCCCTGAAGGCCATTGGACATCAGAGTATGCGTCCATGGAGAGAGAAGTACTGCTGCTGGATGAGCTGGAGTCTGGATAAGGCAAGTGCAGCCAGGGCTCACTGAGAGGCAGGGCGGGGGGGGGGGGGGGATATTTGGAAGCCAGCCAGCCATTCCATGATCCACCATATGTGAGAGGGAGAGAGGGGGGGTTCATCTGGCTATATATACAGGGGGGATCTGACTATATACACTGGCTATATGCAGGGGGGATCTGACTATATACACTGGCTATATGCAGGGGGATCTGGCTATATACACTGGCTATATGCAGGGGGATCTGGCTATATACACTGGCTATATGCAGGGGGATCTGGCTATATACACTGGCTATATGCAGGGGGATCTGGCTATATACACTGGCTATATGCAGGGGGATCTGGCTATATACACTGGCTATATGCAGGGGGATCTGGCTATATACACTGGCTATATGCAGGGGGATCTGGCTGTATACTGTACACTGGCTATATGCAGGGGGATCTGGCTATATACACTGGCTATTTTCAGGGGGATCTGGCTATACACACTGGCTATATGCAGGGGGATCTGGCTATACACACTGGCTATATGCAGGAGGATCTGGCTATACACACTGGCTATATGGGGGATCTGGCTATACACACTGGCTATATGCAGGTGGATCTGGCTATACACACTGGCTGTATGCAGGGGGATCTGGCTATACACACTGGCTGTATGCAGGGGGATCTGGCTATACACACTGGCTGTATGCAGGGGGATCTGGCTATACACACTGGCTGTATGCAGGGGGATCTGGCTATACACACTGGTTATATGCAGGGGGATCTGGCTATACACACTGGTTATATGCAGGGGGATATGGCTATACACACTGGCTATATGCAGGGGGATATGGCTATATACACTGGCTATATGCAGGGGGATCTGGCTATACACACTGGCTATATGCAGGGGGATCTGGCTATATACACTGGCTGTATGCAGGGGGATCTGGCTATATACACTGGCTATATGCAGGGGGATATGGCTATACACACTGGCTATATGCAGGGGGATATGGCTATATACACTGGCTATATGCAGGGGGATCTGGCTATACACACTGGCTATATGCAGGGGGATCTGGCTATATACACTGGCTGTATGCAGGGGGATCTGGCTATATACACTGGCTATATGCAGGGGGAGGCATCTGGCTACATACAGTGGGTATATGGGTATATACAGGGGGGGGGGGGATCTCTGGCTATATATACAGGGGATCTGACTATGTACACTGGCTATATATACAAGGGGGATCTGGCGAAATACAAGGGGGAATGTACTGAACGGGGAGTCATCTGGCTATATACTATAAATGGGGATCATGTGGTTACTTATCCTAACTGGGGGGGGGGGGGGCCTTATCTGGCTACCTGTGTGATAAATGGGGGTCATCTGGTCACCTATACTAAAGAGGGGTGGGGTAATTTCGTTATCCATAATAAAGGGGGGTTATCTGGCTACTTAATCACTGCCACATTATATATATTTTGGCGAAACGCTACTGCATCATGTGTATTTTGTAGGGAAACACTGCGCATTGTGTGTATTTTGTGGAGAAATGCTGTGCATCATGTGGATTTTGTGGGCAAACGCATGCGTGGTAGTGTGCGGCTTGCCAATAGAGACCTATCAGGAATCCCCCCCTTGAAAATCCTGGATTTGCCCCTGCCTGCCTCCCACACCTGTCACCCACATCCATGCTGGCACCCAGTGCAACCATGGGTGCACTGGGTGTGGGTGACAGGTGTGGGCAGGTGGAGAGGACAGCGGGAGCCGGCGGCAGTATTAGCATCCACCAGAGGTGTAGCTAAGGAGCTATGGGGCCCCCCAAGCACTCTATACATAACAAATGATATGGCGCACCAGAACCTGCCAAGGACAACACCAGTGTTAGAGGTGCAAAAAATGGATGGGGAACAGTTTGTTAATGATTACTACTATTTAAAGCATCTATAGCAGTGATTTTTACTAGCACAGCACCATTAAAGAGCTAATATTGTGCTTGAGGGAGGGCCCCTTGGGGCCCCTCTGGTCCAAGGGCTACCTCTGCACCCCCTATTGCTACGCCACTGGCACCTGCATAGGATGCGCTCTCAGCTATACTAAGTATAGCTGAGAGCAAAAAGCATCTTTAAAATTTCCCTCCCAGGCTCCCCATTGGTTCCTTAACAGACCAATGGGGGGTCTGTTAAGGAACCAATAGGAAGCCTGGGAGGAAAATTTAAAGATTTTTTTTCCTCTTGTAGTCACTGTCCCTATTTACATACCCTGCAAATTTGGTGTTTATAGCATGTAAGGGGGCTTAGCTATTAACCAAGTCAGCGCCATTAAAGTCTATGGGAAAAATGCAAACGCAAATTTTTTTGAAAAAAAATCACGTTTTGCTGCGGATGCAAACAGCTGAAGTTCGCGTGAACTACCTGCCGGGCGAACTGTTTGGGCCATCTCTAAATGGGGGTCCATTACTTCCTCTGTCCAACCAAACCTCTCCAATTCAGCTTCAATCCCATCTAGTCTAACCGAGTAATTTCTGATTCAGCCCAGCCATCTCAGCCTCAGTCCAGCCCAGCCCAGTCATATCTGCCTCAGTCCAGGCCAGTCATTTCTGCTTCAGTCCAGCCCAGCCACCTCTGCCTCAGTCCAGTTGAGCCACATCTGCCTCAGTCCAGTCCAGCCCAGTTATTTCTGCCTCAGTCCAGTCCAGGCCAGTCATATCAGCCTCAGTCCAGGCCAGTCATATCAGCCTCAGTCCAGGCCAGCCACCTCTGCCTCAGTCCAGGCCAGCCACTTCTGCCTCAGTCCAGTCCGTCCCATTCTTTTCCGCCTCAGTCTAGCCCAGCCATATTTGCCTCTGTACAGCCCAGCCATCTCAGCCTCAATTCAGTCTAGGCCAGTCATATCTGCCTCAGTCCACTTCCGGCCCAACCCCCTCTGCCTCAGTCCAGCCTCGTCATTTCTGCCTCAGTCCAGTCCACCCCCTTCTTTTTTGACTCAGTCTAGCCCAGCCACCTTTGCCTCAGTCCAGTCCAGCCACCTCTGCCTCAGTCCAGTCCAGCCACCTCTGCCTCAGTCCAGTCCAGCCACCTCTGCCTCAGTCCAGTCCAGCCACCTCTGCCTCAGTCCAGTCCAGCCACCTCTGCCTCAGTCCAGTCCAGCCACCTCTGCCTCAGTCCAGTCCAGCCACCTCTGCCTCAGTCCAGTCCAGCCACCTCTGCCTCAGTCCAGTCCAGCCACCTTTGCCTCAGTCCAGTCCAGCCACCTCTGCCTCAGTCCAGTCCAGCCACCTCTGCCTCAGTCCAGTCCAGCCACCTCTGCCTCAGTCCAGTCCAGCCACCTCCGCCTCAGTCCAGTCCAGCCACCTCCGCCTCAGTCCAGTCCAGCCACCTCCGCCTCAGTCCAGTCCAGCCACCTCCGCCTCAGTCCAGTCCAGCCACCTCCGCCTCAGTCCAGTCCAGCCACCTCCGCCTCAGTCCAGTCCAGCCACCTCCGCCTCAGTCCAGTCCAGCCACCTCCGCCTCAGTCCAGTCCAGCCACCTCCGCCTCAGTCCAGTCCAGCCACCTCCGCCTCAGTCCAGTCCAGCCACCTCCGCCTCAGTCCAGTCCAGCCACCTCCGCCTCAGTCCAGTCCAGCCACCTCCGCCTCAGTCCAGTCCAGCCACCTCCGCCTCAGTCCAGTCCAGCCACCTCCGCCTCAGTCCAGTCCAGCCACCTCCGCCTCAGTCCAGTCCAGCCACCTCCGCCTCAGTCCAGTCCAGCCACCTCCGCCTCAGTCCAGTCCAGCCACCTCCGCCTCAGTCCAGTCCAGCCACCTCCGCCTCAGTCCAGTCCAGCCACCTCCGCCTCAGTCCAGTCCAGCCACCTCCGCCTCAGTCCAGTCCAGCCACCTCCGCCTCAGTCCAGTCCAGCCACCTCCGCCTCAGTCCAGTCCAGCCACCTCCGCCTCAGTCCAGTCCAGCCACCTCCGCCTCAGTCCAGTCCAGCCACCTCCGCCTCAGTCCAGTCCAGCCACCTCTGACTCAGTACAGCCCAGCCATCCCTGCCTCAGTCCAGTCCAGCCACCTCTGCCTCAGCCCAGTCCAGCCACCTCTGCCTCAGCCCAGTCCAGCCACCTCTGCCTCAGTCCAGCCACCTCTGCCTCAGTCCAGCCACCTCTGCCTCAGTCCAGCCACCTCTGCCTCAGTCCAGCCACCTCTGCCTCAGTCCAGCCACCTCTGCCTCAGTCCAGCCACCTCTGCCTCAGTCCAGCCACCTCTGCCTCAGTCCAGCCACCTCTGCCTCAGTCCAGCCACTTCTGCCTCAGTCCAGCCACCTCTGCCTCAGTCCAGTCCAGCCACCTCTGCCTCAGTCCAGTCCAGCCACCTCTGCCTCAGTCCAGTCCAGCCACCTCTGCCTCAGTCCAGCCCAGCCACCTCTGCCTCAGTCCAGCCCAGCCACCTCTGCCTCAGTCCAGCCCAGCCACCTCTGCCTCAGTCCAGTCCAGCCCAGTCATATCTGCCTTAGTCCAGCCACCTCTGCCTCAGTCCAGCCCAGCCACCTCTGCCTCAGTCCAGTCCAGCCACCTCTGCCTCAGTCCAGCCACCTTTGCCTCAGTCCAGCCACCTCTGCCTCAGTCCAGTCCAGCCACCTCTGCCTCAGTCCAGTCCAGCCACCTCTGCCTCAGTCCAGTCCAGCCACCTCTGCCTCAGTCCAGTCCAGCCACCTCTGCCTCAGTCCAGCCCAGCCACCTCTGCCTCAGTCCAGCCCAGCCACCTCTGCCTCAGTCCAGCCCAGCCACCTCTGCCTCAGTCCAGTCCAGCCCAGTCATATCTGCCTTAGTCCAGCCACCTCTGCCTCAGTCCAGTCCAGCCACCTCTGCCTCAGTCCAGCCCAGCCACCTCTGCCTCAGTCCAGCCCAGCCACCTCTGCCTCAGTCCAGCCCAGCCACCTCTGCCTCAGTCCAGCCCAGCCACCTCTGCCTCAGTCCAGCCCAGCCACCTCTGCCTCAGTCCAGCCCAGCCACCTCTGCCTCAGTCCAGCCCAGCCACCTCTGCCTCAGTCCAGTCCAGCCACCTCTGCCTCAGTCCAGTCCAGCCACCTCTGCCTCAGTCCAGCCACCTCTGCCTCAGTCCAGCCACCTCTGCCTCAGTCCAGCCACCTCTGCCTCAGTCCAGTCCAGCCACCTCTGCCTCAGTCCAGTCCAGCCACCTCTGCCTCAGTCCAGTCCAGCCACCTCTTCCTCAGTCCAGTCCAGCCACCTCTCCCTCAGTCCAGTCCAGCCACCTCTCCCTCAGTCCAGTCCAGCCACCTCTCCCTCAGTCCGCTCCAGCCACCTCTCCCTCAATCCGCTCCAGCCACCTCCCTCTCAGTCCAGCCCAGCCACCTCTCCCCCAGTCCAGCCACCTCTGCCTCAGTCCAGTCCAGCCACCTCTGCCTCAGTCCAGTCCAGCCACCTCTGCCTCAGTCCAGTCCAGCCACCTCTGCCTCAGTCCAGCCACCTCTGCCTCAGTCCAGCCACCTCTGCCTCAGTCCAGCCACCTCTGCCTCAGTCCAGCCACCTCTGCCTCAGTCCAGTCCAGCCACCTCTGCCTCAGTCCAGTCCAGCCACCTCTGCCTCAGTCCAGTCCAGCCACCTCTGCCTCAGTCCAGCCCAGCCACCTCTGCCTCAGTCCAGCCCAGCCACCTCTGCCTCAGTCCAGTCCAGCCCAGTCATATCTGCCTTGGTCCAGCCACCTCTGCCTCAGTCCAGTCCAGCCACCTCTGCCTCAGTCCAGCCCAGCCACCTCTGCCTCAGTCCAGCCCAGCCACCTCTGCCTCAGTCCAGCCCAGCCACCTCTGCCTCAGTCCAGTCCAGCCACCTCTGCCTCAGTCCAGTCCAGCCACCTCTGCCTCAGTCCAGCCACCTCATACCCTGCAAATTTGGTGTTTATAGCATGTAAGGGGGCTTAGCTATTAACCAAGTCAGCGCCATTAAAGTCTATGGGAAAAATGCAAACGCAAATTTTTTTTAAAAAAAGTCACGTTTTGCTGCGGATGCAAACAGCTGAAGTTCGCGTGAACTACCTGCCGGGCGAACTGTTTGGGCCATCTCTAAATGGGGGTCCATTACTTCCTCTGTCCAACCAAACCTCTCCAATTCAGCTTCAATCCCATCTAGTCTAACCGAGTAATTTCTGATTCAGCCCAGCCATCTCAGCCTCAGTCCAGCCCAGCCCAGTCATATCTGCCTCAGTCCAGGCCAGTCATTTCTGCTTCAGTCCAGCCCAGCCACCTCTGCCTCAGTCCAGTTGAGCCACATCTGCCTCAGTCCAGTCCAGCCCAGTTATTTCTGCCTCAGTCCAGTCCAGGCCAGTCATATCAGCCTCAGTCCAGGCCAGTCATATCAGCCTCAGTCCAGGCCAGCCACCTCTGCCTCAGTCCAGGCCAGCCACTTCTGCCTCAGTCCAGTCCGTCCCATTCTTTTCCGCCTCAGTCTAGCCCAGCCATATTTGCCTCTGTACAGCCCAGCCATCTCAGCCTCAATTCAGTCTAGGCCAGTCATATCTGCCTCAGTCCACTTCCGGCCCAACCCCCTCTGCCTCAGTCCAGCCTCGTCATTTCTGCCTCAGTCCAGTCCACCCCCTTCTTTTTTGACTCAGTCTAGCCCAGCCACCTTTGCCTCAGTCCAGTCCAGCCACCTCTGCCTCAGTCCAGTCCAGCCACCTCTGCCTCAGTCCAGTCCAGCCACCTCTGCCTCAGTCCAGTCCAGCCACCTCTGCCTCAGTCCAGTCCAGCCACCTCTGCCTCAGTCCAGTCCAGCCACCTCTGCCTCAGTCCAGTCCAGCCACCTCTGCCTCAGTCCAGTCCAGCCACCTCTGCCTCAGTCCAGTCCACCCCCTTCTTTTTTGACTCAGTCTAGCCCAGCCACCTTTGCCTCAGTCCAGTCCAGCCACCTCTGCCTCAGTCCAGTCCAGCCACCTCTGCCTCAGTCCAGTCCAGCCACCTCTGCCTCAGTCCAGTCCAGCCACCTCTGCCTCAGTCCAGTCCAGCCACCTCTGCCTCAGTCCAGTCCAGCCACCTCTGCCTCAGTCCAGTCCAGCCACCTCTGCCTCAGTCCAGTCCAGCCACCTCTGCCTCAGTCCAGTCCAGCCACCTCTGCCTCAGTCCAGTCCAGCCACCTCTGCCTCAGTCCAGTCCAGCCACCTCTGCCTCAGTCCAGTCCAGCCACCTCTGCCTCAGTCCAGTCCAGCCACCTCTGCCTCAGTCCAGTCCAGCCACCTCTGCCTCAGTCCAGTCCAGCCACCTCCGCCTCAGTCCAGTCCAGCCACCTCCGCCTCAGTCCAGTCCAGCCACCTCCGCCTCAGTCCAGTCCAGCCACCTCCGCCTCAGTCCAGTCCAGCCACCTCCGCCTCAGTCCAGTCCAGCCACCTCCGCCTCAGTCCAGTCCAGCCACCTCCGCCTCAGTCCAGTCCAGCCACCTCCGCCTCAGTCCAGTCCAGCCACCTCCGCCTCAGTCCAGTCCAGCCACCTCCGCCTCAGTCCAGTCCAGCCACCTCCGCCTCAGTCCAGTCCAGCCACCTCCGCCTCAGTCCAGTCCAGCCACCTCCGCCTCAGTCCAGTCCAGCCACCTCCGCCTCAGTCCAGTCCAGCCACCTCCGCCTCAGTCCAGTCCAGCCACCTCCGCCTCAGTCCAGTCCAGCCACCTCCGCCTCAGTCCAGTCCAGCCACCTCCGCCTCAGTCCAGTCCAGCCACCTCCGCCTCAGTCCAGTCCAGCCACCTCCGCCTCAGTCCAGTCCAGCCACCTCTCCCTCAGTCCAGTCCAGCCACCTCTCCCTCAATCCGCTCCAGCCACCTCCCTCTCAGTCCAGCCCAGCCACCTCTCCCCCAGTCCAGCCACCTCTCCCTCAGTCCAGTCCAGCCACCTCTGCCTCAGTCCAGTCCAGCCACCTCTGCCTCAGTCCAGTCCAGCCACCTCTGCCTCAGTCCAGTCCAGCCACCTCTGCCTCAGTCCAGCCACCTCTGCCTCAGTCCAGCCACCTCTGCCTCAGTCCAGCCACCTCTGCCTCAGTCCAGTCCAGCCACCTCTGCCTCAGTCCAGTCCAGCCACCTCTGCCTCAGTCCAGTCCAGCCACCTCTGCCTCAGTCCAGCCCAGCCACCTCTGCCTCAGTCCAGCCCAGCCACCTCTGCCCAGCCCAGCCACCTCTGCCTCAGTCCAGTCCAGCCCAGTCATATCTGCCTTGGTCCAGCCACCTCTGCCTCAGTCCAGTCCAGCCACCTCTGCCTCAGTCCAGCCCAGCCACCTCTGCCTCAGTCCAGCCCAGCCACCTCTGCCTCAGTCCAGTCCAGCCACCTCTGCCTCAGTCCAGTCCAGCCACCTCTGCCTCAGTCCAGCCACCTCTGCCTCAGTCCAGTCCAGCCACCTCTGCCTCAGTCCAGTCCAGCCACCTCTGCCTCAGTCCAGTCCAGCCACCTCTGCCTCAGTCCAGTCCAGCCACCTCTTCCTCAGTCCAGTCCAGCCACCTCTTCCTCAGTCCAGTCCAGCCACCTCTTCCTCAGTCCAGTCCAGCCACCTCTTCCTCAGTCCAGTCCAGCCACCTCTTCCTCAGTCCAGTCCAGCCACCTCTTCCTCAGTCCAGTCCAGCCACCTCTTCCTCAGTCCAGTCCAGCCACCTCTTCCTCAGTCCAGTCCAGCCACCTCTTCCTCAGTCCAGTCCAGCCACCTCT
Organism: Hyperolius riggenbachi; assembly: GCF_040937935.1. Classification (NCBI taxonomy): domain Eukaryota; kingdom Metazoa; phylum Chordata; class Amphibia; order Anura; family Hyperoliidae; genus Hyperolius; species Hyperolius riggenbachi. The sequence goes on along the minus strand of NC_090649.1, from coordinate 51,648,656 downwards.
TCCTCAGTCCAGTCCAGCCACCTCTTCCTCAGTCCAGTCCAGCCACCTCTTCCTCAGTCCAGTCCAGCCACCTCTTCCTCAGTCCAGTCCAGCCACCTCCTCCTCAGTCCAGTCCAGCCACCTCCGCCTCAGTCCAGTCCAGCCACCTCCGCCTCAGTCCAGTCCAGCCACCTCCGCCTCAGTCCAGTCCAGCCACCTCCGCCTCAGTCCAGTCCAGCCACCTCCGCCTCAGTCCAGTCCAGCCACCTCCGCCTCAGTCCAGTCCAGCCACCTCCGCCTCAGTCCAGTCCAGCCACCTCCGCCTCAGTCCAGTCCAGCCACCTCCGCCTCAGTCCAGTCCAGCCACCTCCGCCTCAGTCCAGTCCAGCCACCTCCGCCTCAGTCCAGTCCAGCCACCTCCGCCTCAGTCCAGTCCAGCCACCTCCGCCTCAGTCCAGTCCAGCCACCTCTGCCTCAGTCCAGTCCAGCTACCTCTGCCTCAGTCCAGTCCAGCCACCTCTGCCTCAGTCCAGTCCAGCCACCTCTGCCTCAGTCCAGTCCAGCCACCTCCCTCTCAGTCCAGTCCAGCCAGCCACCTCCCTCTCAGTCCAGTCCAGCCACCTCTGCCTCAGTCCAGTCCAGCCAGACACCTCCCTCTCAGTCCAGCCACCTCTGCCTCAGTCCAATCCAGCCAGACACCTCCCTCTCAGTCCAGCCACCTCCCTCTCAGTCCAGTCCAGCCACCTCTGCCTCAGGCCTGGAACCCACTGCAAAATGCAATCGCTAATCGCAAGCGCTAGCATTTTGTATGAGCAGTTTGTAAGCGGTTTAATGAGCGTTTTAGGGAGCGATTTTAAAATGTGTATCAATTTGCCAGCGTTTGTGTAGCGATTAGCGTTTTAAAGTCTGATTGGTCCTTTCAATTAATTTTAATTTTGTTACAGTGTGTGGTAACTTGAAAACGCTAGCAAAATCGCTCCCTGCAGGTTTTGCTGAGCGATTACGCCGGCGATGATATACTTTACATTGAACGCTCTTAAAATGCTGCATGTCCTGCGCTTGTGATTTCCTGAATCGCAATCGCTCCATTTGAAGTTGCCCCATCCATTAACAGTAGCTGAGCGTTTTTACAAAACGCTAGCATTTTCAAACGCTCCAAAAATGCTCTGAAAATCGCCCATGTGGGTTCCAGCCCTGAGTCAAGTCCAGCCACCTCCCTCTCAGTCCAGTCCAGCCAGAGGTCTGTAGCTGCACCATTGAACAAAGCAATGTTTTCAGATCTAAACTATAAATATTATTTCGTTGGATGCCCAGTCCAATGACACATTTTTTATTTCTGAGCTTGCTTACACATTATTTCTCTGTTATTCTATAGAATGTTGTGAGTGGTGTTTTTTCTCTCCTGAGAAAGCCATACCCTCTGCTCAGCTGTGCCTCGCCAGATAATGAAAGAATCTCAAGGGCGGCGGCAGACCATGCATGGAGCTGATTTATACCTCCCCAGTCTTATCTCCCTCTCCACGCAATGCTGTTTGATTAGGACAAACGACCGGCTAAATTTAGGATTTCGTTAAAAATGCAATTACGGTAATGATAGCCGGGAACACAGCGAGCCTTAGATGTAAAGTAATGGGGCTGATAAGGACAAGGACAGACTCCACCGGCCAGGCACTCACGCTACCACCCTGCAGAGGTGACTCTGGTGCAGCCCATTATCATGTGACCATCATGTGATCATGACACCAGTGTTGTTCCTTGTCAAGTGTTCAGAGCCAGAGCCGGCCTTAGAGTACGCGGGGCCTGGGGCGAGTGTCATATGTGGGGCCTAGACAGGGCCGGCCCGCTCATGAGGCGGGGTGAAACTTTTGCCTCAGGCGGCAAAATTCCAGGGGCGGCACCCGCCCGTCCGTGGGTGCAGGGAGCCGGCCGCCGAGCTGGAGGGGTAGCTGGCAGGACGGGGGTATTGGGCCTAGCGGCGGGGAGGGGGGTCGTACCCCCCCCTCCCTCGCCTGGGTCCCCCGTGCTCCGCTCCCCTCCGGCCTTAAATACAAGCAGCCGCTATGTGTAAGAGGCACGGGCGGGGATTACTCACCTCTTCCTCGTTCCAGGCCAGCGTGCGCTCCACTGACGTCACTTCCTGCAACGCTGCAGGAAGTGACGTCAGTGGAGCGCACGCTTGGAACGAGGAAGAGGTGAGTCCTACCCGCCCGTGCCTCTTACACATAGCGGCTGCTTGTATTTAAGGCTGGAGGGGAGCGGAGCACGGGGGACCCAGGCGAGGGAGGGGGGGTACGACTTGTTAAAGGCCCCTAAGCCAACCAATACAGGAACAATTACAATACGTAATGTAATCAAACTGTACCTATCCCTAGCTCTCCAGCCAGCCTCTACCTATCCCTAGCTCCCCATGAAACCTAGCACCAATACCCAGCCAGTCTGGAAGCTCCATCCTGAACCCCCTCTAGCTCCAGTCCATGCTTGACTGACCTAAATGCCCCTGGGGCCCTCAGGCTGAGGCTCTTGCACATTACCTTAATCTGACATTTGGCAATCTTCATGTCAGTGCAGAAATTCATTACAAAAATTTAAACCGGCATGGTACAGTAAAGCATGCTGAAGACGAAAACCTAAGCAATAAAAGGGTGAGGGGCGTTCGTTGCAAAATATAAGGTGTGTGTGTAAAACAAAATAGGAAAATCTGAGTATTTGTAAATGACACACTGCTCAGAACACAAACAGCTAGACTTCTGTAGACCTTTCCTTCACCACCACCAAAATGAGCATGGTATGGCGGACATGACATGCGGGGCCCTCTTCATGTGCGGGGCCTGGAGCGATCGCCCCACTTGCCACCCCCAAAGGCCGCCTCTGTTCAGAACACATGGCTTAGCGTCAGACCCTAAAGGTGGCCAAACATCTCTTGACTTGGCGGCCGATCAACCATCTGATACGATAATTATCAAGTCAGATAAAAAATTGGTGCCGCCAAGAGCCTGTCCGGTGATCAATGATGCAACCTATTTTGGGCCAACATTGGTTGCATGTATCGTTTAGACATGCTGCAAGATGTCGGGCCGTCGTGGTCGATCTGGAACACCACGTTAATGGTGAGTGATATCAGGACAAGTGACGATTGTGACAGAATCCCAGTGTATAAATGTGTCCCCTGTGTGTGCATTCATAGATTACCTGTCCTGTGTCGCTCACTGGGCAGTGCCCATCCATCTCCCGCTTCTTCCTCTTCCCTTTGCACCTCACACGACGCTGGCCTATAGCGAGTGAGGTGCAAATGGAGGAGCGGGAAGTGGAAGACAGATTGGCATGTGCAGTGTCCATCTGTCTTCCACTTCCCGCTCCTCCATTTGCACCACAGTGGGCAACACAGGACAGGTAATGTATAAATGCACACATGGGGGGCACATTTATACACTGGGGGGCAAGGGTGAGGCTGTAGATGCGACGAACTCGGCCAATTCCAGAAAAATGTCATGCTGAAATTGATCGGGAATTGCCCTGTGGTGTATGGGCAGATGGCAGATCTCTCTCCGATCAGATTTAATCAGAGAGAGATCTGTCTCTTGGTCGAATCTGCCCATCATGGCTAAATCTATGGCTAGCTTTAGAGCTTATTTCCACCAGGTGCTACAACCATTTCCGAATCGGGCCACGGCAACCATGCTACTGCGCAGCACAGTGCGACTCGGACGGCAAGCCATAGAAAATAGGCAGCGTTTTGTGTGTTCTATTGTATTTTGCTATATGTCATCATGGTGTCTATTTATCTAAAGTCTGGAGGGGCGCCCCAGAGACTGTTGAAGTACCTAAGGAGGAAAGTGCAATTCTTAACAGCCCAATCTGTGAGTTTCTTTTGGAATAACCCAGCTGCCGAACAACTAGGAAGTGTAAGGACACCAGAGTGAAACGCATGAGAGGCGGACTTCCTTCTCCCAGTGGATCGCATTACCGGTGGGTTTGGAGAGTGAGTTCTCGCGAGAACTGCCGAGCGTCTTGCGGAGTGACGTCACGGCAGATGAATCATTGCAGCGGAGAGTATGAGTGAACCCGCTGCCCGTGAGACCAGGGGCGTAGCAATAGGGGTTGCAGAGGTAGCCACCGCATCGGGGCCCTTGGGCCAGAGGGGCCCCGAAGGGCCCTCTCTCAACTACAGTATTAGCTCTCTATTGGTCCTGTGCTCATAATAATCACTTCTATACATACTTTGAATAGTGATAATTATTAACAAACTGTTCCCCATCCCCTTCTTGCACCTCAGACACTGTAGTTGCCATTGGCAGGTTTTGGTGCGCCGTATCAATTGCTATGTATAGAGTGCTTGGAGGGCCCCATTGTAAAACTTGCATCGAGGACCACAGCTCCTTAGCTATGCCACTGCGTGAGACCGTCAACGGGGTACGGCGGACGCGCCGCCCTTTGCCCACACAAGTTGCGGTAATAGGAGCACACTGGATGGTTGAGTCCTGCAGAGCAAAGGCAAATCTGGACAACATTGTGAGGGGGACATCAACTAGCAACCGGTACAGGTGATATACAAGTCAGTTATTGGTTGAAATATTAAGTTTATTCCTTCCTCTGTATGCACCTTGAATATTTATCTGCTTAAAAGGACACTAGTGATTATTCTGACACTGGATACTTGGGCACAATTCTTTTAGGAACTGGATGATATGAGTAGAGATCATCATATTTTTTGTATATGAAAAGTTTTTATAACAGAATTTTACAAGGCACCGCACAACTCCCATGTATGTATGTGTGTGTAAGTGGGTAATGCATGGAAAGTTGTTAGAGGATAATTTCCTGTTTGAAAACATTTTCCAATAAAGGTACTAAAATTTTTTAAACATTTGTCACCTGCGCTCCTTGTGTATATATAAAATTGCCGATCAATTTCAGCATGCAATTTCTCAGGAATTGGCCGAGTTTGTCCCTTTTTTGGAGGAACAGTCCCTCTTTGGGAGCCCTGTCCCTCTGTCCTTCTTAGTACTTCCTCATTTGTCCCTCTTTCAGGACTGATGTACAGATCTGTGTAAATATACGGTATGTACAGTATTTTCTACTGAAAAATGTGTTCTATTGTATTTTGCTATATGTCATCATGGTGTCTCTTTTTTGTATTAACCTCATGTAATCTTCATATAATAATAAAGAATGGAAGCTTTACTGTTAGCCAATCAGACTCAGTTGCAAAGTGCCATTCCTAGTACTTTACGCACAGCAGACCAGTTTTGTAGAAATTGTGTGATTTACTTTCCAAAACTCGATTTCGTAATTTCTTGTGTCTATCAGACGCCTCCTCGGTCATTGCATGTTCAGTAAACATGGAGTTTGGCAACACCTTACTAATGAAACCCGGTGGTTTGGGAAGCCAGTGGTCTATTCTCTTGCCAGCACCCGTGCCAGTGCCAATCTTACCGAGAAAACATGCTGATACTGCGCAAGCCGCTTGGACCAGAATGGATCATTTGCTAAACACAAACACGGGTGCCAGTGAGCTCACCTCTCATGCGTAGCTTGGTGCATTCTTCTGTGAGCTCACCTCTCATGCGTAGCTTAGTGCATTCTTCTGTCAGCTCACCTCTCATGCGTAGCTTGGTGCATTCTTCTGTGAGCTCACCTCTCATGCGTAGCTTGGTGCATTCTTCTGTGAGCTCACCTCTCATGCGTAGCTTGGTGCATTCTTCTGTGAGCTCACCTCTCATGCGTAGCTTAGTGCATTCTTCTGTGAGCTCACCTCTCATGCGTAGCTTTCTGCATTCTTCTGTGAGCTCACCTCTCATGCGTAGCTTGCTGCATTTTTCTGTGAGCTCACCTCTCATGCGTAGCTTGCTGCATTCTTTTGTGAGCTCACCTCTCATGCATAGCTTGCTGCATTCTTCTGTGAGCTCACCTCTCATGTGTAGCTTGCTGCATTCTTCTGTGAGCTCGCCTCTCATGCATAGCTTGCTGCATTCTTCTGTGAGCTCACCTCTCATGTGTAGCTTGCTGCATTCTTCTGTGAGCTCACCTCTCATGTGTAGCTTGCTGCATTCTTCTGTGAGCTCACCTCTGATGCGTAGCTTGGTGCATTATTCTGTGAGCTCACCTATCATGCGTAGCTTGGTGTATTCTTCTGTGGGCTCACCTCTCATGCGTAGCTTGGTGCATTCTTATGTGAGCACACCTCTCATGCGTAGCCAGGTGCATTCTTCTGTGAGCTCACCTCTCATGAGTAGCTTGCTGCATTCTTCTGTGAGCACACCTCTTGCGTAGCTTGGTGCATTCTTCTGTCAGCTCACCTCTCATGCGTAGCCAGGTGCATTCTTCTGTGAGCTCATCTCTCATATTCTTCTGTGAGCTCACCTCTCATGCATAGCTTGGTGCATTCTTCTGTGAGCTCACCTCTCATGCGTAGCTTGCTGCATTTTTCTGTGAGCTCACCTCTCATGCATAGCTTGCTGCATTCTTCTGTGAGCTCACCTCTCATGTGTAGCTTGCTGCATTCTTCTGTGAGCTCGCCTCTCATGCGTAGCTTGCTGCATTTTTCTGTGAGCTCACCTCTGATGCATAGCTTCTGTGAGCTCACCTGTCATGCATAGCTTGTTGCATTCTTCAGTGAGCTCACCTCTCATGCGTGGCTTACTGCATTCTTCAGTGAGCTCACCTCTCATGCTGGGCTTACTGCATTCTTCAGTGAGCTCACCTCTCATATTCTTCTGTGAGCTCACCTCTCATGCGTAGCTTGGTGCATTCTTCTGTGAGCTCACCTCTCATGCGTAGGTTGCTGCATTTTTCTGTGAGCTCACCTCTCATGCGTAGCTTTGATGCATTCTTTTGTGAGCTCACCTCTCATGCATAGCTTGCTGCATTCTTCTGTGAGCTCACCTCTCATGTGTAGCTTGCTGCATTCTTCTGTGAGCTAGCCTCTCATGCGTAGCTTGCTGCATTTTTCTGTGAGTTCACCTCTGATGCGTAGCTTCTGTGAGCTCACCTGTCATGCATAGCTTGTTGCATTCTTCAGTGAGCTCACCTCTCATGCGCAGCCTGTTGCATTCTTGAGTGAGCTCACCTCTCATGCGTGGCTTACTGCATTCTTCAGTGAGCTCACCTCTCATATTCTTCTGTGAGCTCACCTCTCATGCGTAGCTTGGTGCATTCTTCTGTCAGCTCACCTCTCATGTGTAGCTTGTAGCATTCTTCTGTGAGCTCACCTCTCATGCGTAGCTTGGTGCATTCTTCTGTGAGCTCATCTCTCATACTCTTCTGTGAGCTCACCTCTCATGCATAGCTTGCTGCATTCTTCTGTGAGCTCACCTCTCATGCATAACTTGCTGCATTATTCAGTGAGCTCACCTCTCATGCATAGCTTGGTACTGCGCCTGCGCAGTACCGTCCTGATGATGTTAGCTAGACCACGTGACCCGCGCGGTGGAGCGCAGAAGATGCCGACCCGGAACCTGACCTGGCGAGGTCGGATTCTGCAGCGGAGAAGACCGGGAGCCTCCGGAGCTGCGGCGCGGGCACAGGACGGCTGCCACGGGCTGAAGGAAGCCCCAGGTAAGTGGATTTTTTTTTTATTTGCTTGGACACTTAAGACCGATTTTCAGAAAAACAAAACAGTTTTTTTGTATTTTTCTATCTGATTTTTCCAACGCATTCAAGAGATATTTAAAAAACAAGAATGCAAAAAAATCTATCGTTTTCAATTTTGTTTTTGTCGAATTATCTATACAATTGATAATTTTTATATATAAAAAAAGGGAAAATTGGGATTGATTTGGTTGAATTGTGCATTGTGACCTTCTCAAGTCAGTCACCTGATCAAGTCACACACATTCTTTTCCCTGAGGGGGATTCACATAAGCAGGGGCGTAACTAGAAATCACGGGGGCCCACCTGCAAAACTTTGGATGCCTTCCCTTCCTGCCTTCTCTCTGGGCCCAGTCTCCTCAAGTATCACTACAGGACACCGTAGTTGGGGAAGGGTAGAGCAAGCTGCACACAAGACCCTGATGAACGCTGAGTAGGGACTGTCTACAAATCTTTGTCTGTAAAACATTGTATGATTCCTTATCAGTGGCTGAGCAGATACAGTCATTAGAACAACTGAGCAAAGAACAGATTTTTTTTCCCCTCCTTGCCCTTAGTTGTCAGTCTCTCAGGACAGGGCCCCCTGTGGCCTCTGGGCCCCCCTGTGGCTGCATACCTTGCAGAGTCTATTGTTAAGCCCTGCACATAAGGTAAAATGATCCTGTTTGCGGTGTAAATATACTCCTCATGCTACTGATATCCTCATATCCTTTTATGGCGCATTTCCACTACGGGCAATTCAGAGAGATTCTCCGCCTACAACTTAGGATGAAGAATCTGAATTCTCGTGCGGGGGAAAAATGGACTGTCAGCAGCATATATTTGTCCTGTTGATATACTGTATATATTTATGCATTTTACTAAACTGACTAGTGATGATGAGCCAAAATTTTGTGTTTGCTAATTTTGCAACGTAGTTTGCAATTATGACACAAAATCATAATTCATAATTTTCAAAAACTTAGTAATTAATTTAATCTAAATTCATAATGTTGTTTTATTTTCGCGTCAAATTTTAATTCTGTGTTTAATTTCGGGTTATTCATAATTTTTTTTTGTACTTACAAAAAATCCTGTGAAAATAAATTGTAATTTTTCATAATTACGCGAAAAGCTTGCGTAATTCCAAATAAGGTATCACAAAAATTATTGTATTTACGAAAATGATCCTAATTATGAAACGTACGAGTATAGTCGTAATTACGCTCCATTTTGCTTTTTTTGCAATTACGATATTCTATTATGAGGGGACGGAGTCGGAGGTGTGCGCGCTGACGTCACGGACATCCGGGAAGGAAGCAGGAGAGACAGTGTGGTGGCGTGCAACTCCATATATCCGCGGTAGGATCGTATGTACCCTCTGTCAACCTGTATTACGAGTGGCAATAAATGGAAAATTTGGTTTTATATGAAGATCTTCCTTGGCTGACATCTTTATATATATGATATGCTAAAGGTGCGTACACACATGCGACTATAGTCGTTTGTAACGATCGTTCCCCGATCTTTACCAACGACGATCGTTACAAAAAACGAACCACCGACTATTAAGGCAAACGACGAACGAGCCAAATCGCTACAAAAGAAAGTTCTGTCTCGGCGGATTTTAACCAACGACGATTGTTTGCAAAAGCAGTACATCGTTGGAAACGGTCGTTCGTACCAGGCTGGACATGCGCATTTCACTATTTCTCCCTGAAACTTCTCATTTTTATGCGCAAGCGCAATAGTTGCTTTACGTGATGTAACGTTCGTTCTAACGATCAGATCGTTACACACCTTTTAAAACTATCTTTACTTAGGTCGTTCTTTCATCAATTAAAAGTTCGTTCGTCGTTCTCAACGAACGATCGTTGTCGCATGTGTGTACGTAGCATTAGACTCAAGATGCGCTTCTGGTGAGTGCAAGCACATTGGGAGAGTGACTGATATCCCATACACGGTGGAGGCACTACCCCCAGGAGTGCATGCACGGAGTGCAGATTATAGTTTTTTTTTAAGACAATACTTTGCACTATGTGCATGTTTTAATCATTTCAGGGTCTGGAAAGCGCAGTAAATCGTTGTGGAGTTTTGAGCAAGGTGGAGTGAAACCTTTTTTTTTGCTGCGATCCCCTGTACATTGATCTTTTATTGGAGCGCAGTATAATCATTTGTAAATTGATATTCTATTATGATCGTAATTATAAAAAAGTAATTTGCATATTACGAACATCACTAACTGACATTGTTCATGTCATGTAGACGATGACCTAGAATAACACCTGATAGGCGTGTCTCTTATAATTGCAGTGCTGTCAGCTTTAAATGGACGTGAAGTGCTGTAAATAGCCCAAGTATAGAACAGTCTTGTGCTTCCAAGATCTTACCACCTGAGGAGGCCACACCGTACAGGCCCAGCCAATCAGATCCCTCCATATCGGCACACACCCTTGTGTTCCCACATTGTTGCTCCAGTTTCCTCACATCTCAGTGTTCTGGAGAACTAGCTATTAAGAACAAACGGAAGAAGGATAAATACTATAAATCAATATTGACACAATGTGCTTAAACAGCAAGGAAAGAGGTCAGGAGCAATATCCCATTTCATAAACATGTTTTCATGCTACGGCAAAACAACGATGTAAAAGTTAGTGTTTATAAAGCACAAGATGTTCTTAAAGTGAACCAGAGACGAAGCACCCTCATGTATTTTACCATATAGATCAGTGGGAACATTAGAGAAAACACCTACCATGCTTTCTGTTTTATTCTGCACTGCACAGCTTGCTTCTTATCAGCCCTGATAAAATCCCAGACAGAGCATTCAGCCTGGCTTTGCTATAATGATTCCTGAGCAGAGCCAGCAGGGGGCAGGCTTGGACTTGAAAAGACATGAGAGAACACAGACTGAGCTATAAATATTCCTGAGCAAAGCCAGACTGAATGCTCAGTCTGGGATTTTATCAGGGCTGAGTAGAAGCAAGCTGAGCAGTGCAGAATGAAACAGAGAGCAGGGTAGGTGTTTTCTCTAATGTTCCCACTGATATATATGTTAAAATACATGAGGGTGCTTCGTCTCTGGTTCCCTTTAAGTGTATCGTTTGTATAAAAAGAACCTAAACGTGTATAGTATACATAGGAGCATATACATAGGAATACATAGATAAGAGTATACTGTTGTACATAAGAGTATATACAGGAGTAGCTGGATTGCGGACTGGTAAGGCTGCTGCCTTTGAGTTGGGATTTGAGCCTTTGACCAGGGTTTGACCCATGTCTCAAGCCAATATGTAAAACAGTAAAGAGTATTTGGGCAAGGCTCTCTAATGCATCTGATTGCCAAAGTGGCTGCAACTCTGAAATACTTTGACAGCCCAGGAGAAATAAATGTCTTGCCTTACATGTCTAGTTTACAAAACATGCAACTGCTGTAGGATACCACAGATGGTGGTATAGAGAGGGAATGGCATAAGTGACCACTAACCTCCCAGTACCTACCGCTTAGGGCAGAGATGGATTTAAGGATACTAGAGCTGAACCAAAAGTAATAAGGGGGAGCAGGCAAGTATTAGAAGCAATCTTCTATATGTAGGATTTTTGTCTCGCACTCGCTATAGGATTCAATGGAAGTTAGTGTACGGAGTGCTGAAGCTGGAAAAAAGGTATGATACCCCTTGTTAGTGTCAAAATATGCACAAGCCTAGCACATCTACAAGCTTCTTTATTGTTTCTTGCAATATAAAAGTAAACTTTCGGAGCCAAGTAGGGCCCCTTTATCAAGACATAAGTTGCTCATCTGTCTGCTGGGTTAATGGATAAATCCTATAGGGAGTAACTCACAGACGTGATGTGCATCCAGCGAGCGGCTGCAGCGGAATCATTCCGCAAAGCATTTATGGAATCATTCAGCCGCTACATTGGAAATGACAATAGTAAAACATTGGTACATTTTACCGGCATTTTACTACAACTAAACACCTAACCCTACTCTCACACAGAACCCTCCCCACTCCACAATGCACCAGAGATAATGACCAGTCTCTACCAGTACTTTACAGAAAATAATCACAAACAGAAAATCTAACAGAAAAATCTAACAGAAAATTGTATGATGTGTACTAGGCATAAAACACCCTTCCTGACAGCTAACCCTTAAACCCCCTTTCTAACACCTAACCCTAAAACCTGTCTATCTGACACCTTCTTGACGCCTAACCTTAAAACTCCCTCCTGGTGCCTAACCCTATAACCCCCCTTCCTGACACCTTACCCTAAAACCCCCTTCCTGACACCTTACCCTAAAACCCCCTTCCTGACACCTTACCCTAAAACCCCCTTTCTAACACCTAACCCTAAAACCTGTCTATCTGACACCTAACCCTAAAAGCCCCCTTTCTGATGCCTAACCCTAAAACTCTCCCTTCCTGACATCAAACCCGAAACCCCCCCTTCTGGTGCCTAACCCTAAACCCCCCCTTCTTGACGCCTAACCTTAAAACCCCCTCCTGGTGCCTAACCCTATAACCCCCCTTCCTGACACCTTACCCTAAAACCCCCTTCCTGACACCTTACCCTAAAACCTCCCTTCCTGACGCCTAACCCTAAAACCCCTCTTCCTGTCTAACCTTAAAACCCTCCATCCTGATGCCTAAAGCCCCATACACACGCTCAACAGCGGTCTTTTATGCAGCACAATTATCAAACAACTTTTGTTGTGGAACAAGTTGAAACAACCCAAAAAAGTTGTTTGCTATTGTTCACACAACTGATAAGACAGAAAAGACGGCAATCCAACTGTTGATTGAATTAACAGTTTGATAACTAACTGTTAGAAGGTCACAAAGGAAGGTAGGATAGAAAGGTGCTGGCACTGCAGCTAAGGGTGCAGGGAGGGTTGCAGGGGTGCAGACCAGGTATCCGGTGCGATGCAGATAGACCAGCGTGCTCAGGCTCAGATAGACATCATATGCAGGCAGCAGGGCCGGATTTGTACTTTTTACCGCCCTAGGCCCATTGTCACCAGCCGCCCCCCCCACCACCATATCAATACACAAATGCAAAACACAACAACCCCCCTTATATCCAACCATTTAGCAGTGGGTCCCTCTCTGGTCGAATAGGTTTCTTTATTGTGCAAGCGTGGCTGAGGGACAAGTATGTCCACACTGGGAATGCGTAAGTGAGTTCGGTGCATGCCCAGTAGAACTAAGGCACTTAGCTGTTTTCCTCCATGCATTTCAATTTACTGGGCATGTGCGGACCTTATTTGCACATTCCCAGTACAGATACGATCACGCTTGTGTACTGAGGATACCTATTCGTCCAGAGAGGGATACAGCACTAGAATAGTGGGGTATAGGGAGATATGGCTCTAGAGAATGTCCAGAGGCTTCCCACTACTAAGGGGAGTTTACAGGGAAGATGTCTGCCAGGGTAGGGTAAGAATAAATGGTCTAGCCAGGGTCAGTGTCTCCATAGGGGCAAACTGCAAACAGCCCCCAGCAAGCCCCCCTCTATAGAGACACTTTAGCTTCCAGCATGTCCCCTCCTCTATAGAGGTACCACAACTCCCAGCATGCCCCTATCCCTCCATAAAGGCATTACCGTTCTCATCATACGCCTCCCCTCCACATAGGCACCACAGCTCCCAGCATGCTCCTCCCCTTCCAGAGGCACCACAGTTCCTAGCATGCCCCTCCATCTCCTTATAGTATCTGGTTGTCCCCCAGGACCCCGGAGCTGGCTGCCAGGCCTCCTCCAATGTGAATTGAGACCAGGGGGTTACGCCAGTCAGCCCTAGGAGACAACTAAATACTACATGGAGGAGGAGCATGCTTGGAACTACAGTACCTCTATTGGGGGAGGAAGCACAGTGGTGCCTCTATGGAGTGAAGGGTGAAGCATGATTGGAGCAGTGGTACCTCTTTGGAGAGGAGAAGCATGCTGGGAGCAAGGGTACCTCTACAGGGGGGGGGGGGGGGGGCGCATGCTGGGAGTAGTGGTGCCTCCATGGAGTGAGGGGCATGCTGGTAGCCAGGGGCGTAGCAATAGGGGTTGCAGAGGTTGCGACCGCATCGGGGCCCTTGGGCCAGAGGGGCCCCGAAGGGCCCTTCCTTAACTGCAGTATTAGCTCTCTATTGGTCCTGTGCTCATAATAATCACTTCTATAGATACTTTGAATAGTGGTAATTATTAACACACTGTTCCCCATCCCCTTCTTGCACCTCTGACACTGTAGTTGTCATTGGAAGGTTCTGGCGAGTCATATCAATTGCTATGTATAGAGTGCTTAGGGGGGGCCCCATTGTAAAACTTGCATCGGGGCCCACAGCTCCTTAGCTACGCCACTGCTGGTAGCAGTGGTGCCGCTATGGAGTGGTGAGCATGCTGGAACCACTGGTGCCTCTGTGGAGTCTGGGGACATGCTGGGAGCAGTGGTGCCTCTGTGGAGTGGGGGGACATGCTGGGAGCAGTGGTGCCTCTGTGGAGTGAGGGGACATGCTGGGAGCAGTGGTGCCTCTGTGGAGTGGGGGGACATGCTGGGAGCAGTGGTGCCTCTGTGGAGTGGGGGGACATGCTGGGAGCAGTGGTGCCTCTGTGGAGTGGGAGGACTTGCTGGGAGCAGTGGTGCCTTTGTGGAGTGGGGGGGGGGGGCTTTCTGGGCACACTAGTGCCTCCATACACTAGTGTGCCCAGAAAGCCTCCCCCCCCCCCCCACTCCACAAAGGCACCACTGCTCCCAGCAAGTCCTCCCACTCCACAGAGGCACCACTGCTCCCAGCATGTCCCCCCACTCCACAGAGGCACCACTGCTCCCAGCATGTCCCTCCCACTCCACAGAGGCACCACTGCTCCCAGCATGTCCCCCCACTCCACAGAGGCACCATGGGGGAGCATGCTTGAACCACTGTAGCCTCTAAGTAGTTGGGGGGGGGGGGGGCATGCTGGGAGCAGTGGTGCCTCTGTGGACTGGGGGGGGACATGCTGGAACCACTGGTGCCTGTATGAAGTGGGGAGGGGGGACATGCTGGGAGCAGTGGTGCCTCTGTGGAGTGGGGGGGGGGGGGACATGCTGGAACCACTGGTGCCTGTATGGAGTGGGGAGGGGGGACATGCTGGGAGCAGTGGTGCCTCTGTGGAGTGGGGGGGGGGGGACATGCTGGAACCACTGGTGCCTGTATGGAGTGGGGAGGGGGGACATGCTGGGAGCAGTGGTGCCTCTGTGGAGTGGGGGGGGGACATGCTGGAACCACTGGTGCCTGTATGAAGTGGGGAGGGGGGACATGCTGGGAGCAGTGGTGCCTCTGTGGAGTGGGGGGGGGGGACATGCTGGAACCACTGGTGCCTGTATGGAGTGGGGAGGGGGGACATGCTGGGAGCAGTGGTGCCTCTGTGGAGTGGGGGGGGGGACATGCTGGAACCACTGGTGCCTGTATGGAGTGGGGAGGGGGGGACATGCTGGGAGCAGTGGTGCCTCTGTGGAGTGGGGGGGGGGGACATGCTGGAACCACTGGTGCCTGTATGGAGTGGGAAGGGGGGACATACTGGGAGCAGTGGTGCCTCTGTGGAGTGGGGGGGGACATGCTGGAACCACTGGTGCCTGTATGGAGTGGGGAGGGGGGACATGCTGGGAGCACTGGTGCCTGTGTGTGTGTGGAGTGGGGGGGGGGGGGGGGCTTTCTGGTACACAGTAGTGTCTCTATGGAGTATGGGGGAGCATGCTTCAACCGCTGTAGCCTCTAAGGAGTTGGGGGGGGGGGGGGGCATGCTGGGAGCAGTGGTGCCTCTGTGGAGTTGGGGGCAAGATGGGAGCATGGAGTGGTGCTGGGAGCAGTGGTGCTTCTTTAGACTAGAGGGGTATGGGACAAGCATGCAGTCACAGAAGCTACTTACAAGCAGGAACTCACAAGCTGGCAGCTGCTGCAGTCACAGGATGCAGAAGTATTCCCAGCCAGAAATCCGATCCTCCAGCTTCCTGCACTGAGGTGCCTCTTCTCTGTGTATGGGAAAGCTGCACTCAGAGCCATACTTCTCTGCCTCGGCTCTTCCCACCATGTGATGTGAAGCGAGCTCCAGTCCCACTCGCAACTTCCGAGCAGCTGATCACTCTACTTCCTCCCCACTATTTCCTGTCGGGACTCGGAAAGGAGGTGAGAAGGGACAAACAGCTGCTGTGGCCCTGCTGATTTCTGCACGGAGATCTCTCTGCCTGAGCCCTGGGGGTTTCCGACTTGCTAACAGTGTAGCCCCAGCGGCGTGGGAGATCTCCGTGCAGGCGCAGCTGTTGTCTCTCCATGCGGCCCCAGCCGCTGTAATACCTCTTCCACTCCTCCCCAGACTCCTCTCTGTAGCCGCCCGCTGGCTGCAAATGCAGGCAGCAGTGCGCAAAGCGGCGGCTGTGGATTGAAACTGTGAACAGTCTGTCGCAAGTGGGGATAGGAAATGGCACCCGCGGCTCCCCACCCGCCCCAAACATTCTGGCGCCCTAGGAACCAGCCTTGGGGGCCTTTCCCTAAATCCGGCCCTGCACCCGCCCCAAACATTCTGGCGCCCTAGGAACCAGCCTTGGGGGCCTTTCCCTAAATCCGGCCCTGGCAGGCAGAGAAAAGGATGAGAAATGCCGGCACTGCTGTAAACTGCTTGTTTATTCATAACACATGGTGCAACATCGTGAATTCAAATGTATGCATATTGAGACGTAACATACCGGTTTGCTGGTAAAGCTGTGCGGTGGGTGCTGGGGGATGAGAGCCTTACGGCCGTTTCGCGCAGATGCGCTTCTACGGAGGCTGCTGGCAGAATAAACAAGCAGTTTACAGCAGTGCCAGCATTTGTCATCATTTTCTCTGCCTGCATATGATAACTAACTGTGCTGCACAAAAGACCGCTGTTGAGCATGTTAGGCTTAACCCTAAAACTGTGTGCATAAAAAAAAAAAAAGTTAAATACAAAAGACAAAAAAATTAAATATCTATAACTTTCTAATTAAATTTGAAAACAATAATTTAAAAGAAAACAGAAATTGTTACATGCAAATGAACAAAAAAACAAAAACAAAAAAATGACTATAACTTTGTAATTTTTTAAAATATAAAAACTTCAAAAACTATACAGTAATGTTCTAATTTTCTCAAAACAAATAAATATATACTATAATGTTCTGCATTTGGGTGCCCAATGTCTGATATTTGCATTAGCACCTTTGTCGCCCATTAGCTGCAGGCACCCAAATTTCCTGCTTCCGCTAATCCAGTCAGACTTCAGTCAGAAACATCCGATCTGCAGGCTTGTTCAGGGTCTATGGTTGAAAGTATTAGAGACAGAGGATCAGCAGGACAGCCAGGCAATGTGCATTGTTTAACAGGAAATAAATATGGCAGCTTCCATATTCCTCTCACTTCAGCTAGATTTATAAAAGGCTGTTACACTTCCTGCGAAAAGATTCTTTTAATCCGGAGTTCTGCTTTAACCAGCCAGCATGCCATGAATGTGAGCATCCTCTGGCGATGTCACCTCCTGCGTACATCATTGCTGCAACGCACATTAGATATATACAGAGTGAGAATCGAAGTGACCAGCGATCTGGAAAAGGTTTAATTTAAAGCCTCGCTGCTCATTCGCTGTGGGCGGGTGATTAATGGCAGGATGATGTCTGCAAGGTGATCAGCTTCAAGGGCCATTTGTGATGTGTTAGCAAAGCGGTGCTGCACTGACGTCACCGCCGGGGCTGACGCACGATCATTACACGGCCCGCAAGATCTGCAGCTCTGCAGGAAAACAGCTGAATGGTAAAGGGAGGGTATACAGTCCTCAGCCTCAGCCAGATTCACTTATTTCCTGTAAAAAAAAAAAAAAAGTGACTGCTGTCTGTGATAGGCTAGGTTTACATATAGCATAGCGTGAAATTCCTGCATTTTCCGCAGGTGCGTTTGCATTTTTGTATTGCGTTTTTTGGTGCGTTTGTGTTTTGCGTTTTTAGCGCAGATGCGGTTTTCAAGCATTTATTTGCACACGTTTGCGATTTGTTAATAGAAAACGCATATGCCTTTTCTATGCGTTTTTTAAATGCGTTTTTACATTTACATCTATGCAAATCGTTAGGAAGACAACAGGAAGCGCAAATACGTCAGAGATCTTTAACTTTTAATGAAAACTGTAATCAAAAAACGCATGAAAAACGCAATGCATATGCGTTTCCATAGACTGTGCATTTTGGCTGCCAGCCTGTATATTATGTAACAGTGCAAGCATCTGTAGAACGCTTACTGTAAATCGAAAGTGCACCGCTGGTCCTTCTGCTTCCCATAGACTAACATTGCTGCATACAACGCAGCGTTTTACGCTCCGCAAGCATTTCTGTCATGTGTGCCCTTGGCCTTACTCTTTCTATGCAATCAGTTAATTTTGATGAGGATCACACCTGATAATTTGATGCAAATTGTGGCTATGACAGCGCTGTACCTGGAATCTGGTTGTGAGATAATTAGCGGGTACGGCACGCGTCGGAGTTCCACTATACTATTATCGTCAGAATGGATCCGGCAGGAGCTGTGCATGGATGCCAAAAAGCCGAAGGGAGCTGCAGGATAGGTAGAAGATGGTGTCAGGAGGCTCAGTAAGTATTTTTAGGTTTAGGCAGTAGGCAGGTACTGACCAGAAAGTTTCTTTTAAGGCCTCGTTCAGACTATACGCGCTGCCGTGCGCATTTTGGCAGCGCGTATAGTGTGCGACACGCAAGAACGGTAGAAGGGCATAGACAGCCCTTCTACCGTTCCCATCATATGCGCTGCGTGGCAGCGCGATTGCGCTATCGCGTGCTGCACGCATTTTTGGGAATCGCAGCGCAGATCCCATTCATTGTAATAAATGGGATCTGCAGCGCAGCGCATAGTAGCGCAGATGGCGTGCGATCGGGCGCGTTGCTTTCTGATCGCACATCCATCTGCGCTAATGATGTGAACGAGGCCTAAGCCATAGTTGATTTTGCATTTTAAGATAATGCATTTTGTGGGCTTTCTTTCTTAACCAATTGAGCCTAACTAGACAAAAATTTTCGTCCAGTTAGGCTGCGCGCACTCCCACGGGTCACGCGTGCTCCCGCGGGCCCCCCACATGCGCGCTCCCGCCAGCGGCCATTAGCCCAGCGATCAATGAAAGGGATTATAGATCCCTTTCATTGATCGGACCCACCCGGAGAAAAGCCGACAGCGTCTCTTCAGACACTGCGACTTTTCTGAGCTAAAAAAGTTCCTGGTCTTCTTTCTTCTGCCTGGGAGCGAGATCGATCGCTCCCAGGTCTTTTTGACTGTGGCCATCTTGTGGCCAAATAGTAAAACTACACCCCAAACCACATTTTATTAAATAAATACATGTTTAAACATTTAAAATACCCTGTTTACCTCCCACACCAAAAAATACCCACATAAAAGTTTAATAAAAAATAAAGTAAAAAATTACAATAATAATAATAAAAAAAAAAAAACAAATAGTTACCTAAGGGTCTGAACTTTTTAAATATTCATGTCAAAGGAGTATATATCAATATGATTTATTAAATTATGGGCTTCTAAATACTGATGGATGCAAATTGAAAAAATGCACCTTTATTTCCAAATTAAATATCGGCGCCATACATTGTGATAGGGACATAATTTAAATGGTGTAATAAGCGGGAGAAATTGGTAAATAAAGTACTTAGGTTTTAATTATGGTGGCATGTATTAATTTCAAACTATAATGCCAAAAGCTGAGCAATAATGATTTTTTTCCATTTCTTTCTTAATATTCCTGTTAAAATGGATTTAGAAAAAATTAATTCTCAGCAAAATGTATCACCCACAGAAAGCCTAATTGGTGGCGGAAAAAACAAGATATAGATCAATTCATTGTGATGAGTAGTGATAAAGTTATTGGCAAATGAATAGGAGGTGAAAGTTGCTCAGATGTAAAAAAATCTCAATCCTGTAGTCAAACAAAACC
The DNA here is from genome assembly GCF_040937935.1 of Hyperolius riggenbachi. NCBI lineage: Eukaryota > Metazoa > Chordata > Amphibia > Anura > Hyperoliidae > Hyperolius > Hyperolius riggenbachi. Next base: position 51,629,129 of record NC_090649.1, on the reverse strand, counting down.
TCCCTCTGGAACATACTCACCTCGGGAGGGGGAAGCCTCAGGGTCCCAGTGAGGCTTCCCCGACCGCTGTAGCTGCAGGCAGTCCAGCGCTGGCTCCCCTGAAGCCTCCTGCAATTCTCCCCCGACAAGCCTGACAAGGTTTGCTATATTTACCTTGCGCAGGCGCAGTAGTGGCTCTTCCTTTGGGCTAGGTGGAAATTGCAGAGCCCCGATCGTATCCACTGTACTGCGTAGGCGCAAAAGGACTCGAACCTGCGCAGTAGAGCGGATAGATCGGGTTCGGCTATTTTCACCTAGCCTGAACAAAAAGCCACTAGTACGCCTGCGCAGGATCGCGGAGAGGTAAATATTTACACCTCCGCACTTCGGGGACCCGGGTAGGCTAACGGAGGCATGGAGGAGGACGGGGGGAAGCCTCGTTAGGACCCAGAGGCTTCCTACTCACGAGGTAAGTATCCCCCAGAGGGGTATTTTTTTTATTACTGGATGTAGTTGCAGAGGTAACCCCTGGGGCTGGGAAGGCGACAAATGCAAGATGGGAGGAGGTGCCCCAATTGTGGCACAATGTATAGTAAGTGGAGGTAAGTAGAAGGAACAGTCTAACCTCGTGATAAGAGGTTCAGATTTTTATTGTTAGACTCCAGTAAAAGGCAATGCATTTCACGGGACCTGCCCGCTTCCTCAGGTCAATACTAACCAGTGTCTGAGCTGTGTATCTGCGTTTCAGAGCGCCAAATGAGTGGCGCTCTGTAACGCAGATACACAGCTCAATCACTTTACCCGCCTTACCTCCCCTCACTAAAAATTGTATCACAATTTGAGCACCTCTGTCTCATCTTGCATTTTCTTTAAAGAAAACCTGTAATGAGAAAAAGTTTCCCTGGGGGGTACTCACCTTGGGTGGAGAAGCCTCCGGATCCTATTGAGGCTTTCCCCGTCCTCCTGTGTCCCATGGCGGCGGCGAAAATCCTACCGGAACGGCGGGGATGTAAAGATTTACCTCCCCGGCTCTCCGCTCGGAGATAGGCGGAAATAGTCTCTTGTGCCTGCGCAGTAGAGCGGACCCGACAGAGATGGGTTATTTTCGTCCATCTCCGTGTGGAGAGCCGCAACAGCGCCCCCGCTGGAACCAGGAAAGGTAAATAAATCAGTGCTTGTCAAGCTTGTCGAGGGGAGGATTGCGGGACACTTCGGGGGAGCCAGCACTGGATTGCCTGCAGCTACAGGGGAGGGGGAAGCCTCATTGTGACCCTGAGGCTTCCCCCTCCCGAGGTAAGTACCCCCCAGGGGATGTTTATTTTGTTACAGATTCTCTTTATAGTGACCACTGAGACTCTGCACTTGGACAGGGGACGCCATGGCAATGGCAACAGCACCGTAGGAACCATGGCATATGAGTGGGAATATGGCCCGAGTCCCATGACAGTGAGCAGAAGTGTAGCGTATGGCCAGCTTCAGCTTCCCCCAACAATGATGAGCCAACTGAAGAAGAGATAATAATAAAGTATGCTTGGGGACATATCACAAAAGCAAGATAAGAAGGTATTGATTATATAATAGGGGGACAAACAGACTTACACCAAAAGAAATCCCAGCCACCACTAACACTTTAAAGTGGAGGGAGAGAAAGTTTTGATGGATGGTTCCCTGACGAAGGTCCTTCCACGAAAGCATGTCCATTATAATTATGTGTAGTAAACAGGCCAATATCATCTATACCTGACAGGTCATCAGCATTCAGCAATCAGTCAGCGCAAATGTCCCAGCAGATGTGACCTCTCTGGTTTATCATCCATAAAGGGTTCATTCTCTGGTCATTTATGGCCCGTTTATAGTCATCGGTATTATGGTTACATTTGTCACCCAAGACACTTCTGTGCAGCACAGCATTGCAGAATACTAAAGCAAATCCAGGGATGTATAGTTTCTTTTTTACATACTGTACTTCGATAATATTCATTTACTTAGTGTGGTAAACAAAATACAAACTAAAAAAAAAAAGATATATTGTCCGCTGGTAGGTGGCAGAGTTTAGCAACCCCCGCTAGATCTTTTTACACCCCTAGGCCTTTCATTTGCAGCACCCCCTCCTATTCCCTGTGCAGGCCCCTCATTCATGTACAGCAGCCCCCTTTAATTATATACAAATTGCTTGAGCTGCAGCTCCCTATTTTTATCTGTTGCTTCCCCCCCCCCCCCCCCGTATGGTTAGCCAGACGTGCCCCAGTATTCAGTAGGTCCTGCCCCCCAGTAAAAGTAGCCAGATGTGTCCCCAGTATTAGGTAGGTCCCACCCCCAGTATAGGTAACCAGACGTGCCCCAGTATGCAGTAGGTGACCCCTTGTATAGGTAGCCAGATGATGTGCCCCAGTATTCATTAGGTGTCGTCCCCCCAGTATAAGTAGCCAGATGTGTCCCTAATATTAGGTAGGTCCCAACCCCAGTATAGGTAGCCAAATGTTTCCCTAATATTAGGTAGGTCCTGCCCCCCAGTATATGTATCCAGATGTGTCCCCAGTATTAGGTAGGTCCCAACCCCAGTATAGGTAACCAGATGTTTCCCTAATATTAGGTAGGTGCTGCCCCCCAGTATATGTATTCAGATGTGTCCCCAGTATTAGGTAGCGCACTCCATAGTACAGGTAGCCAGATGTGCCTACAGTATAAATTAAGGTACTCCCCAGTATAGATTGCCAGATGTGCCACCCAGAATTAGGTAGTTACCCACCCCAGTATAGGTAGCCAAATGTGCTCTCAGTATAAGTGACCTCCCTCAACAGTATAGATAGCAGATGTGACCCCAGTAGTATGTAACCCTCTCTCGAGTATAGATAACCAGATGTGCCCCGGTATTACCGTAAGTTCCTCCCCAGTATAGATAGCTTCATGTGCTCCTAGTATTGGGTATCTCCCCCTTCTAGAGGGAGGGAGACCGAGTAGCAACGGACCACATTGTAGAGGAATGCGGCCCAATCCTGCACAAGTTTCCCCACCCCTGAGCTAGACAATAACTTACTGTAGACTGAGCAAAATATTTAGCACAATGCACCAACTTTTTAGTAGGTAAAATCAATATATAGATCTGTACATCAGGCCAAAAAGAAGGACATTAGAATAGATAACAGGAAAGGGGGCTTTGCTTCCACCTTTGAGATAGGATATTAGAAATGGCATTGCTTCATGCTATGACGATAGAATGCTCACCCCATCTACTGGCCGAAGAAATTATTGCATTATTGCAAGATAACCTCAAAATCCTGACATTGGTTTGTTGCTAAATATGTGGAAAGGAGATATATGCATATACATATAAATATATATAGTTCTGCCCATAATTATTCATATCCCTGGCAAATTTTGACTTAAAGTTACTTTTATTCAAGCAAGTCATTTTGTCAGGAAATGACATAAGTGTCTCCCAGAACATAATAAGAGAATGTACAAAAGGAATTATCTTGGGAAAAAAACAATTCCTAAGTTTATTTACATTTTGAGCAAAAAGTGTCCACAAAAGTTTGCTTGGCCTTTGCAAATGCTCATCTGCACAAAGAAGAAGACTTCTGGTGTTCTGTGTTATGGTCGGATAAAACAAAAACTGAATTGTTTGGTCGCAATGATGTTTCCTTCTGTTGGCGTAAAAAATGGGAAGCTTTCAACCCAAAGAACACCATCCCCACTGTCAAACGTGGTGGCGGGAACCTAATGCTCTGGGGGTGTTTTTAAGCCAACGAACCAGGCAACCTAATCACAGTAAACTGCACCATGAAAAATGAGCAATACATGAGGATTCGTAATGACAACATCAGGCAGTCTGCAGAGAAACCTGGCCTTGGGCACCAGTGGACATTTTAGCATGACAATGACCCAAAACACACAGCAAAAGTGGTGAAGAAATGGTTAGCAGGCAACAACATTAACTTTTTGGAGTGGTCCAGCCAGAGGCCTGACTTGAATCCAATTGAAAATCTGGGGAGGCAGCTAAAGATCAGGGTGATGGCAAGAAGACTCTCCAACCTGAAAGATTTGGAGCTCATTGCTGAAAAATACCTGTGGAGACATGCAAAAAGCTGGTCTGCAATTATAGGAAGCATTTGATTGCTGTAATAGCCAATAAAGGATTTTCTATTGATTATTGAGAATGGTATGAATAATTTTGGACTGGGCAATTTTTGCTCAAATGTAAATAAAAGCTGATAAATGTCTTTTCCCCCTCAATAATGCCTCTTGTACATTGTCTTATTATCTTTTGAGAGACACCTATGTCATTTCCCATAAAAAAATTACTTGCTGGTTGAATAAAAGTAACTTTAAGTCAAAATTTGCCAGAGGTATGAATAACTATGGGCAGCACTGTATATACCCCCAGTCGCATATACTTCATCTCATATCTACTCCCCCCTCCCCCCCCAATTTAAATCCCATCAGAGATCACCATGACCAATCAGGCAGAGGTGCTTGCACCAGACCGGACAATCAGAGCCATCCACTACTCCTTTTATTAACTGGTTCTGATGGTCTCGTGGGCAGGACCATGGCACCGTCATTGGGTCAATCGCTGCAATCGATTAGCAGGGCCGGATTTCTGGAAAGGCCACAAAGGTCAAGGCCTAGGGCCAGGGCCGGGCCGAGGCATAGGCTGGAGAGGCTCCAGCCTCAGGACGCAGTGTAGGAGGGGGCGCAGAATTCATTCAGCTGTCATTCCTAATTGTGTATGAAGCAGAAAGAAATAAGAAAAGGGGATACATGGCAGTGACTGCAAGCCATATAACTAGATATTAAGGTGTTGGGGAGGTTGTGGGCCCTGTGGCGCCTCTTAGTCTAATAGCAATCAGTGTGTGACAGCTGGGGTGGAGGGGCGCACTTTGGTGTCTCTCAGCCTTGGGTGCTGGAGGACCTTGTCCCGGCTCTGCCTAGGGCGATAAAATTCAGCAGGGCGGCTCTGCCTAGGGCGATAAAATTCAGCAGGGCGCTGGACTTGGAGAGATAAGAGGTCACATGTCAAAGTAAATCACTTCTGCTTTGCTCTATTCTGCCTGAATTCCAGAGATCCCTGCATCTCTCTCACTGCAGAGTGTGTGTGATGACAGTCAGCATCTGTTGTCATCTGAGGATCTTGTCCTTAGTATAATGAGTGGGGACATACAAGCTGCTGTGAGAAGAAAAATATATGGGCTCAAGTAGTAGAACTTTTGAGTTCAGATTAGTTTCTTTATGCAGCACGCATTCACGGACAGGAATTATCAGCTCTCCTCTCCCCCTGACTGATGTTTTATTACTTGGTCAGAGCTGTTAAAGACCTGAGACCTGTTAGATTTATGGTTTGTTTTCTTTCCTGACAGACTGACAGTAACATTCTCTTTGCTACAGTTTAACTCTTTCCTGACATGTTTTAGAAGCAGCAAAGCATTGTTCTGTGTTAGCCATCAGTGAAAGCAGGATGTTTTGAAACAGAATGACAACTGTATTACATTTATTTATATTTACAAAACAATGTATGCATCTCCTGCTGACTTTATATATATCTGGGTTCCCCAACATCTTACATCTTGTATACAGGAACAAAGTCTGAAGATGACTCTGTAACGATTGTGGAACTTTCTCCGTGATCAGCGCACAACGCGTGCGCTGACACGGCGGAAATCCTCCACAAGCGTATATTTGCAGGCACCCAGCAAAAGGTGCTACGCACCTGTAGAGGGAAATTCCTGTCGGCAGATGGCGCTGGGGAGTGCAGAGGAACCAATCCTCTGTACCTCCACAAGTGCCAGACAGGAATTGTACGAAGCGCAGAACGCAATCGCAAGAGAGGCGATTGCGAATGAGATTGAACAAAGGGACAGGTTGTATGTGTGTGCGCCAATCCAGTCGCCACCCCGCGACCGCGCACACACAACAGCAGATACGAAATAGGAACGCGATCGCGAGAGGTGCGATCGCCAGACGTGACACAAGGCAGATCAGAATAGAATACGAGGGTAGCAAAGGCACAGCAAATACAATAAGGAGATACGGAAAATAAACGCTAGCTAACCGCGAACACCGCACTCATTCGCAACAGTGCACACGGTTATGCGCGATCTCCACGTGATAAGCACAATAGAGACAAGCACGCCTAACTAACCATTAACAGACAAACATGAAACAGAGGACGCGAGCGCTTGCTTAACGGTTACCTCACCGAGCCTGCAGCAAGTGTAGCGGACAAGACAGACACACGAAAACAGGGACAAACGAGAGATAGGATCCACAGCACTAGCGAAAAGTGGCTAGCGTGATCCAGGTACAGAGTAGCAGAACAGAAGGATCCCCAGCGCTAGCGAAAAGTAGCTAGCGCGATCCCAGGAGACAGAACAGAAGGATCCCCAGCGCTAGCGAAAAGTAGCTAGCGTGATCCCAGGAGACAGAACAGAAGGATCCCCAGCGCTAGCGAAAAGTAGCTAGCGCGATCCCAGGAAACAGAACAGAAGAGATAGCTGGTAGCAACCGCTGCACCAGCTATACTCCAAGAACAGAGATCAGAACCATTTCCTGTCGACCACCATAGGGACAGGACAATGGCAACAGGCAAGACAAGACAGAACAGGCAATACAGATAATACAACCTGACTGGGCTAGAAGGGGAGCCTAAAGCAACCCCCAGGAATTAACTATACTAGATAGCAATGGCTGACACTCCAGCAGTGTCCATCAGGAACAGACCATGGAAAGGAAATGACCAGCAAAGCCTTCTGGGAAACATAAAGCTCTTATAGTGCCAGTCATCAAAGAAGGCAGGTAGGGGATTTGCATAACGAATGCATGCAAATTCCCCAGCAAGAGAACAGACCAGAAACTTGCAATGGAAAGACAGGTCTCTGTTCCAGAGACCTGCAGCCCACAGACTAGAGGAATGGACAAACAGCTGTCTGCCTGTGCAGCCAGCTGAGCGGATCATCACAGACTCATTAGCCAAAGGCTCACATTTTTCTTTTGGTTAGCCAATAAATATTATCATTCTATTACAAAACGTAAAAACTTCCTGCTGACTGATTAAGATCTGTCTTAACTTGCCCCAAGTGCTAAATTGTCACTGTGTAAAGTACACCTGAGCTTATGCTAGATACACACGATGCAATTTTCTGACAGATTTACTGTCAGATCGACTATTTCCAACATGTCCCATCTGCTATCCGATAGATTTTCTGAATGATTTTTTTCATAGAAATGAACGGAAAATCGATTGAAAAATTGATCGGAAATCGGATCAGACATTGTAAACAATCGATCTGACAGTAAATCTGTCAGAATTGCATCATGTGTACCTAGCATTACACGGCGTCTATGCCAGCGTGTGTAGTGTTGGATCCTTCTACTTACCTGTTCTGCTTTGGATGGGTTTCTCTCCTTTGCGCTGCACCATCACCTGTTTGTGACTCTGACTGAAGCAAGTCGCACAAAGGACAAAGAAGCAGCGCATTTTCTGTCCTCTCGGGCTTCTTGTTATTACGCACTCCTGTACTGATGTGCACAGCAGCCGAGGCTTGGAGTGTTATGGGTATGTGTACTTGACAAGTGCTGCTCATATATGAGCATCATTTCTGAATTATGCAAGCCCAGAACACTATCGGCTGCTGTGCATCCAGGCTGGAGTGCAAAATTACATGGAGTGGACAGAGCATGCACTGCTTCTTTGAACGGGGGGGGGGGGGGGGGGGGGCAAAGCAGCAAAACAGACAGGAGCCCATGTAACCCAGTGATCACTAGTCAGAGTTGGACAGAATGGGGGGGGGCGGTTGGTGACAGCCGGCCTAGGGCGCTGGAAAGTACAAATCCGGCCCTGTCGATTAGTAGCAGTGACCTAAAAATCGAGTGCAGTGATTGACCCAGTGATGGTGCTGTGGTCCCGCCTGCGAGACCATCGGAACCAGTTAGCAAAAGGAGTAGTGAGCAGCTGTGATTGACCGATCTGGTGCAAGATCCCCTGCCTGATTACTCGTGGCAGGTGCCACCAGTGGAATGAGGGCGGGGAATCGGGGATGGTGTGGATGAGGAGGGTAATGTGCGGGACAGGAAGGAGGGCAGGAGGAGGCAGGAGCCAGGTGCCCCCAAACTGTTTGTCCAAAGGCCCACCCCTAGACTTTGCCGCCTGGATCACGTGATTAAAGTGCCCTCATGGTAGATCCGCCTCTGGGGGGATTCAGCAGGACAGCCTGTTGGTCATGTGTAGGGCATTTTAACACTTCTGCAGGTGGCTTCTTATATCCAAATGAGCTGAAGAAAGTGTCCAAATCTTGTCCTACACTTTATCCCTTCCTGATGCCTCACCCTAACCTCTCCTTTAGCCCCTCCCCAATGCCTAATGTCCCCACTACCATTAACCCCTTACTGGTGCCTAACGTACTCTCTACCATTATCTTCTGCAGACTGGTGCCTAAATGGAACCTGTGAGAGGGATAGAGAGGCTGCCATATTTATTTCCTTTTAAACAATACCAGTTGCCTGGGAGTCCTGCTGATCTCTTTGACTGCAGTAGTATCTGAATCACACACCTGAAACAAGCATGCAGCCATACAAGTAATGGGAGCCATACACCAGAGTTACTTGGCAGCTGATCGTTCATCCGATTTGATTATTATAATCGAATTGGATGAAAATCTGTGCCGCCAAGTGCATGCTCAACCAACAATGCAACCAATTTCCGGATGAAAATTGGTCGCATTTCTCGATCGCGCATGCTGCAAGATGTTGGGCCGACTTGCTCAATCGGGTGTGCAGCGGGATCGGTGTGCAATTTTGTGATGATCGACAAAACACGACGGAACCCCCCTGCTGTCCCCCCAATCAAGAATGCCCCCCCATTGCCCGTGTAAAGTATAGGTTACCTGTCTGTGACCTCCGCTTGTCCCTCCGCTGCTCCAGGCACTTTCCCCTCTCCATACATGCACACCACACGTGGTTTCCTAGTAAGGGTGTGCGTATGACATCACACACCTGCGCCCTTACTAGGAAACCACGTAGGGCGCACGTGTATGCAGAGGAGATATGCCCAAAGCAGTGGGGGACAAGCGAAAGGCCGCGGACATGTAATGTTTACTTTTACACGGGGGGCGCATTCTTTATTAGGGAGGCACATCGCTGGGGCAGCAGATGCGGCGCACAAGGTCGATTTCGGATTGATTTCAGCTTGAAATTCATCAGGAATCAGCCTGTATGTGTATGGGTAGCTGACAGATCTCTCCCTTATCAGATTCGATAAGCGAGAGATTTGTCTCTTGGTCAAATCTGCCCATACATCGCTAGCTTTAGACTTCAGTCAGAAACACCTGATCTGCTGCATGCTTGTTCAGGGTCTATGGCTGAAAGTATTAGACACCATATGATGCCATCTCAGGTTCTGCAAATGCTGCAAATGCCTGCTTCTCTACTAATAATCTAAATATATGATACAGCTCAGACTCTGCCACTAGGTGGCACCAACTGCACAATTTTCCCAGTGGCTGTAACCAATATCAGAGCCACAATATAGAACATTTTGGTGTCCTACAACAGTGTTTCTCAACATTTCATGGATATGTACCCCTTTGAAAACGTGTGCCCCTCCCCCCGTATGAGTTGATTATCACAAGTACCCCTTGATACAGATATAATACAGACCCCAAAGTATGCCCCTCCATCCCTCCCACCCCAGCCGTCACACACTGATTGCTATTAGACTAAGAGGCGCCACAGGCCCCCCTTAATTTCTAGTTATCTGGCTTGTAGTCACTGCCATGTATCCCTTTTTCTTATTTCTCTCTGCTTCAAACACAATAGGAGAATGATAGCTGAGTGAGTTGTGCGCCCCTCCTACACTGCGCCCTGAGGCTGGAGCCTCTCTCACCTCTGCCTCGGCCCGCACCTGGTAACACATGGTAATCTTTGCTAAACAGCTTCCAAGCATTTTCTATTGCTTTTAATTAGAAGCTAAAATACTGGTTTGGTGTTTATATAGGATTTATTATTTTCTGAAACTCTAAATTTGTTAAACCTTAATTAAATAATATAAAGCCCAGGTACCCCCTGGACCAATCAGAAGTAACCCCTGGGGTACATGTACCACATGTTGAGAGCCCTAGGACCTACCAGAGATAGATTAAGGTGAAATAGGGCCTTAGGCAGGTAATGCGTTGGGCCTACCCTTCATGGTCACCTGGCTTTTTTGTTAAGATTTGTTTAGGGGCTAGCATCAACCAGGCCCCTAGACTCTCTCCAGGCCCTAGGCAACTGCCTAGTATTGCCTTGTGGAGGATCCGGCTATAAGGGCTGATTCAAACTGATGTGCTGCTAAGGTGAGGAAATGTATTTTTCAATTGGGTCAGTTCACATCTATGAATTTTCACTGAAAGTACCCATTTACCATTTTCCCTGAACAATCAACCGCTCGATCGGATCATTGCGATCAATCAAAATGATTATTTGGGCCCACCAATGGAGGGGAAAATAATAAGCAATTCAATCAGACTAAAAAAATCATTCAAATCGATAGAGCGATCAATAAACGATTTGATCAATTGTATGGTCGATCGTTTGGGAGATTGTTCCATTAACCTAAAACATGTCGGTTTCTAAGTGATTGGTTTAAACCAGCCCGAGAACTGCAAAAGCAGATTTCCTTCTTAAAACATAGGAGGTTGCATGTTTTGTTAGTACTTGCACTAGAAACAAGGGTCCAAATCAGAGCAGAATCATCCATCAGGCAACATAGGCAGGTGCTTGGGGCCTAGTGGGTGTCAAGGGGACTGCCTGAAACCTACTTTAGCATGAGCGTACTGACATGACATCACATGCCTGCGTGACGTCGGGGAGAGCAACGCTGCAGACGGCCGCGGGTGCGACTCACCACCAAGAAGGAAGGCGGAAGGTAACCATGGAAAGTGGCGCAGCAAAATCAGGTAATCACTGCCTGTCACCTCACCTCCACCACAGGCACCACTGCATGTCACAAAGACACACACCCACGGGGAGACACTTGGGGGGCACCTATGGACTCTGAGGCCCAGGGCAATTGCCCCCTTTGCCTTGATTATAGTGCCGGCCCTGGGTGTCCTTTAACTAGTCCTAACATAGATTGAGTATAATCATAGAGTACAGTCAGCAGTAGGCTTCACCCTTTACAACCAGCAGTATATAATAGGATCTATCTAGGTTCTCAACATCATTTATAAACAAACCTGAATAAACCAAGGAATATTTCCCCTGCTCTGGGATTTCTCCAAATATGCAAGAGGCATCACTTTTGGGATCGCTCAGTGATCCCTACGCTGCAAGTGGAACCAGCCCCGTAGGGTTTCCCTGTCGCAGCACTTTGCACATCGCAGGTGAGCGCTGCTAGTGGGCCCCAGCCCTAACACATGATTATGGAGTGCTCCTAACAAATACGTGTTCCAAGTACCTGGAGATAATATTACCTACAATAGAGGGTATTTGGCCAAAGTAATCATTAGCCCATTATTAGCTACGTCTCCAATAGAGTGATCTCATTTTGAGTTAAGTGCACTGGTTTTGACTTCAGTTGTGCTGTAAATTCTTGGAATGCTTTGATCTCTCTCTACTGGGCAGAAAATATAGAAACTGAAATCAGAAGTCCTCTGTTATTGTCTCACACTGCCCCCTAGTGACAAGTGACCATAAATGCACAGTACAGCAGTATTAATTAGAAGTAGGGAAATGTAACAAATAGGAAATAAAAAAAAATGTGCTAAAATAAAATGGCTTGAAGCGCTTGTCAGATTCTAAATAAATTGGCTGCTAAAGGATTAATAAAGAGGTATTTGCTATAGTAAAGTTAAGAAACACTGATCTACACAACTAAAAAAAACAAGCAAACTAATCGAGCCCTGGGCTGCGCCATACAAACCCATTTCTCTCTGTCTTCTGTTACTTTCTCAGCAACAGTAGCTGTTTGTTGTCTATAGTGTTGTGGTTGTTTAATATTGATTATAGCTAGATTGTTCTCAGCAGGCCTGTGTCTAGGGGCTGCATTGGCAGGAGCGAGGCTTCCTCTATGTGCAAATCTAATAGCGTGTCAATAATTGTGGATAAGCTGATGTGGGTCTTTTATGGTAGCCTTGGCAGGACTAGATCCGGGCACTGAATTATTTACAAATGAAAGCGTCTACCAAAGATAAAAGTGTCTCATAAATGGTTCTGATTGCTGCTTTTCCAACCAGTGGTGGGATTCCGCTGCAGAAATTGGATTGTGACTTGGAGTAGTAGATAAAACTGGAACTGCTAAATGTAAAAAAAGGTTTCAATAACTTCGTAAAGTTAAAGTGCACCAGGGCAGCAAACATATTTTTTGCAATTTAAAGGGGCACTACAGCGAAACATTTTAAAATTTAAAATATGTGCAAACAAATACAAATAGGAAGTACGTTTCTTCCAGAGTAAAATGAGCCATAAATTACTTTTCTCCTATAATGCTGTCACTTACAGTAGGTAGTAGAAATCTGACAGAAGTGACAGGTTTTGGACTAGTCCATCTCTTCGTAGGGGATTCTCAGCAGGGCTTTTATTCTTTATAAAGATATTCCCTAAAAAAGATTTAAACAATGATGCTGGCCAGCTTCCCTGCTCGCTACACAGTTTTTTGGCAGTTGGACGGAGCAACTGCCATTCACTAAGCGCTTTTGAAAATAAATAAATCCCTGAGAATCCCCTATAGCGTGTATGTAGAGAGGAGATCAGCGGCGAGTGGAACGCAGGGAGGTGAGTAGTTGTGTACAGAGCTTCCTGCTGCGTAATTACTCTGCATCTGAGGGGGGAGCACGGAGGGCGGCCCGGGGAGAGGGAGGGAGAGGTCGGGCTGTCCTCCCCGCGGCTCCGGCTCCCCCCTCCTTTACAGCGCCCACCCTCACAACAGCGCCCAGGGCACCCGCACGGGCCCCACGGCTCTAAAAACGGGCATGCCAAAACCTGTCGCTTCTGTCAGATTTCTACTACTTACTGTAAGTGACGGCAACATAGGAGAAAAGTAATTTATGGCTCATTTTACTCTGGAAAAAATTTACTTCTTATTTGTATACGTTTGCACATATTTTAAATTTTACAGTTTTTCGCTGTAGTGCCCCTTTAATGTTATAAAAAATTTGAGTTTGCAGTCAGCCATTAATTTCCAAAAGAAGCCTGGCATAGAGCAGGTAGACTTTACAGATCCCAGCTTCACAGAGTACATTAAAAAGTGGCTCCCAGTAAATTGGGTACAAGTACCCTGACCAGATGTCCCTTTTACATAGGGACACGTCCCAGGTTCAGGGTCCCCTGTCCCAGGCTGCAATGTATCCCAGGTTATGTCCCACTTTTGGCCGCCGGGTGTCCCAGCCGTGGGACTCTGTGGCCGCATGAGGTAATGTTTGCCTCATTTACCGTTTGCGGAGTCAGAGTCATCGTTTTCTGCTGCATTTCATTTGTCAGAGTAACGGTTATTGCAATTCATGTGCCAGAGGTATCGGTTGCTGCAGTTATTATTTGAAGGCCATAGAGACTGAATTTGCTACTTTGGGGTTATTGTTGCAGCATTTGGCATTTTAGGGGCTCATGATTATTAAATGGTATACTAATACTGTAGCATCAGCAGCTTCTGCAGATTTCACACACAATCTAGTCCCGGCCATAGTCAAAGTCTAATGTTCCGCCATATCATTATTATGTATTCATGTAGCACTTGCATCTTCTGCAGCACTTTACAGAGTACATAGTCATGTCATACACTGACATCCATGATGCAAATCTCCCATTTCACCACATCATTGTGGGAACACTGCTTACTTATGTGTTTGGGGAACATTGCCTAATTACCTTTAGGGTCACTTTGCCTATCTGTGTTTTGGTAGGAAGCTCTGGCCCACTGCCTCAGATTTGCATTACAGTTCGCTCCGCCCAGACCATATCATGGACGTGCCCATTTTTCCTCCACTGTAGTACAAGGGAGTGCCAATACTGGCCCCAGCACCCAGGAGAGGAAGAAAATGGGGCTGCAGTGGCTGTGTGTATATGTAAGAGGGCTGTGACCCTCCAAAATGAAGCAGCAGCGGCTGTGAGAGCCCCCCCAGTGCCACCATAGCCGATAATTACATTGTGGGCTTGGTGGCACCCAGACACCAGGGATCACTGTATGGAGGGGAGAGGGTGACCACTAGACACCAGAGAACTGTATAGTGAAGGGGGCACTATACACTAGTGATCGCTGTATGGGGGTGGGAGGGGTCCCTCGAGACACCAGAGAACTGTATAGGGTAGGGAGGGGCCCCTAGCCACCAGGGATCACTGTATGGAGGGGGCTAGACACCAGGGATCACTGTATGGAGAGGGGAGGGGGGCTAGACCAGGGAACTGTATAGGGAAGGGGGGGGGACCACTAGCTACCAGGGAACTGTATAGGGGAAGGAGGGGGGGCACTAGACACTAGCAATCGCTGTATGGGAGTGTGGGGGGGGGGGGGGGGTGGTCCCTTTAGACACCGGGGAACTGTACAGAGGAGTGAGTTGGGCCTAGACACCAGAAATTACTGTATGGAGGAGGGAGGGGGACCACTAGACACCACCAGGGAACTGTATTGGAGAGGGAGGAGGCATTAGACACCATGAACCTGTATATAGGGGAGGGGTGCCCTTAACACCAGGGAACTGTATAGAGGAGCGAGTTGGGCCTAGACACCAAGGATCACTGTATGGAGGAGGGAGGGGGCAACCAGCCACTAGGAAACTGTAAAGGGAAGGGAGGAGGGCACTAGGCATCAGGGAACAATAAAGGGGAGGTAGGTGGGCCTCTTGACACCAGAGAGCTATATAGACCAGGGTTTCTGTATGGTGAAGGGAGGGAGGCAGGCCTCCAGACACCAGGGAACTGTATAGGGGAAGGTGGGGGGCCTCCAGACACCAGGGAACTGTATAGGGGAGCGAGTTGGGCCTAGACACCAGGGATCACTGTATGGAGGAGGGAGGGGGCAACCAGACACCAGGGAGCTGAAAAGGGAAGTGAGGAGAGCCTTAGACATCAGGGAACAATATAGACCAGGTTTGCTGTATGGGGGAGGCCTCCAAACAAGACACCAGGGAACTGTATAGGGGAGGGAGACCACTAGACACCAGGAACTATATAGGGGAGGATGGGACACACCACATGTAAAATTGGGGCATGGCTAGAGGTGTGGCAGGGGAATGTCTCAGTGTAACTTTTCCCTGGTGCCAACAATTGAGAGGTAAGTAGCTGATTCCCACCGTTATATACGGGCCCCAGGCAGGAGAGGATATGGCCCGATAGAGAGATGAGGTGGGAAAGAGCAGAACATGAAGACAGAAGAGAGAAGGAGGAGAGATGGAGGAGGAAACACAGCCAGACTAAGAATCACAGAGAGGAGGATTGATTTCCACTGTCCCCGGGACTTGGCTTCTAGAACCACTCTGTCCTGCTTCCTCTGTAGCTCGCAGGGTTTTTGTTACTGTTTTACAACTCTTAATGGTTCTTTCTTTTATTTTGGAAAGATGAGAATGTTAATAATTCACAGCATTGGCTGCAGAGCTCTTCCAGATCTGGATATATTTAGCTGACTCCGGCATTCACTAGTCTCCCTCTGGGACATCCGAATGGCTCCTCCGATGTTAATCAGCACTTCCCTCCGAGATGGGATCTTCATTCTCAGAACGGAGCTCCACCATTAGAGGACAAGTGACTCAGGAATGTCAGAAGATCGCTAACGGGTCGGAGTCCTGGGACTTTCACAGACTTCTCAGCTTGCTAAAGGCGCGAGAAACCAATATAGTACTTATTACCAAGACTGTATGTGCAAAGAAAGTGCGGAATTCTGACAGTACAACTTTTTATTTTTTTTTAATTACAATTTTTAAATTATTTACTTCATTTTCTATGAGAGCACAGATAAAATGGGATTATCCCCCCATCCCCAAATATTAGTAGCTACTTCTAGGTACAATAAAAGAACAATTGAAAGCATTCGCAAGCATTCTCTGTTCGTAAAACATTTACTTTCATTGCAGAGAGCAGTACAAGATTTGTTATCTCTGGGCCTTTGGCAAATGTAATCATTGCCGACCAGGATACACTCTCCTCCTGTGTCTTGATTCTGCTCCTCTCCCTCCCTACCTCCCTCTGCAGAAAAGACACATCACTGGAGCATCAGTTGAGTCCCTTCAGCAGAAAAGGAGGGGGGAAGAGTGAAGACACAGGCAGAGTGATTCTTCCTGGCAATGATTACATTTGCCGATTAGCCAGAGATACGCAAGCCTGTACTGCTCTTTTCAGGGAAAATAAACATTTTTACACACAGGAAATGCTTGCTTTCACATATTATTTTATGTAGCTAAGAGTAGTTGCTAACATTTTAGTTTTGAGAGTAAAACAGGGGTGCTCAGATACCCAATTTCTAAATCCGAATTGATCCGGATACTCAGATATCCGGATCGGATATCCGAATCCGATTGTTGAGATATCCGCGTTCATGCAGATATCCGAACAAATTATCTGGGCTATCCGAGTGGATTTGGATATCTGGATAGAAAAACCGGAAGTGCCCTTTAAATTGCTTTAAAAACGTTTTTTAGTGTATATGAGGCATGTAGCATCATTATTTTTGTCATACAATGACATCAATCAAGCTAATTAACGATTTAGCAGTAGTGTAGTGATAGTAGTGAAGGGGTTAATCACTGAACAGCTTTAGGTTTATAACTGTGTACAGCCCTTGCTAGGCCACCAGCACTGGAGCATGTCTCTCAGTGAGCATTCAGCAAGCTAAGACGATATGTCTCATCATGGCAGCCCTCCTTATTATACAGGGGGGCTGGCCAGTGTTCCTTTCTGTGATTGGGTGCAAGGGTTTAGGCTGGGAGCCCTCTGATTGGCTCAATGAGGTCAGGTGGGGCTGGCCAGGGTTCCCCTCTGTGATTGGTTGCTAGGGCTTAGGCTGGGAGCCCTCTGATTGGCTCCAGAACGTCATCTCCTTAGTTACAGTATTTTGGATCCGGATATCCGTGGATATCCGTGTTATGCGGCCAAATATCCGCAGATAGCTAGCCGGATTTTTTTTTTGGTTACCCGGATATCCGGATGAGCATCCCTGGAGTAGAATCCCACTTTCATGACAAAAATCAGTAATGTTTATATGTAAAAAAAGTTTTGTTTTGTTTTTTACTTTTGAGAAATCCAATTTATAGCTTTTGTCCCGCCCTCTTTCTTCCTCTCCTGTTGAGAAATGGTTACAGGTAAGATAAACAAACCGTGAAACTTGTGAGCTACCAGCGCCACCTTGTGGCCTTTACCTCCCCTTGGTGCCCTTCATGGCCTTGCGGCCCATCTTACAAGGGACATAACAAGTGTGGCCATCATGATCTTCACACCCATATTAAGTGTAGCCACACAAAACACCTGATCTGAATTATAGTCCCTTGTATCAGAGTAAGGGAAGGTTTGTAGTTGGGGCCCCCTGCAGCTCTGGGCCCCTTGCAATCGCATGGTCTGCTCTGCTCTAGTTATGCTCCTGGATAGGGCACTTCACCTTGAAGGACACCTGAAGAGAGAGAGAAATATGGTGGCGCACATGTAAAAATGGTGCAGGGAAATTTGGGTGCAGGGTGAAACCTAAAGATGGCTCACCTTGCTCCAGCTATTCTCCTCTTCTGCCTATTTTTAAATCGATTCCCCTACTGATAACCTAACACCTCCCTGTGTAATTTGGGCAGCAGCTATTGCCAGCGCTTGAATGACAGCGTTTTAATCATAATTTGGGCTCCGGCTATTGCTGGCCAAATAATTCACTGAAAGCTGCTATGGCCTATAGCGGCGCCTAAATCGCGAGTGCCTTGTGGCTCCCAAATCGCCTGTCTCAAATGGAGGCTGCCATATTTATTATTTCTTTAAATATTTATTTTCCTTTAAACAATGCACATTCCCTGGCTGTCCTGCTGGTCTTCTGCCTGCAACACTTTTAGATATAGACCCTGAACAAGGATGCAGATCAAGTGCTCTGACTGAAGTCTAACTGGATTAGCTGCATGCTTGTTTCAGGTTTGTGATTCAGACACTACTGCAGCCAGAGATCAGCAGGGCTGCCAGGCAACTGGTATTGTAAAAAGAAATACATATGGCAGCCTCTCTACACTTCTCATTTCAGGTTCCCTTTAACATCTCATTTCCATAATAAAATGTTTCTCGGAGCTATAAATATCCCCCTGAGGCTTCCAGAGAAGAGACGGTTCCCGTTTCTACACCTGCTCCTCTCCGCACCCTCGTCAGATGAGCTTCTTGCTTCCTCTTCTGGCAGATCCCTCCACCACTGACAGGTCACACTTATCAGCAGTGACGCGTCCGCGGCAAGACAAGGCTCTCACGTGTCCAGCAGACTCCACTGATGACCCCAGCATGAGAGGCACAGTCTGGTAGAATCAGTCACACACTGTTAGTTGTACAAACTAAAGAAGAGCAGGATCAGTGTTTGCCCATTGTAAAATCTTTCCTCACCCTGATTTACATTCTGAAATGTATCACATGGTGGCAAGATCTTTACTGCTGGCGGGTGCATCACTGCGGAATGTTTGTCTGTTGTGTGTTCTGAAGTGAGAAGAAACAACAACTTGGATAGTAGGCGGCGCCCAATTAAGAAATATAATTTAGAGGGTGAATGGATTTTATTTTTGGCTGAAAAAATGATCAAATAAACTAATTATTATAATAAAATTTGATTACTTTATTAGATTCAATCAGCACAGTGACAACACATTTCTCGGCGTAAGCCACTTCCCTTGTTTTAAAATAAAACAAGGGATGGCGCTCAAAATCAAAATAATCATAAAATAATAAATGATCATAATATCATAAACATCAAAATATTTAAAAAATAATAAAATTAATAAAAAAATTAAAAGGAGATCTTTTTTGGCCCACTTAATATGTGAGTAGAATAGTAAAACATTAATAGGTGAAATATACCTACTATACGCGTACATGCAAAAAGGGCGTCGGCAAAAAAGGGCGCAGGGTGTAAACGATAAGTGGCAATAATGCTTATAAAAATAATGTGTTGTATTTCGATTACAATCATGTTTTACAAATTAAAAAACATTAAATAATGTTTATAAGTTTGCAAATTGTAAAAACGATAATCTTCCCTATTTTGAAAGTGAAACTTATAATGTTTGTTAAAAAACGATAATATATGTATAATAATTATAATTGTATAATATTGTGTATAACCTTCATTTATCGTTTCTTCATGTAATAAAATCTGAAAATTTTGTTTGTAACAATAAAAAATAACTGTAGTAAAACATTACTAAATATTACTAAGATTTTACTACAACTAAACCTAACCCTACTTTCACACAGAACCCTCCCTGTACCTATCCCTAACCCCTAGACCCCCCTGGTGGTGCCTAACGCTAACCACCCCCTGGTGGTGCCTAACCCTAACCACCCCCTGGTGGTGCCTAATCCATAAATCCCCCCTGGTGGTGCCTAACCCTAAATCTCCCCTGGTGGTGCCTAACCCTAAATCTCCCCTGGTGGTGCCTAACCCTAAGACCCCCCCTGGTGGTGCCTAACCCTAACCACCCCCCTGGTGGTGCCTAACCCTAACCACCCCCCTGGTGGTGCCTAACCCTATAGATTACATTCTGAAGTTCGGCGAACTTGATGACTTTGCTGGAGTTCGCAGTGAACCTGCAATTGTTAGTGTATAGGGAGAATAGGAACGGCGACAGTACGCATCCTTGAGGGGCCCCTGTGTTGGTGGTCCTTGGTTGAGAGATGATAGTGGACCCCAAGGGCAGCCAGATTCTCTTAAAGTATTTGGGGGCTGATGGTGTTAAACACCGAACTAAAGTCGAGTAGAAGGATCCTGGCGTATGAGTCAGGTCTATCCAGGTGTTCATTTACGAGCTCCAGGCAGATGTTTATGGCGTCGTCAGTAGACCTGTTTGCTCTATACGCAAACTGCAGCGGGTCCAGCAAGGACCTCCCCTGTGTACCATCACCTGATTAAGCCAGCCAGAGGACCATGCAGTTAGTGGCCATCTTGTCTGAACTTTGCTCCTGAACGGAAACAAAGGAACTTTACGTGTTTTCCCAGAAAGGACATATTTCCACATGAACTTAAGTATCCGTATTTTCTTCCCTTATTTTTATTTTCCATACTGTGCTATTATTTGTCTCTATAATTATACATTATTGATTTATACATTATTTAGTCAGTGTTTGCGGTTCTGGAGCATTTTTTAAAACGCTTGCTGGGGGAAAACTGCTTGGCTAACGAAAGTGAATGGGATGGTGCACACCAGAGCGGCTCGTTTTTTCCAGAAACGCAAACTCGGGGGCTGCAGCATTTTTTTTTATTTCTGAGGCGTTTCTGCCTCAATGTTAAAGATTAGGAAAGTTAAAACCGCTAGATCAGAGCGGTTTTCCAGGCATTTTGTTACAGTAGCTGTTCAGCAGAGCTGGGACAAGGTCCTTCAGCACCCAAGGCTGAGACACCACAGTGCGCCCCGCCATCCCTCCGCCCCAGCTGTCACACACTAATTGCTACTAGACTTAAGAGGCGCCCCAGGGCCCCCAACCTCCCCAATACCTTAATCTCTAGTTATGCGACTTGCAGTCACTGCCATGTATCCCCTTTTCCTATTTCTTTTTGCTTCAAACACAATTGGGAATGACAACTGAATGAATTGTGCACCCCCTCCTACACTGCGCCCTGAGGCTGGAGCCTCTCCAGCCTCTGCCTCGGCCCGGCCCTGCTGTTCAGTAACAGCTTTTACTGTAACAATATGTGTAATCTGCTACACAAAAACGCTCCAGAAAACGCTAGGCATGTTTAGAAAACGACTCTAAACATGCCTAGAATCGCTCTGAAATCTGCTTCAAAAACCTCTAGCGTTTTGCAGATCTGCTAGAGGTTTTTGGTGTGCACTGGGCCTTAGCAATATCTATAGCCCTGCCGGGGATGTCTACGCACAGAACTCACAGCAAACAAACATTCCACAGAGATAGATACTGCTTACTTGGCAGTTGGAAAAGCTGTTATTTCCCACAATGCAACAAGGTTCACAGACAGCAAACTGTCAGAACCATGGTCATGACATCACACTGTGGGAGGGGTTTCACCACAAGATCACTCATTGAGACTCCCCTGATCATGTATTTGAGAAAAGATAAGGATTTCCTGTGGGAAAAGCTACTGATTGGGATAAAGTTCAATCCTGGGTTAAAGGACAACTGAAGAGAGAGGTATATGGAGGCTGCCATGTTTATTTCCTTTTAATCAATACCAGTTGCCTGGCAGCCCTGCTGGTCTATTTCTCTGCAGTAGTATCTGAATAACACCAGAAACAAGCATGCAGCTAGTCTTGTCAGATCTGACTTTAAAGTCTGAAACACCTGATCTGCTGCATGCTTGTTCAGGGGCTATGGCTAAAAGTATTAGAGGCAGAGGATAAGCAGGACTGCCAGGCAACTGGTATTGATTAAAAGAAAAAAAATATGTCAGCCTCCGTATACCTCTCTCTTCAGTTCCCCTTTAAGCAATACTAGTTGCCTGGCTATCCCGCTGATCCTCTGCCTCTAATACATTTAGCCATAGACCCTGAACAAGCATGCAGCAGATCAGGTGTTTCTGACATTATTGTCAGATCTGACAAGATTAGCTGCATGCTTATTTCCGGTGTGATTCAGACACTACTGAGCTAAATGGATCAGCAGGGCTGCCAGGCAACTGGGATTGTTTAAAAGAAAGTAAATATGGCACCCTCCATGTTCTTCTAATTTCAGTTGTCCTTTAAAGTTCCTCTTTTAAAAGTCCCACTGCAGCAAGATACCCGAGATCGCTTTCCACAAGCGGTGCTGCAGCAGTGACTTAGGAGTAACAGGGGACCTCTGACTCGATATTGAGTTGATCAGGCTTGACAAGGAGGTGAGCTGAGACCTCGGGGAGGTGGAAGGTCTGGTCACAAGAAAAGGCAGCACTAAATTAATCACATGACAATTACATCATAATACGGTAAGCACTCAATCACCAGTCGTCTTCAGATAATATAGCGTGATAGTGAAAACATGAACATTGCACTGCTGCGCCCCAACGCCTGACACTTCCCATTCACTCCCATGTCAGTGTAAGCAGGGATTAGTGCCCCCGCCTGACCCGCTATGTGTGAATGTCACTGCACAGCATGATAAGGAACCTCTTAAAGGGAAAGTACTCTTTCGTTAGTCTGTTACTGTAGGCATAGCAGACTGCCATGCAAGTCTTGAAGAGGCCCTGTAGTGACATGTAAGGCAGTACATTATTCCAGCAGTGACTGGATAGTGTAATGGTTAAGGGCTCTGCCTCTGACACAGGAGACCTGGGCTCAAATCTTGGCTCTGCCTGTTCAGTAAGCCAGCACCTATTTCAGTAAGGAGTTCTTTGGGCGAGATTCCCTAACACTGCTACTGCCTACTGAGTGCGCTCTAGTGGCTGCCTTGCAAGCGCTTTGAGTCCGACAGGTGAAAAGCTCTATACAAATACTGCCATTATTATTATTCAGAATGCCTGCTTTAATGGTATTTTCCTGATGCATCTGAAGCACTTCTTATATTGTATGTATATTTACTTCTTATATTGTATGTACACTTGCTGTATATTGTATGTTGCCCCATCCTCCCAGTGGGGCCCATAGAGCGGTCGATTGGAAATCGATTGCGGCCGATCGATCTATTTGCGGCCGATTTAGATCGATTTCAATTGTTTTGATCTATCTGACTAAATGCACAATCTAGGTGGATCTGCTGCTGGTAGCAGATCGATGGCCCATAGAGTTGCATTGGATCTAATGGTGCAATAATGCATTTAGAAGTCTATTGGAAATCTGTTCCTAGTGTGTGGCACACATCAGATAGATTCCTGTCAGATTGTACTTGACAGGCATCTGCCAGAAATCTATCTGATGGTCGAATCTGCTGTAAATCTACAGTTTTAAAGAGAGTCTGAAGCGAGAATAAATCTCGCTTCAGACTTCATAGATAGCAGGGGCATGTGTGCCCCTGCTAAACCGCCGCTATCACGCGGCTTAACGGGGGTCCCTTCACCCCCAAATCCCCTCCGTAAAGCAGGGGAGCGCTTCCGCATTGGGGCAGGGCTAACCGCCTCAGCCCTGCCCCACGCGCGTCTGTCAGACGCGTATCTCCACCTCTTCCCCGCCCCTCTCAGTCTTCCTTCACTGAGAGGGGCGGGGGAGAGGCGGCGATGTGCCGCTGATAGCCTCCAGGAAGGGATGATTTACGACCAAGACTATGACCAAGTCTTGGAGGGGTGGGTTTGGGGGTGAAGGGACCCCCGTTAAGCGGCGCGATAGCGGCGGTTTAGCAGGGGCACACATGCCCCTGCTAAGTATGAGCTCTGAAGCGAGATTTATTCTCGCTTCAGAGTCTCTTTAAGGGGCCCATACACTGAGCCGATGAGCGACCGATCGACTGATCGATATCGATTTCAATCGATCTGACATGCTGGAAAATCTAGGTCGATCTGTTCAGATTGCTTATCATTTTGAATTAGACCTAATGGAAATCTGATAGCAAAAAAATGCCATCAAATCGATTTTCAATAGATTTCATACTGAAATCTATTGGAGATCTGTTCCTAGTAAAAAATTTTCCTAAACACATCAGATGGTACAGAAATCCATCTGATGATCTATCTGCTGCTATTCTAACGAGTGTATGGCCACCTTTATCCTAGGCTGATTAGGTATGCAGAATGATCCCTCCCTAGAGCATTCTGGGAGACCAGGTATATTTTCTATTGTCTTTAGCACGCTGATTTGTCAAATATTCTGCAGAGATCGCCTGCCAGTACTAAAGATGTTGCCAACAGTAATACATTTCAGAATATAAACCAGGAAGAGGAAAGATTTTACAATGGGCATACACTGACTAAATCATTTATGAATATTGTAAAAAAAAAATACATTTTATTCATAACGTTAATTTCACTACAGTTCCTCTTTAATTTTTTTTTTTTTTTATCACCTTTCCATCTTCATTTGCAAGCAGTTAATTTCCAAAACTCACAGTACACTCAAGTGACTCCACTTGACAACCCGGTCTACATTGTTCTGTATACTGTTTGGAGTACTGTTACCATGAGACGATCCATAAAAAGTTAATTTTAATTGTAATTTATTGTATTTTTTTGTATTAAAAATGTATGTGCATGTAGTCTTACTATTTGGCCACAAGATGGCCACAGTGAGTTCTTGTTTTTCTTACGCACGCTCACAGGAACTACAAAGAGGACGTGATTTTTTTTTTTCCAGAAAGGCCTCTGAAAAGAAGCCGTCGGTTTCTCTACCGGGGATTTAGATTGATAAATGGGAACAATGTTCCCATTCAGTTAATCTCCGGGCTACCGGGCGAACGCGCACAGCAGCCTTTTGGACGTGAAAGAAAATAGTTAAACAATACCAGTTGCCTGGAAGTGCTGCTGATATATTTGGCTGCAGTAGTGTCTGAATCACATGCCTGAAACAAGCATGCAACGAATCCAGTCAGACTTTAGTCAGAGCACCTGATCTGCATGCTTGTTTAGGGTCTATGGCTAAAAGTATTAAGGTGCCCATACATCAGGCAACTCTGGCCTCAGGCGGCCGATCGACCAACCAATTCAGTTATTATTGAATTGGTTGAAAATCGGTGCCACCAAGTGCAGGCCTGATCGACGATATGACCAATATCAGGCCAAAATTGCTCGCGCCTGGTGCAAGATGTCTGCCCGAAGTTGGTTGCTCAGGTGTTGGGCGGTATGGTGGCCGATTTCGGAACAAACGACAAAACGATCTCCTCCCCTTAAGCCTGTGAAAACTTCCCTCCCCTCTTCTCCTCCCTCTGCCTCTGAAATCTCTGGCTAGTAACCTCCTCCTCCTACTCCTGCCCAGACTGAGCTCCCATAAGCCCTTGCTACATGGGACTCAGAATGGCGCTTGAGGAGCTGTGGGCGAGGCTTGTTTAGTTTATAGGGAATTAGAGTATTAAAACAAAATAAAAAAGTATTTGGCTTGAGGAATGCCCTATAAACTATATGTAAGAAACACAATTATGCAATGAGTAAGTTTATCTCAGGTCCACTTTAAATCTACACCCTGGCAGGGGTAACAGGTCCCAAACAGGGTGTAGATTTCAATCAGCCTGGTCCGGAAGTGGTTGGCAAATCAATATGGCAGCCTCCTCACTTAAAGTGTACCCGACTCGAACCTCAAGTTAAAAAATACACAATTACCGAAGAAGAGGGAAGGCCCTAGATCAGGGGTCTCAAACTCAATTTACCTGGGGGCCGCAGGAGGCAAAGTCAGGATGAGGCTGGGCCGCATAAAGAATTTCACAATCGCGGCGCATCGCCGCCTCTGCCCGCCCCTCTCACTCTTCCTTCACAGAGAGGGGAGGGGAGAGGTGGCGATCCGTGCAGCGATTGATGTCAGGAGGGGCAGAGCTGAAGCTGAAAGCTCTGCCCCTTCCAGGAAATGCCAGCAGATTGCCCCCCGGGTGATTTGGGGGCTCTGCAGCCCTCGTTTAGCGGCGGGGATGTGGCGGATTACTTGGGAGCACTGAAGCAAGCTATAAGGAAGCTTTTGCCAGCGAGGGCCACAAAATATTGTATCGAGGGCCGCAAATGGCCCGCGGGCTGCGAGTTTGAGACCCCTGCCCTAGATGCTGCAGATGCTTCCTGAGTCCATCCTCGCCGCTAGCGAGGCCGTGCTGCACCCGCGTGAGCACAGCCACACCTGCACAGTAGCATGGAGTTTTGCAGGTACCTCCCACACAAAATTGCATAGCTCCCAACTGTGTCCCGCTTTCTCATCTCAAAAAGTTGAGAGGTGTGCCTAGCTCTTGCAACTGGCCTTTATAGGGACATCTTGGTCCCGAAACACAAACTGCAATTTTCTAGTTTTCACTTAATATTAAGTCGCACAAAGACTTGCGCAGCATCAATAAACATCTATCGCAGTTTTAGAACAAAAGCGGGATTTCCCTTTAAGAGTCCCGGATTAGGGTAGCGTGCGCCAAACTACATATTGTAAAGTGGGCGTTGCTTCCAGCGAGTGAGATAAGATGTGTTATATAAACATGTTATAGCAGCAGAAGCTGGCATATTATAACCACTACTCCTATAATTACTACCTGACCCACCTTACACGTGGATTCACATGGCTTTGACATATGATGTCATCTCTAATCATCCAATGGCTGATGTCCAAGTCAACCTGTCGCACGCCAGTAGC
Source organism: Hyperolius riggenbachi (assembly GCF_040937935.1). Lineage (NCBI taxonomy): Eukaryota > Metazoa > Chordata > Amphibia > Anura > Hyperoliidae > Hyperolius > Hyperolius riggenbachi. The sequence goes on along the minus strand of NC_090649.1, from coordinate 51,602,859 downwards.
TGCAGAGCTGTGTAGTACAGACATTAAAGTCTCCAAAGCTAAATCAATCCTTTGCAATTTGTTTCGGTTGATTCATTTTAATCCAAATGCATAGAAAAATCAAATCGAAAATGTAATTGTATCGTTAATGGGCACCTTTACTGAGGGTTCTATGCACAGAGGGCGATTTTACTTACTTGGCAGTTGGAAAAAGCTGTTATTTCCCACAATGCAACGAGGTTCACAGCAAACTGTCAGGACCATGGTCATGATATCACACTGTGGGAGGGGTCTCACCACAATATCAGCCACACAGAAGTCCCAATTGATCTATTCAATAAAAGGTAAAGATTTATCGTGGGAAAGTGGGTATCAGCCACTTGGCTGAGTGGCGTAACAATTGAGACTGCAGCCCCTGCACCTGCGGGGAGGACAGGACGCCCAGGGCCGTTTTGGGGGGCAGAAGGGTTGCAGCATGAATGGAAAGCATGGCTACTCCCCCCCCCTCCCTCACCTTGGGCTCTCCCCTCAGCGCTGCCCCTCCGGCATCAATCATTGGCAGCTGCGGAGGGCAGAAACACATACCTCCTTGCCAGGGCCGGATTACCGACCAGGCAACAAAAGCAGTCGCTTGAGGGCCCCATTCAGAGTCAAAGGGGCCCCATCAGCACATAAACCACCCCTCGCCATTCTGTCAACGGTGGCTGGATGGTTTAATGGTTAAAGGGACTCTGAGCAGTGCAGTAACTATGGAAAGATGCATATCATTTTAAAGCTCTCTTTCTCCTCTTTCCAATGATATATAAACAGCCACCCTATGCCGAAATCGCGGCCACAGGACGACTTTTCTCCAAAGTCGGCAGCTCGATTCAGCACAATGCAATGAAATATAAGGAACCCAGGGGGATATAATTACAAACATCATGCTGGTAGGTGTGAGGATGTAATTAATTAGTTGTGGGTATGCTTAAGGCATACCCACAGGCACTGCTCGGAGTCCCTTTAAGGGCTCTGCCTCTGACACAGGAGACCAGGGTTCGAATCTCGGCTCTGCCTGTTCAGTAAGCCAGCACCTATTCAGTAGGAGACCTTAGGCAAGTCTCTCTAACACTGTTACTGCCTATAGGGCGCGTCCTAGTGGCTGCAGCTCTGGCACTTTGAGCCCGCCAGGAGAAAAGCGCAATATAAATGTTATTTGTCTTGTCTTGTCAAATGATGCCGTGCGCTGCTGATTGTCTTCAGAGCCAGGCTCTCCTCCTATGTCCCCCTCCTGCTACTGTGCGCTCTGCCGCTGCCCAATCCGCCCTCCCTTCCCACAGAGAACCACAGCTGCAGCAAGAATGATAGCAGCAGATGGCAAACGCTCACTCACCTATCCATGATCCAAGCGATAGAGATCCCGTCATCTGAAACCCATCTGTCTCTTCTGCAGTGCAGCTGCTCGCTCTGAACTTCCTGATTCTCAGATCAGACAGGAAGTAGTAATAGTAGTAGTAACAGAGCGGCAGCACTCTAGAGGAGACAGATGGGCTCCGGATGACGGGACCTCTATTGCTTGGATCACAAAAGGTGAATGTGAGTCATCTGGTGCTGTCATTCTCCCCCACTGCGGCTGCCTTCTCGGCTGGACTATCGTATTCACTGGGATGGAGGCTGCATGGTGGCGGTCTAGTTTGGGAGGAAATCGGTTGTTCGGTGGTGGGGGTGGTTATGTAATTCTGTCTGGGGAACGGCTTCCGGTTTGGCGGTGTCCAGAGCTTTCTGCTATTGCCAGGCTGGAGATGCAGGGGGAAAGTGCTGCTGCTGTGATATCTGGCGCCCTCTTTACAGAGGTGCCCCAGCCCCTGAGTGCAAATGTCCCAGCCATTCATCTCTCACTCTGCATTTTGCCGCTGCTATTCCCTGCTTTGTGCACCCACAGAGGAAAGCGGGCTGTTGCCCATAGCAACCAGTAGCCCGGCTGCCCCGGTGTGTGCGGCATGTTGCTGTGCAGCTGCATCTTCTGATTCTATCACAACATGATGGGGGGGGGGGGGGGGGGGGCAAATCAGTTGCTTTGCTTAGGGCCCCATTTAGCCTTAATCTGGCTCTGCTCCTTGCGTTCCACGCGCCGGAGATTCCGCTTTCTAAGTGTGTGGCGCTACTTCCTGTTTATCAGGATGTAGCGTGAGGCGCTTAGAAATCGGCAGGGCCGGGACAAGGTTTTCAAGCACTAGAGGCTGAGATTTCAAAGTGCGACCCCCCCCCCCTAAAAAAATATACCGACCTCAGTATAGGTAGGAAACGTGCCCCCAGTATTAGCTCCCTCAACGATAGAAGAGCCAGATGTTCCCCCTACAATATTAGGCAGCCCCATCCCCTCCAATATGGTAGCCAGATGTTTACCCCCCCCCCCCTCCCTTCTACCCACAACTATAGCAGCCAAATCTCTTACAGTCTCCCTCCCAAATATGGTAGCCAGATGTGTTAGCCCCTCTCTCCCCATTATGGTAGCCACACACATGTGCTATATCCTCCCTCCCACCAGCCACATGTGCTTCCCCCTCCCATCCACCCATAGAAAGTAGATGCATAACCAACCCCACCCACCCCAGAATGGTTGTCACACATTGCTTCCCCCCTCCCTACCACCCCAATATGGCAGCCACATTTCTCCCCTCTCCCACCCACCCCAGTATGATAGCCACAAATGTAAATCCCTCCCCTAGGCCCCCCCCATTACAGAGTGCAGCTCCACTCCCCCACCGCCACACATCCTCCCCTCCTCAGCTTTATGGAGCGGCCCTGCTCTTACCCCCGCAGGATTACATAGATATCGGCCCTGCTTGCCTCTCACTGTCGCACATCTCTGTCACTGTCGGGGGCCAGCATCTGTCCCATCGGACCCTCTCCTATGACTTTCCTCCAGTGTGTGCTGCTGTGACTGTCACCCCTCTCTCCCCCCGCATGTCCCCCTCCTCCTCGCAGCATCACAGAGCGCAGTGGGGAGGAATTAAGACAGCGCACACACACTCACCTACTTATGGTTCCAGATGATGGGAGTCCTGGTCTATCTTCTTTGCACTTCCGCCGCTCTGTAATTCCTGATATCAGATCGGGCGCTACAGCCCAAACCTAAGCAGGAATTACAGAGCGGCGGAAGTGCAAAAAAGATAGACCAGGACTCCCATCATCTGGAACCATAAGTAGGTGAGTGTGTGTGCGCTGTCTTAATTCCTCCCCGCTGCGCTCTGTGATGCTGCGGGGAGGAGGGGGGACATGCGGGGGGAGAGAGGGATGACAGTTACAGCAGCAAACACTGGAGGAAAGTCACAGGAGGGGGTCTGATGATTGGGACAGATGCTGGCCTCCCCCCCTGCGCCCTTGCAGCTTTCCGCCTCGAAGGCTGGAGCCTGCCCAGCCTCGGCCTGGCCCTGGATATTGGACCTCTGCGGTCTAACACATAGACATACCTCCCAACTTTTTGAGATGAGTAAGAGGGACACTTAAGCCTCACCCCATACCACACCTCTAACCACTCCCCCGGCACACCCCTAATCACGCATACCATAAAGATTTCATAAGAAAAATTAGTTGTTTTATAATTCAAACCACACTGGTCCTTTCTATCCTGCTTCATTTTCCTTCATATGAACATTTTACCATTAGTAATATATCAATTTAAAGGATGGGAATACAGTTTAGAGTCAATCAAACACATTTTTTAGTAGAGAAATATATAAATTTACATAGAAAGAGGGACAAAATCCTGATAGAGGGACAAATGAGGAGGAAATAGGGACAGAGGGACAGGGCTCCCAAATAGGGACTGTCCCTCCAAAAGAGGGACAGTTGGCAGCTTTGCGTGTAGGTGTGTATGTGTGTGTATGTATGTGTGGTGTGTGTGTGTGTGTATGTATGTGCAGTGTGTGTGTGTATGTGTGGTGCGTGTGTGTGTATTTTTGTGTGTGTGTGTAGTGTGTGTGTTGGTGTGTGAGGTGTGTGTGTGTGTGATGTGTGTAGTGTGTGTGTTGGTGTGGTGTGTGTGTGTGTGTGTGTGCAGTGTGTGTATGTGTGTGTGTGTGTGTGTGTGTGTGTGTGTGTGTGTGTGTGTGTGTGTGTGTGTGTGTGTGTGTGCAATGTGTGTGTGTGTGTGTGTGCAGTGTGTGTATGTGTGTGTGTGTGCAGTGTGTGTGTGTGTGTGTGTGTGTGTGTGCATGTGTAGTGTGTGTGTGTGTGCGGTGTGCGTGTGCAGTGTGTGTGAGTGCAGTGTGTGTGCAGTGTGTGGTGTGTATGTGTGTGTGGTGTGTATGTGTGTGTGGTGTGCAGTGTGTGTGCAGTGTGTGTGTGAGTGCAGTGTGTGTGTGGTGTGTGTGTGTGTGTGTGTGCGCAGTGTGTGTATGTGTGTGAGTGTAGTGTGTGTGTATGTGTGTGTGTGTGGTGTGCAGTGTGTGTGTGTGTGTGGTGTGTGTGTGTGTGCAGTGTGTATGTGTGTGAGTGCAGTGTGTATGTGGTGTGTGTGTGTGCAGTGTGTGTATGTGTGTGAGTGCAGTGTGTGTGTATGTGTGCAGTGTGTGTGCAGTGTGTGTATGCATGTGTGTGTGTGCAGTGTGTGTGTGTGGTGTGTGTGTGTGCAGTGTGTGTATGTGTGTGAGTGCAGTGTGTGTGTGTGTGTGTGCAGTGTGTGTGCAGTGTGTGTATGCATGTGTGTGTGTGCAGTGTGTGTGTGGTGTGTGTGTGTGCAGTGTGTGTATGTGTGTGAGTGCAGTGTGTGTGTGTGTGTGTGCAGTGTGTGTGTGTGAGTGCAGTGTGTGTGCAGTGTGTGTGTGTGTGCAGTGTGTATGTGTGTGAGTGCAGTGTGTGTGTGTGTGTGCAGTGTGTGTATGTGTGTGAGTGCAGTGTGTGTGTGGTGTGTGTGTGTGCAGTGTGTGTATGTGTGTGAGTGCAGTGTGTGTGTATGTATGCAGTGTGTGTATGCATGTGTGTGTGTGTGTGTGTGCAGTGTGTGTATGTGTGTGAGTGCAGTGTGGTGTGTGTAAGTGCAGTGTGTGCAGTGTGTGTGGTGTGTGTGTGTATGTGTGCGCGCGCATGTTTTGGTTGAGGGGAGTACGTATCTACACGGGTTGGTTATCTCTTGTCTAAACAAATCTATCGCTACTCATTCCCTGAAGCCAGTAAAAGAAATAAGACATTTATAGCGCATTTTATTATTGATGTTGAATGTACAGTTTATGCAAATGAATTTCACATTTTTCACTTTTTTTTGTGATAGTGGTCCTTTAAATCAATTGTGGCTTGTATGAAATCACTGTAGGGCAGGAAGTGACTGCCGCATGACCCCGGGACGGAATGCGGCCGCGCTGTGATTCCAATCGGTGTGATTGTATAAAGATATAAACAGACATTCGCGAGAGATGTGGAGTGATCCGGCAATCAAAGTACGTGCGCGAGTCTGATAGGGACACAGCCCATGAGGACAAGGCCTGGCGTGTGTGTTTACCATACGATGTGCAGGAGTCTGATGGAGACACAGCCCATGAGGACAAGGCCTGGCGTGTGTGTTTACCATACGATGTCACACAGTAACACAACACATGTATGTTTATCCTGCGGAATTCCATGATGTGTACATGTGATGGGAACAGAATGGACATCAGGAGGGATAGCAGTGCTGACAGCCTAACAAACATGTTCCCCTTAGAAATAATCCTGCCTGGTTGTACAAATTAACTGTGAGAGCTTCAGTTACTCCAAGCGGCTTAAAGGACAACAACTGTAACCTTATTAAAAAAAAGTAGGATACTCACCCAGGACAGAGGAGGGAAGGCCCTGGAGCCCTTAGAGCCAGCAGCCGTGGGCCAAATATGGCCCTCATAGCCATTAAATTTGGCCCTCAAGTGGTTTCCCTACTTTGCATTATGTTTGGCCCACTCTAGACCACCAGGGAAGCTATATTGGAGGTCAAGCCCTAGATCACTAGGGAAGCCATATGGGGAGGGAGGGGCAAGCACCAAAACTAGGGAACTGTATAGGGGAGGGTGGGTGCCACTAAACACCAGGGAGATGTATATGGAAGGGAGGGAGGACCACTAGACACCAGGGAGCTGTATATGGAAGGGAGGGAGGACCACTAGACACCAGGTCGCTGTATATGGAAGGGAGGGAGGACCACTAGACACCAGGGAGCTGTATATGGAAGGGAGGGAGGACCACTAGACACCAGGTAGCTGTATATGGAAGGGAGGGAGGACCACTAGACACCAGGGAGCTGTATATGGAAGGGAGGGAGGGCCACTAGACACCAGGGGCGTGTATATGTAAGGGAGGGAGGACCACTAGACACCAGGGAGCTGTATAGGGGACTGAGGACCACTAGACACCACGGAACTGTACAGAGGCACATCTCCCAACTTTTTGAGATGAGAAAGAGGGACACTTTAAGCCACTCCCCTGCCACACCTCTAATAATGCCCCACCACATCCCTAGCCATGCCTACCACTAAAAATGAATGAGCAAAAGATGTAATTTCGGAATTCAAACCACACTGGTCCTTTCTATCATCACTCGTTTTTTGGTCATAATAGCATTTGACATTAAGAAATATATCAATTTAAAGAATGCAAATAAAGTTTGGAGCCAATTAAACACATTTTTCATTAGAAATATACATATATTTACACATATCAATCTGTACATCAGTCCTCAGGCCCGGATTTACATCACAGGAGCCTATAGGCACAGATGTCCTGGCACCCTAGACTCCGCCCTCCATGAACCTATAAACCCCTGACGAACTATAGGTAGCTACAAATGTCCCTTAGCATTAGGTAGCCAGAAGTACCGTCAATGACAAATAGCTAGAGGTGCCCCTAAGTATTAGGTAGCTAGTGGGACCTCAGTATTAAGTAGCTAGAGGTGCCCCTGACTGAAGGGAGATCTCGTTAGTGGAATGCTGAGAGCAGGGTGAGTAACTACTCATTTACGCTCTGCTACGACCTTGCATAGGGAAGTAGGTAGGAAGGCAGTCAGGAAGGGGCATGAGACGCTTTTCCATCATTAGGCGCCTGTAGGCTCAAGCCTACAGTGCCTTATGGTAAATCCGGCCCTGTCAGTCCTGGTAGAGGGACAAAGGAGGAAGAAAGAGGGACAGGGGGATTTGTTTCCCAAAGAGGAACTGTCCATCTGAAAAAGGAACAGTTGGGAGCTCTGCAGAGGAGGGAGGACCACTAGACACCAGGGAACTGTATAGGGGAGGGAGGACCACTAGACGCCAGGGAGCTGTATAGGGGAGGGAGGACCACTAGTCACCAGGGAGCTGTATAGGAGAGGGAGGACCACTAGCCACCAGGGAGCTGTATAGGGGAGGGAGGACTACTAGCCACCAGGGAGCTGTATAGGGGAGGGAGGACCACTAGTCACCAGGGAGCTGTATAGCAGAGGGAGGATCACTAGCCACCAGGGAGCTGTATAGGGGTTGGAGGGAAGCCACTAGACACCAGGGAGCTGTATAGGGGTTGGAGGGAAGCCACTAGACACCAGGGAGCTGTATAGGGGTTGGAGGGAAGCCACTAGACACCACAGAACTTTATAAGGGAGGAAGGTGGCCAGTAAACATTGAGGATGGCCCACAACTAAGTCTCAGTGTTTAATTTGGGCCCACTTTATATTTGAGTTTGACACCCCTGCCTAAGAACCTTCCCAGTCTCCTTACTCCACCGCTGGCCTGCCCATTCCAGCCTCCAACTTTAATGTCAAAGAGGCCTTCGGGTATCCTTGGCGCAGGCGGGCAAAGGAGTTTCTAGCCTTTTTTTCACTCCAGTCAAGAATTAGTAGAGTCAGCACTAGGAGGAGCAGAAAACAGACAGGATGGTGGCACAGACACAGCAATGGACACCAGAGGGGAGATTAGAGGACAGCTTCTGCTGCACTATACTCTGCCTTTACACACTGGAGAACAGGAGGGGGATGGGAACAGATAGTGGGACAAGGGGACAGAGGGAGGCACAAAGGGGGACAGAAGGAGGCACAAAGGGGGACAGAGGAAGGCACACAGTGATATACACAGAGCCGGATCATCCACAAGACAACTTAGGCAGGCACCTAAGGCCTGGAGAGAGTCTAGGGGCCCAGCCAATGCCAATCCCCAACAAATCTTGCCAAAAAAGCTAGGTGGTTATCAAGCATGGGCCCAAACTCGTTACTTGCCTAGGGTACTATTTCACTTTAATCCATCCCTGAACACACAGGGAGGCAGACAGGGAAATTAAGGTAGCACAAGGAGGCACAAACACCTGTGAGGGAGTGGGCTCGTTTGGGAGGCATGGCTTAGTTTGGGGGTGGGCTTAGTTCAGGGGGTGTGGCTTAATCAGGGCATGGCAATGGTACTCCAGGCGGTGGCCTCTATTGCTTATGCCTAAAAATGCCTCTGAAGGCGGATTGTAGAAGAATGGAGAAAGGCCTCAGGCTTCCCGCCAGAGGAACAATAACCGAGCACTGAATGACTTCTTGCTTGGAGAACATCTTGTACTCAGTTTTAACATATTGTCTGCCAGACTGTGTTGTGGTGTTGTGCTTTGTGGAAGACACTGAGGCAGCTTGTGTTGTAGTTGTCACATTGTCAGTCGGTGTTTATAAACATGGAATGTGTAATCTAAAAATACACTGCAACAAAGGATAATATTAACATGAAATACTAGGAATTATCTTTGAGGGATGCCCATCGCCCCATGCCCTTGTTGAGAAAATAAACATTAGTAATGTATAGGGGGAAAAAAAAAATCTGTATTGATACCTTATTTTCCCACCTACCACGTGCCACAGATTGGGGTATATGGGGTAGAGATATACTCAGTTCCATCCTGCACAGGAACCACACTATCTGGGACATGCCACTTTCCCAGGGCCACCTCTGCAGGAGGGAGGGTGAAGGACAGTCTGGGCAATGCGACCTGTCCTAAATTAGGCTCAGGTGGGAGGATGAGAGGTAACTTGGATTGCAATCCCCTTGCCAAGTGCTTCAGCTGGGAGGATACATGGCAGCTAGGCCATGCCTCTTTCCATAAAAGACTGCAGAAAGGAGAATGAGGGCCAAGGCTGCACCTCATCCCATAAAGCACCGTAGCAAAGAGGATGAGGGGAGCAGTGTTGCCAACTCCTCAGTGAGGAGAGTAGCTATTGACTCTCCTAGAAGTCACTAAAAGTCGCTGGATGACGTCATCACGTAATTTGCATAACAGCTCCACCCCCGCCCTGATGACGTCATCACGTAATTTGCATAACGGCTCCACCTCCGTCTCTCTCTGACTCAAGCAACCACGCCGATCAGCACCTCTTACGGCTCCACCCCCACACATCATGATCCAGCGACCGGCCCACACCTGACGTCACTCACAGCCCCGCTCACACCAGCAACTTGCAAGAGCGCCTGCGATGGAAGCAGGAAGGGGCTACTGTGAGTGACGTCCCTGGCAACTTAGAGTCTCCCAAGTCTCCAATAACAGGAGACAAATTCGCCAGATTTGTCGCTAGTAGCTTTTTTTTTTAAAAAACTGTCGCTAGAGGGGTGTCAAAAGTCGCTAAATATAGCGACAAAAGTAGCTAAGTTGGCAACACTGGAGGGGAGACTTGGCCATGCCCTTTCCTATAAAGCACTGGACTGCAGCAAGAAGCATGAGGAGAGACTTGGCCACACCCCATCCCATAAAGCACCACAGCAAGGAGGAGGGGCAGCCCTGGCCACACCCCATCCCATAAAGCACCACACCAAGCAGGATGAGAGGGAGTCTTGGCCACACCCCATCCCATAAAGCACAGCAGCAAGGAGGATGAGGGGCAGCCCTGGCCACACCCCATCCCATAAAGCACCAACTGTGATGATAGCTTCATCGACCGTCTCCTTTGTTGAACAATAGTACGCATCATTGTTTGAAAAAAAAAAAGGTACTTTTTAAAATAATATGTTTGTTTTTAAATAGTGTATGACTTATTTATGTACTGCATAGAGGGTTTTGAAAATGGACAACCCTTAATAACAATCTTGGAGTTCTGCCTTCAAAGGGTCACCACAACGTCCTTATACGACTCTTACTTTTATCGCAGCCTTTTTATTTTATGATGAATTTATATGAAATCTGCTCAGACTCAGATGTGCTTTCTCTCTCGCACACACAGGATTCTACTCTTTCCTTTATGAAACCTAATAAACTAATAAACAGTGACTCAGCCAGCTGATAAAATCTATTTATGATCATAGCATGCATTCAGAACAAGTTAGAAGAATTCTTTGGCTTCTGGGAAACGTGAGGAGGAGACAATATGACCTGTTGTACGCTGCACTAGTCTCTGTGCCCATCAGACAATACACCCGGAGATACTGAGGTCCAAGCCTTCAGAGCAGTGGTGAACACTGATACAGCAAACCAGGGACCTCATGCACTGAATGGCTTTAAAGGAAACCAGAGAGGAATGGGTTGTTAAAATAGACAAAGGCTTTTATACATACCTGGGGCTTCCTCCAGCCCCATACGCACGGATCGCTCCCACGCCGCCATCCTCCGCTTCCTGGATCCGCCGGTACCGGGCCCGTCACTTCCGGCGGACGCGGCCAATTGTCCGGATCACAGGGGCCCCCTCCATACACGTACGCATGCGCCTGCGCAGTAGGCAGTCTCATGCGTACTTGTATAGAGGGAGCGCCATTTGATGCGGAGAATCGGCCGCGTCCGCCGGAAGTGACGGGCCCGGTACTGGTGGATCCAGGCAGCGGAGGACGGCGGCGTGGGAGAGATCCGTGCGTATGGGGCTGGAGGAAGCCCCAGGTATGTATAAAAGCTTTTTTTGATCCTCTCTGGTTCCCTTTAAAGTGGACCTGAACTCTTGCACAGGGCAGAAGGAAAACTCAGAGAAATGCACCCTGTATGTATTTAGAGAGTTTAGCCTGTCTAATCCCCCCTCATATGTGACTAATCACAAGTGTAATTAGATCTCCCAGCTGTTTCACCTGGCTGCCATGGCTAATATGTAAACACAGGATGTTAACTCTTTGTCTGCTTCCATGAAAGCAGGAACTAGACATACTGCAGATTTAATGCAGGATTTGTATCAGCTGCAACAAAGATATGTTTTTCTTTTAGGCTACTTTCACAGTAGGACTTTGCATTTGATGTGATGTTAAGGTCGCACAACGCAGCCCTAACGCAACGCATATACACTTTCACGTTAAAGTCGCACGTTAGAAAATGTATTTACTATGGAATGAAAACGGCGCATGAGGAACATTTAAAAAGAAAAAGGAAAACATTACTAAGCATGTGCAACACACATAACGCAGCAGATTCATTGCTAAACGCACAGCATGAAGCACTTTCTAATAACGCTGCACGTTACACACTAACGCAACTTGTGCACTGTGAATGTCGTTTAGACTTTGCATTGCTGTACGTTACTCTGCATTAAAATATTTTATAACGTGTGACTTTAAAGAAACTCCAACCAAGAATTTAACTTTATCCCAATCAGTAGCTGATACGCCCTTTTACATGAGAAATCTATTCCTTTTCACAAACAGACCATCAGGGGGCGCTGTATGACTGATATTGTGGTGAAACCCCTCCCACAAGAAGCTCTGAGGACCGCGGTACTTTTGACAGTTTGCCACAATGTAACAAGGTTCACAGGAAATACCTGTTTACAGCTGTCTCCAACAGCCAAAACAGCTAGCAGCAGCTACATCACCTGCCAGCAGTAAAAATTCACCATGTAATAAATGTCAGAATGTAAATCAGGGAGAGGAAAGATTTTACAATAGGCAAACACTGACTAAATCATTTATACATAATTATTGTAAAAATGACACTATTGTGAAAATGACACTAGTGCAATTATTACACTATTTTCACTGGAGTTCCTCTTTAACGTCGCACTGTGAAAGAGGCCTAAAGGTTATTACGCTGTTGCTTATCTTTTAGAGCAGAGAGGAATTTCTGAGTTCAGGTCCGCTCAGCTTGATGTCTTTCTTTTGCGCATTTCATGCCTGCGCCACAAAGGCTTCTCAGTGTTTGCATTATTCACTTCAAGGCTTTTTATTTACCACACAAACAAATCAGAAGTTATTTCACGGAGTTACAAAGAAATAAAGAAACGCTTATGGAAACCCACGCACTTTACAGATCTGTTTCCCTTTCCCACGTACTTTATTTGTGGAATATTTATACAGTGTCTTACAATCCAGCAGGCAGACGTGACCCTCAGACGTGTGAGGATGTGCTGGAACATTCCTGCTGGCTCTGTGAGAAGTCAAATAAGATAATAGGACCATTCAGTGGGACGGATGAATGGTGCATTCAGCGGGATTCCCTGCCAAGGCGTGCCATAAGGCTCACTGATGGGGCCCTGTGCAAATTCTAAGTATGGTGTTTGCATGTGGACCATTGGGAATTTTCATCCAGAGTGCTGCATGTTTTTTAACTAATGTTAAAATGACGGGAATCAGGGGCGTAACTATAAGACATGGTGTCTCCCAGCAAAGCTTTGATGCCCCTCCCCTCAATGGTCACACCCTTTCCCTTGCCTCCCCTTGGTGACCCTCACAGCCTGGAGGCCCATCTTGTGAAGGTCATAAAACAAGTGTGGCCGTCATACCAGTGGCGGACATACGGCCGTGCAGGCCGTGCCGCCGCACGAGGGCCCCTGAAGTTCCGTTTTCTTCAGGGGCCCATTAAGTATTTTTTTTTTAAATTTTTTTTTATTATTTTATTCCCCGGGGGGCCCCCCGATTCCTATCCTCCCTCCCTCCCTCACCTCGGGGGCCCCCCTCCCGATATGCGCGGCGGGAGAGCGAGCGAGCGGCAAATGCAGGAAGTCTTCAGGGCTCTCCAGGCATCCGCTAGAGGCCCAGCCGCTTAGTCTCCAATATGTCTCCAGTTGGAGACATATTGGAGACTCAGCGGCTGGGCCTCTAGCGGATGCCTGGAGAGCCCTGAAGACTTCCTGCATTTGCCGCTCGCTCTCCCGCCGCGCATATCGGGAGGGGGGCCCCCGAGGTGAGGAAGGAAGGGAGGGAGGGAGGATAGGAGTCGGGCCCCCCACCCGGATAGCTACCCACCCGGCTACCTAACCACCTACCCACCCGGCTACCTACCTACCCACCCACCAGGCTTCCTACCTACCCACCCGACTACCTAACCACCCACCAGGCTTCCTACCTACCTACCCACCCGGCTATCTACCCACCCACCAGGCTTACTACCTAACCACCCACCCAACTACCTAACCACCCACCCGGCTACCTACCCACCCGGCTACCTACCCACCCACCAGGCTTCCTACCTAACCACCCACCCAACTACCTAACCACCCACCCGGCTACCTACCCACCCGGCTACCTACCCACCCGGCTACCTACCTACCTAACCACCCACCCGGCTACCTACCTACCTAACCACCCACCCGGCTACCTACCTAACCACCCACCCGGCTACCTACCTAACCACCCACCCGGCTACCTACCGGGCTAGTTACCAACCCACCCACCAGGCTACCTACCCACCCACCCGGCTACCCACCCACCCACCAGGCTACCTACCTAACCACCCACCCGGCTACCTACCTAACCACCCACCCGGCTACCTACCTAACCACCCACCCGGCTACCTACCGGGCTAGTTACCAACCCACCCACCAGGCTACCTACCCACCCACCAGGCTACCTACCTACCCACCCACCCACCAGGCTACCTACCCACCCACCAGGCTTCCTACCTACCCACCCGGCTACCTACCTACCCACCCGGCTACCTACCTACCCACCAGGCTTCCTACCTACCCACCCGGCTACCTACCTAACCACCCACCCGGCTACCTACCTACCCACCCACCCGGCTACCCACCCACCAGGCTTCCTACCTACCTACCCACCCGGCTACCTACCTAACCACCCACCCGGCTACCTACCTAACCACCCACCCGGCTACCTACCGGGCTAGTTACCAACCCACCCACCAGGCTACCTACCTACCCACCCACCAGGCTACCTACCTAACCACCCACCCGGCTACCTACCGGGCTAGTTACCAACCCACCCACCAGGCTACCTACCTACCCACCCACCGGGCTACCTACCTACCTACCGGGCTAGTTACCCACCCACCCACCAGGCTACCCACCCACCCACCCACTCACCCACCCACTAGGCTACCTATCCACCCAACCACCCATGGGAGCTGCGCGCCGGATGGAGGCTGGGACAGGAGGTCTGCTGCTGCAGGTGAGTAAATGTTTTTGTTTTATTTATATTAGCAGGTGTATGTTCTGGGCAGGTCTGCCACATGATTGCATGTATTTTCTGGGCATATCTGCCGACATGATTGCACGTATTTTCTGGGCATATCTGCCGACTTGTTTGCACGTATTTTCTGGGCATATCTGCCGACTTGATTGCATGTATTTTCTGGGCATATCTGCCGACTTGTTTGCACGTATTTTCTGGGCATATCTGCCGACTTGATTGCATGTATTTTCTGGGCATATCTGCCGACTTGATTGCACGTATTTTCTGGGCATATCTGCCGACATGATTGCACGTATTTTCTGGGCATATCTGCCGACATGATTGCACGTATTTTCTGGGCATATATGTGTATTTTCTTGAGAAAACCTGCACAATTATGTGAATTTTCTGGGGAAAGGGTCACCAAAACTTGGGCCCACTGTCTTTGCGTTGCACTTTTCAAGGGAACCTGAGGTGAGAATAATATTGAGGCTGACATATTTCTCTCCTTTTAAGCAATACCAGTTGCCTGGCTGCCGTGCTGGTCCTCTGCCTCTTATTCTTTCAACCATAGACCCTGAACAAGCATGCAGCAGGTCAGGGGTTTCTGACAATATTGTCAGAACTGAGAAGATTAGCTGCATGCTTGTTGCTGGTGTAATTCAGTTTATTACTGCAGCCAAATAGATCAGCAGGGCCGCCAGGCAACTAGTATTGTTTAAAAGGAAATAAACCCTCACCCCGGGTTCGCTTTAAGTTACAGTTAGCTCCGCCCTCATCCGGTCATTGCCACGCCCATTTTTTGCCGCGGCGCTACGCGCGCCGCAGGTTGTAGCCACGCCCATATTTTGCCGCGGTCCGCTACGCGCGCCGCAGGTCATAGGGGGCCCACAATTACAATTTTGCACAGGGGCCCACTGCTGGCTGTGTCCGCCACTGCGTCATACTCTTACACAGTGTGGAAGCACCCTAAAGCCTGGTACACACCTTCAATTATGATTGGCCAATCATACCAATTTTACCACTTTTCTGTAGTATAAGGATAAACAGATACTGAATACTATAACCACATTGTGTAGGTAAACCTTTATACTAAATGGAGGTGGTAAAATGGGTCAGTGTACATGGAGCATGTGACCGGCAGGAAAATCCTCAGCACAGGGGTGTAACTGGAGCACCCCCTGTGATTGCAGGGGGGCCCAGAGCTGTAAGGGGGCCCCAAATACTACTTCTCTCCATGTGGCTACACCAGGGGCGTATCTGGGTAACATAGAGCCTATGGCAATCACTGAAATTCACCCCCCCCCCTCCTCATAAGTGTCCCTTTCCCCTCTAAAAACCGCATCCTTTCTCATGTACATGTGTTAAATTTGCCTATGTTTTATTGCTCGGGATATTTACCAAAGTTAATTTTTGGAAATATCTTTTGTGATCCCCTCTCTGTTCTCTTTTTTTAACACTAAGCCAAGTGCACCCTTCATACATAAGTTAAGCAGCCGTTTTCCCCAGTTAACAGCATTAATCTGATCTAAGGTCTAAATGATGGGGAGGCACAGGTGCAGGCATGGCAGCGTAGCAAAGGAGAATGCATGGCGCCCATGTTGCTGTGGCGCCCATGGCGCGAGCCATGCCTGCACCCCTCTAGATACGCCTCTGTTACGGGTGTGAAGATCACGATGTCCACACTTGTTTTATGACCCTTGCGAGATGGACCCCAAAAATTAAAATAAATATCCTGCGCTAACTCTCTAACTATGCTTCTGTGTGCACATATAGGTGTTGCCTTTCGTTGGTGCACAAAGGAGCCGCTTCTCACTGGGTGGAACACCAGATACTTGTGTGCATAAAAGAGAAAGAAAAAGCGCTCCAATAGTGCATTCAAACTTTTAATGAAAAATGCGCAATGTTGTATTACACTTACATTACCGTTGTAGCGTGTTTGTGGCCTCCCAGCGATCAATCACCTCTGCCGCGGTCTGGCCAGGACCCGGGGCTGCTCCGAGGTTTTCCTGCTGCTGCAGTCAGGCGAATTGATCAAGATTGACCCGAGACCACCAAACACGACACAAATAAAAAATCCAACGCAAAAAGATAATGGATCGGTACGGGAGATGATTTAGGGCTCGTTTCCACTATAGCGAATCTGCATGCGGATTCGCATAGGCAATACAAGTGGATGGGATTGTTTCCACTTGTGCCTCTTAATAGGGAAATCGCATGTGGCTTTGTCATGCGGTTTTCCCCGCGATTTTGCGTGCGATTTCGCATGTAATGTTATGGAAATTTACACAGGCAGTGACATGGTTAAATTCGCCTGCTTCTTAGCCATGTGAAATCGCGGGGAAAACAGCATACGGAAACGCATCCACATGCGATTTCGTCCGTGGTGGAATCCAGGCGATTCCGCACCGCAGCAGTGGAAACGAGCCCTCAGAAATATTTATATATTGATTTAGGATATTTAGGGAACTGGAGGATGCACTAACATACGAATGTGCACAGTGGCTAGAATATCTTGAATATAACATCTCACCGAGAGGGTTAAGAAACAAACAGGAACAGGGGCGTAACAATAGGCCCTGCAAGGGATGCATCCGCAGGGGGGCCCAGAAGCTACAAGGGGCCCTGTGAGGGGGGGGGGGGGAGAAGTTTCTTTTCCCTGTCCAGAGAGACTGACAAGGGCAAGGAGAGAAAAAAAAAACTTTCTGCTCTCTGCACAATTGTTCTAATGACTGCATCTGCTCAGCCACTGATAATGAATCATACAAAGTTTTGCAGACAAGGATTTGTAGACAGTTGCTATTCAGTGTGCAGCAGGCTCTTG
The DNA here is from genome assembly GCF_040937935.1 of Hyperolius riggenbachi. Lineage (NCBI taxonomy): Eukaryota > Metazoa > Chordata > Amphibia > Anura > Hyperoliidae > Hyperolius > Hyperolius riggenbachi. The sequence goes on along the minus strand of NC_090649.1, from coordinate 51,585,810 downwards.
TGTACAGCGCCCAGCCCCCAAGCCCGCTACCCCTCCCCAAGTGCTCTGTCCTTGCGGGAGGGGGCCCCATCCAAAGTTTTACAGGGGGGACAAGTGATTTATAGTTACGCCCCTGACCAGGAATGCGATTTTCCAGAAGATGACCTGCTGGAATTATGGAGGAAAGTTGCAAACTTATGCACGTCTGAGTGGATGAAAATAGTTATACTGCAACGTAACCGAAACCTGAATAGGGTTAGAGACGTGATACCAGTCATCCAAAAAGATCTCATAAAGCATAACAGGTTATCTGATTGTGAAAAATGGGAACAGAAAACTACTGCTGTAAAAGCATTTAAAAAAGACCAAATAGCCAAGAAAATCCAAGACTGTGAGGGTCAGCAGGGACAGGCAAGGGAAAGGGTGTAAACATTGGGGCATCCCATGAATTATAGTTACCCCCCACCACCACCACTGCAGCAGCTGCAAAATAGACAACAGAAATTTCCCAATGATTGCAGATCATAGCAAACATCACATGCAGCCCGGCTCTTCCGACTGAACAACAAAAATAAAAGTACTTCTGATTTTCCCTATTCCCCGGAGACTATGCAGATCTTACATGGCGTGCTGGACTCCACAGCGCTGTCCGGCGACACGTAATTACATTGTGAACGTGGTTCTAATATTATTTATAATTCTTCGGGGACACCAAGAATGCAGAGATATTTGTGTCATTGTTCAGAAAATTCCTGAAATCAGAAGATAAGACTCTGAACATTTATATCTCAATTTTTTCCTAGTGGGCTCAAAGCGCCAGAGCTGCAGCCACTCAGGCGCGCTGAGTAGGCAGCAGCCCATGTTACGGGGTCTTGCCCAAGGTCTCCTTACTGAATAGATGCTGCCTTACTGAACAGGAAAAGCTGAGATTCGAACCCAAGTTTCCTGTGTTCAGCTACTGGGGCGTTACCACAGTGTGCCGGGCCCCTCCCCACAGTGATGTGTCAGCCCCCCCTCCCAATTTCAGCTAACCTCCATCAGAGGTGCCCGCTCCTACATTAATGCAGAGCAGGACAGGTCTTCTTCACTCCTCTTCAGTGCAGCTCATTTCCATGCCATGCAGCCAATCGCCATGCCGCTCGTGATGCATATCACACACCATGCAAAATACTGAAGCCACGAGGTGATTGGCTGGAATGAAGAGGACCTGTCTTGCTGCTGGAAGCAGGCAATGTATAACGTTCTGCTGCTGCACTAAATTACATACAGGAGAGGGCCCCCCCTGCCCCGAGCCTCCCCCAGGTTGGCAGGGGGTCACAGGGGATTATTGTTAAGCCACTGTAATCAACAGTGCCTTTTGTTGCTCTGACTTTCAAAAAAATAAAGGACTGATCGTAAATTCCTGGCCTGCAGGGACCGGCACTGAGGGTGGTGGGGGGTGATGGTGGAAAGCTGTGTACCCACCAAACGATTTCTACGCTAACAATTTTTTGCGACAAGTGATTTTTTTGTGATATTGTGCAACATTGTTTAACTTAAAGGAAACCAAAGCTGAATGCTTCTAACAGTTTTATATATACCTGGGGCTTCCTCCAGCCCCATGCGCTAGGATCGCTCCCATGCCACCGTCCTCAGTCTTCTCCAGCTCTGGTCCTGGGTGCCGTAACTTCCTCCAGCCGCAATCAGTCTGCACAAGAGAAGTGCGCTCTCTATGTATCTCTCCGGCAGCTGCTGGAGAGAGACGCAAAGAGCGCACTTCTCTTATGTCAGACTGGCCGCGACTGGAGGAAGAAACGGGACCTGGTACAGAGAACGGAGAAAACTGTGGACGGCGGTGTGGGAGCGATCTGTGAGGACGGGGCTGGAGGAAGCCCCAGGTATGTGTAAAACTATTAGAAGCATTTAGCTCTGGTATACTTTAAGTTTGTTAAACAATGTTCAATGACGGATGATAGCGCGCGATTATTGTTGTCTCTGAACAACCGCCGTGATGGATCCAATCGTGCACAGTCGGGACAATCACCATTGACCTCCGTGTTAATTACCGCGATTATCCATCAACACGTTCGCAGCCGTCGTTTGTACCCACAATAGCAATTGCAGAAGATGGATCATGGAACGATCGATCATCGCTGCTTATCTCCCCGATCCATCTTCCCGGGTCTTCTGGTGGGTATGTAGCTTAAAGTGGTCTGAAAGTCAGCATTTCTACTTTGCTCTAAAATATTCCTCACAGCTTGAAAGCTACTAGCCCAGAATTTTTTTTGGTTGGCAGAACATCACTGAAATGGTTAACCAAAGCACTTTGTCCTGCTATTAAGATTCAAATCCGCATCCAAACTAGAGATAACAGTATCTTTGCTTGCATTCCAATGTAACAAGTTAAAAGGAGCTCTCTGACTGTGAAGCTCTCTGTGCTTCAAGCACACAAACAGCTCAGGACAGCTAATTAGAAGATGTTAATATATAATAAAAAGCAGTTTGAATAAAATGCAATGGCAGGTTTCAGGGCAAGATAAACTACACTTTGGAAACTTGTAATTTGTAAACAGACAATATTACTTAGGCACAAAAGCAAATATGATAACTGTATGGGTAATACAAAGTAGGAAAACACAATTACTGAATCTTACTACCAATTACTGAATCTGAGAGAGCCTAAGCGCTTTGAGTCCTATGGGAGAAAAGCGCTATAGAAATGTTATTGTATTGTATTGTATTATTGAATGTTATGCCGGAGTTTCAGACCACTTTAAGTAAGGCAAGTGGAATAATGGGGGTTAGCCTTTACAATAAAAAAAAAATCACCAGCACTACACCGTTACAGGGTTTACACTTCACTTTCTTTGTGTTCTATTTTACAGTAATAAATCCCAGTGATTGTCCCGGAGATTCTCCGCAGTTTCCGTCGGATTATCCGGAGAGAAAAGATTCTAGTAATTGCTTTGTAGCAGAAGAATGAGAGCGTTCACAGTGATCGCTAACCAATAAAAGAAGAACGCAGCGCTTCCCGTAAACCTGCGCAGAGCAGACAGGCCCAGGCCGGACTTCCCAGAAGATTTCACGCTCCACCTGCAGCCATTGTTTCAAGCTGTCATTACAACATAAAGTGAAATGTCCTACATATATGTGTAGTAACCACATAAACAACTCTCTCCCCTCTACATGAACATGTGACTGAGGGGGCGTGTGGCGGACTGACTGGGAGCCTGCAAGCAGCTGTAGGTCACAGGGTAGGAGATCAGCTTTTTCATTTGCTAAAAGGGAAACTTTTGTATTTCAAACCTATTTCTTTTTTAATGTTCAATCAATTCAAAATAGTATTCGTTCAAATGAATAATAATAATAAAAAAATAGTCTGCTGACACTTTGTGATTCTAATTGCAATCCGACCGGAGAACGCTAGGTACTTTTAAAGAAGAACTGTAGAGACAATAAAATAATAAAATTGCTCATTTTTTCAATATTCATTTATAAATTATAAATTACTTAGTCAGTGTTTGCTCATTGTAAAATGTTTTCCTCTCCCTGATTTACATTCTGACATTTATCACTGATGGTGACATCTTTAGTTCTGCCAGGTGATCTATACGGAATGTTCGTTACTGAGAGTCCTATGCACAGAGGGAGATACTGCTTGCTTGGCAGTAGCCGTTATTTCCCACAATGCAACGAGGCTCACAGATCGCAAACTGTCAGGACCATGGCCGTGACATCACACTGTGGGAGGGGTTTCACCACATTATCAGCCTCACAGACCCTCCTGATGATCTAGTGGAGACAGGGCCGGATTTGTACTTCTTACCGCCCAAGACCGACTATTACCAGCCGCCCCAACCGAAAACGTATCCTACCACCTCTCTCCACACACACACACACCCGAAAAAATTTTGGGCCACTGGTGTCCACTATTGTGGCTAGTGCCGAGGTCTTCATGGCAACGTGAAGTGAATCAATCACGTCACACGGGGGAACTGGTCAGTCAAGCGATCTACAGGTGATGGGCGTGGTGGGAGCCGTCCACCACACACACATTGTCAAAAGTGGCTCACAATTGGACATTGGGTGGGGTCACCAACACGTAAAAGTGAGTCCTGTACCCACTGCTTTCTCCAGGGTAACAGCGCTGGCAATCAATAATTAAGGAATGGGTACTGTGAGAGGCTGCCTTCTGTATTCTGTACTATTTGCTGGTGCTGCCCCTGGTCCTTTCATCCCCCACACCAAGTGCGTGAGACCCGGCCTTCTGTAACTGCCTGCAGCTGCTGCTATGTCATTGGACAAGTTCTGGCTTTTTGCTAGTCACACACTGCTCACAAACATTTAATTAACGGACTGCAGCTGCCTGTAGCACTGCACAGGCAGATGCCAGCTGTTACTAATAGTGCAGTTATCCTGATCCCTTTCATTTCTTTGGACACTTGCAAATAATGCCCACTGTCTGCAGGCCGCCCCTTGTTTATCTGGTGCCCTAGGCCATGGCCTATGTGGCCTTGCCAGAAATCCGGCCATGAGTGGAGAAAAGGTAAAGATTTCCTGGTGGGAAAGGGGGTATCAGCTACTGATTGGGATGAAATTCAATCCTTGGTTAAATTTCTTCTTTAAATTAATGGAAAGTACAGGGATGTTTCCTTTACCGCGCTGTGTTTGGGCCGCGATTTTCCCGAGTGCAATCGTTGTGCCTGCTGCAATTTTCATGTGATTGGCCCCATATATAAAATACAGTATAGAAAATCGTGTAGCGATTGTGTCGCTACATTATTTTACCACAATTCAACAATTTAAAAATGTTCCTGCCTGCTTCTTTTTCTCTGATCTTAAATCTTGAAGAAAACCTGTACTGAAAAAAAGTTCCCCTGGGGGGGTACTCACCTCGGTAGGGGGAAGCCTCTGGACCCTATTGAGCCTTCTCTCGTCCTCCTGTGTCCCACGGCGGTCTCGCTGCAGCCCCCGGAACACACAGGCGACAAATCCGACAGCCTGTGCAATATTTACCTTTTCTGGCTCCAGCGGGGGCGCTGTTGCGGCTCGGAGATAGGCGAAAATAGCCGATCTCCGTCGGGTCCGCTCTACTGCGCAGGTGCAGGAGACTTGCGCCTGCGCAGTAGAGCGGCCCGATTGAGATCGGCTATTTTCGCCGATCTCTGTGGGAAGAGCGGATACTGCGCCTGCGCTGGAGCAAGGAAGGTAAATATTTACATCGCCGCAGCTCTGGGAGGATTTTCTCTGCCGCCGTGGGACAGAGCAGGACGAGGGAAGCCTCAATAGGATCCGGAGGCTTCCCTCACCCGAGGTGAGTACCCCCTAGGGGAGTTTTTTCATTACAGATTTTCTTTAAACGCACTGCAATTGCACAATACACTCAGTGGGGGATTGTGTCCAAACTCTTCTCTTCAGTCTTCACATAATGCCACTAAATGCCATGATTAATAGCCGTGAGGTTAATAACACGCATGCAATTTAATCTTTCCTGGCAATATAAAAAACAAACCTAGGACCTGGATGCCTGACGGATTTGTTGCAACTTTGTCCCACAATCTCCAATCAACAGGATCCAATAACTTGACCACCCCCAGAGTCCAACTAAAAACCTTTGCAGACAGAGCCTTCTGTCATGCTACCCCTACCCTGTGGAATGTCTTGCCAAACTTAATCAAGACAGCTCCAACCCTAGATAGGTTCAAATCAAAACTGAAAAGTCACCTGTTTAGTCTGGCATTTATGATCACGTAACATTTTCCCCCTGCACACATCTCTATGTACTGATGTGAGACACTTCGGGTCCTCAGGGAGAAAATCGCTTTACAAATGTTTCGTTGTTGTTGTTTGTCAATGGATCGCGGCGATATTGATGTCAAATCGCGGTCGTAGAAAATAATATTTGCAGTGCAATCCTGATCATGTTTCTTAGTGGAAAACGGCCCTATAACTGAGACCTTCCTGATGAAGGGTCCATTCTCCTGCACTAATTAGCTACAATGCCTCTTTACAAACAAGCATGCTGGTGGTCTCTCTCTCACCCCGGTTTCTGGGGGAATTGCTGTTTCGGCCCCTCACTGAACACGGCCCCTCACCATTGTGTGCCCCTGTTTTATTTTCTGCCACTTTCTGACCTATCGGAGGACCTCCGGGGGGTCCAAACTCTTCTCTTCAGTCTTCACATAATGCCACTAAATGCCAAGATTAATAGCCGTGACGTTAATCACTCGCATTCAATTTAATCTTTCCTGGCAATATAAAAAACTAAAATGTCAGCGAAAAAAGTGTTTTGTAAAGAAGTGGAAGCGTAGCCAACAATGCCATCCATCAACACACAACAGGAAGTGCGAACACGCGGTAATTCATTGTATTCAGGACTCTGCTTGTTGTTGGCTTTGGGGCCAATAGAAGAAACAAAAAACAGCTCGAGTTTTTTCCGGTGTGTCCGTGTTGTACACAGTTGTGTGTCAGCCCTGCGGCCCAGATCTGAGGTCACCGCGGAGAACAATGCTGGCTCTGTACCGAGGGCGAGAGATTGGATTACACGCGCCTCCGCCGCACAATGGCTTCTGCCATCATCGATTTCTCAAGGACTTCGGTGTCATATTCCTCCTTCCCCATTTCAGAAATATCTGATTCACCTTTATCTCCTTCCAGGATCTGTAAGCCCCGGTTATGGTAACCGCAGGAGGTGCGAGAGAACAATACGTATGAATATTTCCCTGCATGACAGAATCAATGCATAAATGTGTTCTTCTGAGGTCTACGTCTTCCCGTGATAATGACCTTCCTGTGTTAGCAACCGCTGGATTTCACAACTGCATCTTGCTATTCATTCCTAATAAGGTCCTAAATGTAAAGAGGAACATTACCGAAAGATACCAGTAGGGGAAAAAAAAATAAAAATAAATCAAGACATCAAAATCAATTGCAAAGTAAGAAGCTAAAATATAAGGTGGGTCAAGCAATGATTGACACTATGTAAGGCTTGGTGGTGTATTCTCCACAGTCAGCATGCAACGCATGAGCTGGCGTGGAGGAGGTACACACACTAGCACAAGGAAACAGGCTATCCCTAGTATAGTGGAGGGGAGGACTGACTCCAATAGGAGATTGTGGCGCACAGAGCCAGTGCAGATCCGACAGCCACAAACAATGCTTTCGCTATAACGTCTCAGCGCAAAGTAGCGCTGAGCGCATAAACCAGAACTGAGGAGATCAGGACAGGTAGACAGAATGAACGCTTGCTAGCTAGCCGCTACTTAGCGACAGCAAGCGTCCACAACGAGACAGACTGGAATGAGGCAGCCAATGCGATGCGGCGATGGCGTGCCTCACAAAGACAGGACAGGATAGTCAGGAAATAGCAGGATCAAGATAGATGAACGTAACACAGACAAATATACAGTAAGTATGTTTTCCTAGCGTATTACAATTACAGCTATCAATGAAACGATTTGTAACATCTGACTAACATATGTATATATCGGCAATGAACCGATATATGACATAAGCAGGAACGCTGACTAAGACTGGAGTAATACAGGGAACAGGACTCAGAAGGATTCGCTATCTCTTCGCAGAGATGAACGCAATCCACAAACAGTAACAGAACAGGATTCAGAAGGATTCGTTATCTCTTTGCAGAGATGAACGCAATCCACAAACGGTAACAGAACAGGATTCAGAAGGATTCGTTATCTCTTTGCAGAGATGAACGCAATCCACAAACGGTAACAGAACAGGATTCAGAAGGATTCGTTATCTCCTCGCAGAGATGAACGCAATCCACAAACAGGACCAGGAACAGGATAACTAGCTCAGCACGGGGGATCACGATACGCGCAACCTACCAAAACGTGCTGGAAAGCTGACTAACTGCACACAGGATATAAACAGTTCGTGTACGTATACATCAGCGACACTGATGTATCAACGTAACACGAATACAAGGAAAATAATAAACGTGCTGGTATGCATATATATTGGCAATGAACCAATATATGATGCAAAGACCAGCAAAGTATCTTTAGAACAAGAAACACGATCGAGGGCTGAAGCAACAGCAAGACAGGCTTAAACTGAAGCTATGAAAACCCGAGGAGTCCTGCAGGAAGCAGATCTTTATACTGAGGTCATCCAATGGGAGCAGACATGCAGATTCCCACACAGGTGAATGATAATCAGTCACAAGCTGACAGCAGGGAAAGGCAGACAAAGCTATGCAGCTTGCATGGAAAGAGATCAGAACTGCCTGAGCTGCAGCACTACTACTTCCAGCAACACCTGCTGCAGCAGCGATCATTACAGTACCCCCGCCCTTAAAAGCGGATTCCAGACGCTTTTCAAAACTGAAATTCCCAACAAAACAGTCTGACTGATAATTCATGATGACCGGGACAGCCCGGCAAGACCGAATTCCAGAATCAGTCCCCACAAGACTGGACCCATCAGAACCAGAACCTACAGAACCATGCCCATCAGTACTACAAGCCGCAGTGTGACACCCATCAGAACCATGATTTCCAGAAGAAAGCCCTCCGAAACTCCCTGAGCGATACCCACCGCCTTCCAGGAACCGTTCAAAAACGCCAAAGCCTTTGCAATGCCCACCGGGACTATCTTTACCAACACAAAACCCACTGTTGAACCAGTCCAAGGCACCAGGACAAGTTTTCTCAGAGACCTCCCAGAACACCTTGAAGTTCCAAAGAGATCCCCATAGGTCAGAACGCCCCTTAGGCTCACATGGAGAACTATCAAGAACCCCTATGGAACCTAGGGCAATTCCTGAGTCAGGGCCACAAGGACAAACATCAAGATCAGGGCTTTCAGGGACCAGAACCATCTCTGGGCATGCAGGCAGACTGGCAACATCAGAACATGTTCCTACTAAGGAAGCATCAGAGCACGCTAACACCTTAGACACACTTGGGCATTCTGGCACACAAAGAACATCTGGGCACACTGGCACAAGAGAAACCTCTGGGCATGTCAAGGAACTGTGAGCCTCAGGGTCAGCCAAGACAGGACCAAAACCAGGACTGGCCAAAAAAAAATCATCATGACTAGACTTCGCAACTACTGGACTTTTACACGAGAATGCAGGATCAGACTTAGATGTCGCTGATTCCAGCAAAGTCAGTAACAAATCAGATTCAGGGGCACTAACAAGACAGGACAAATCTTCTGATGTATGCACTGAACCAGATAGGGACTCCACAACTACCTCTGGACTGGACAGAGACTCATCTAATACACTGGATTGGAGCTCATGAGGCGCTGCAGAACAAGTCAGTATTGCAGCAGCCCCCACTGGACTAGGCAAAACTGAGGAATTCCCTGGACAGGAAGGGGACTCTGGAACCTCTGCCACAGCGGCCAGAGAACCAGAATCTTTCAGGATACAGGGCTGGGTTTCAGGAACACTCATCAGACCGGACTGAAATTCTGAGATTTCTATTATTTTGACCAGAGAATCAGAATTATCCATGTTACAGGGCAAGACTTCTGAAACATTCAGAGGACAGGGCTGGAGTTCCTCGGCTGTTACAACACTGGAGAGGGACTCAACAACATTGGTTAAATCAGACTGTGTACAGGGCAAGGTATCTAACACACTTGCTGACGAGGACAATATTTCAATGGCTTCTGCTTTGCTGGGCAGAAATTCATCAAGTTTTATTAGAGCAGACTGTAATTCCAAAACAGCTGCTAGACAAGTGAATATTACTGCAACACCAACTGAGGTAAGCAGTGCCTCAGACTCCTCTGCTAGAGGGTTTGAAGTATCCAAAGTACTGGGTGAAGCATAAGACTCTGCGACTACAGCTTCACTGGACAGGATCACTGAACAGTCCATATTGCAGGGCAAAACCATGGAAGCACCTGCTGGACAGCATAATGATTCTGTGACCTGAGTTTCATTGGAGAGATCTACTGCACAATTCATGGTACAGGGTAAATTTACTGGAATATTTTCTGAACAAGGTAATAATTCTGCGATTTCAGGTTCACATAGCAGATGCTCTGAGCTATTCACGAAACTAGAGCGAGGTGTAGAAACAGGAAGATCAAGACACAATGTTTGCGCATCTGAATCACCATTCATTTGTAAAATTGGAAAATTCAGATGCTGGGGTTCTGAGGTTTCTAGACAGGATTGCTGGGACTCGGAAACTGATGTAGTGCATCTATTGGCATCTGCTGGATCAGACAGGAGTTGAACTTTATTAACACAGGTAATTTCTGCAGAAGTGTTTGCAGAGGCAGGCAAGATTTTTCTGGTGTCTGTTTCACTGAACAAAGAGTCATGAGTACTGGCTAGGCTGGACTCGGAAGTCAGCAGGACCTCTGGATTCTCTGCTGAGAAATTTGCGCAGGGCAAGGTTAAGAATGTATCAGTGGCTTCTGTTTTACTGGTAAGTAACACTGAGTTATCCATGGTACAGGGTGGAATTGCAGGAACTTCAATTTCACACAAAAAGAGCTCCGAATCACCTGCTGAATCAGCCAAAGGTGCTGAAGCAGGCGGGTCAGAACGCCAAATTTGCGAATTCGGAGTCACATAAAAATCATCCAAAATCAGTTCCCACACATCAATCAATGGAGCCACAAAGTCATACCCACACACACCAGTTTTTATTAGGTTATAGGCAGACTTAATGCATGCATTCAATACTAATTCACTTTTTGCACTGTAAAATTGACAAAATGAACTTGAATCATTCTTCCATTCATTGACCAGAGCTTCCATCTCTCCTTTCTCAAATGGAGGATTCCAAGCATACTTAACAGGCAGATCATGGTTTGCAGATATGATTGTAGCAGGGACATATATTGGGTTAATTAGCAGGTGATTGGCAGATTCCTTATTCCTAAGAATCTCCAATACCTGTAGCAAGTGCTGAACTGTAGTGTATGCAAACTTTCCTTGCTTCACAAATAAGTTGATTTGTTCAATACTCTGTAATATCTCCTCATAATCATACTCAGATAATTCTTTTAAACAAAAATCTTTATTTTCCCTAGCCAGGGAGGAAAGTTCATTAGTAGTTTCATAAGTCCATTTAACTCCCCTGAAAGACAATTGCATTTCATTATCTGTTAATGGCAGAATCTCATTATAGGTCTCAGTCGCTAAGGATAACGACTCTGCAGATCGGACACGTTTCTTAGAACGTTTGCGTTTTGCCTTAGACCCTGCTGTTTTTGGTGATTTATTCAAGGCTGCAGGAAAATTATCAGTAACACTTTCTGCTTGCTGAACATTTTTGCAAGCAATTGAAGGAGAAGCTGATTGGCCTGCTGCCAGGAGTTCATTAAGAGGAAAAGGCAATGGATCTATGCGCAACCAGTTATGGATCACAAACGCTAGAAATTCCAGCGGTCTCTCTTTCAAATCGGAATGATTGAGAACATCAAATGCCCACTGGAATAATTCCCCTTTAAACAAAATATAACTTAATTGGAGTGCCCAGGTTGAAACAGGAGTCGCTTGGAGATCGGGATTGGCCAGGAACCTGGCACATTCAGAGAAAAACTCATTTTCTGTTTCAGAGCTAAGTTCTTCAAATTTCTTAAAGGAACAGGAACCATAATTAACAGTGTCATACTTTCTGGGAATCCCCCCCACAATGGGGATTGGTAATGGGGTTTTCATAATGTAAGGCTTGGTGGTGTATTCTCCACAGCCAGCATGCAACGCATGAGCTGACGTGGAGGAGGTACACACACTAGCACAAGGAAACAGGCTATCCCTAGTATAGTGGAGGGGAGGACTGACTCCAATAGGAGATTGTGGCGCACAGAGCCGGTGCAGATCCGACAGCCACAAACAATACTTTCGCTATAACGTCTCAGCGCAAAGTAGCGCTGAGCGCATAAACCAGAACTGAGGAGATCAGGACAGGTAGACAGAATGAACGCTTGCTAGCTAGCCGCTACTTAGCGACAGCAAGCGTCCACAACGAGACAGACTGGAATGAGGCAGCCAATGCGTTGCAGCGATGGCGTGCCTCACAAAGACAGGACAGGATAGTCAAGAAATAGCAGGATCAAGATAGATGAACGTAACACAGACAAATATACAGTAAGTATGTTTTCCTAGCGTATTACAATTACAGCTATCAATGAAACGATTTGTAACATCTGACTAACATATGTATATATCGGCAATGAACCGATATATGACATAAGCAGGAACGCTGACTAAGACTGGAGTAATACAGGGAACAGGACTCAGAAGGATTCGCTATCTCTTCGCAGAGATGAACGCAATCCACAAACAGTAACAGAACAGGATTCAGAAGGATTCGTTATCTCTTTGCAGAGATGAACGCAATCCACAAACGGTAACAGAACAGGATTCAGAAGGATTCGTTATCTCTTTGCAGAGATGAACGCAATCCACAAACGGTAACAGAACAGGATTCAGAAGGATTCGTTATCTCCTCGCAGAGATGAACGCAATCCACAAACAGGACCAGGAACAGGATAACTAGCTCAGCACGGGGGATCACGATACGCGCAACCTACCAAAACGTGCTGGAAAGCTGACTAACTGCACACAGGATATAAACAGTTCGTGTACGTATACATCAGCGACACTGATGTATCAACGTAACACGAATACAAGGAAAATAATAAACGTGCTGGTATGCATATATATTGGCAATGAACCAATATATGATGCAAAGACCAGCAAAGTATCTTTAGAACAAGAAACACGATCGAGGGCTGAAGCAACAGCAAGACAGGCTTAAACTGAAGCTATGAAAACCCGAGGAGTCCTGCAGGAAGCAGATCTTTATACTGAGGTCATCCAATGGGAGCAGACATGCAGATTCCCACACAGGTGAATGATAATCAGTCACAAGCTGACAGCAGGGAAAGGCAGACAAAGCTATGCAGCTTGCATGGAAAGAGATCAGAACTGCCTGAGCAGCAGCACTACTACTTCCAGCAACACCTGCTGCAGCAGCGATCATTACACACTAGCTGTGTAATTCGTTCATGTTGTTTTTATCCACCATGAGCCTGCAGGCCAACATCTGTACTGCTGGCAGGCATAAAAAAAAATGACTAGACAGTGGTGATAAGCTCGAGTTTTGCATAATCGTAGTTTTGCATCGTAATTCGCAATTTACAATATGAAATCGTAATGCGAAATTTTGGAAAAAAAATCGTAATCAATTCCATATAGAAACCATCATTTCATAGTTTCACGTAGTTTTCACGTAATTTTATACCGACTTTAGCGAGTAATAGCAAAGCACCCATATGTGTGGAAACAAGACAAAAAAGGAATTTTTCAAAAAATACCTTGTAGTTTTTGAGACAATCGATTTTAAATATGCAAAGGAAAAATGTTTCTAAAATTATCCTTTTACATTTTTAAAATCAATTTTCTCAAAAACTACAAGGTCTTTTTGTAAAATTAATTTTTCCACTATTCTCCTCACCATACGTAGCAATTTTGGTCATGATATCAGGTACGGGGGCTTTGCTATTAACCCCTAAAGTCAGCTTGAAATTTCCCCCAAAATTTGTGTAATTTTGCAAAATAAAATGTCCAAATCATAATTACGTATGGCGAAAAATAAAGTGAAATTTTGCATAATCGTAATTACGGTAGCAGATTACAATAATCTCTACTGGACACCACCAACTTCACTTATTCATAAACACCCCCTCTATGAATGTAATAGCCCCCCCCCCCAGTATTAGGTTGCCCCCAGTATTGGTAGCCAGAGGTACCCCCAGTATTAGGTGAATCCAGGTACCCCCATGGCATGGCTGGGTAGCTAGAATTGTCCCCCAGTATAGGTAGCCAGATGTACCCCCTAGTATTAAGTAACCCCCCCAGTATTAGTAGCCAGAGGTACCCCCCAGTATAGGTAGCCCTCAGTATAGGTAGAAAGAAGTGCCCTGACCCTTAGTATAGGCAGAGCACGGTCATTTTAAGGACCACGCTACCTAAAATTTGGACATTTGTTATACCTGTACTGTAGTCTTTCATGTAAGAGCAAGGGGACACCCATTTGTTTCTAACTCTAAATGTTTTATCAGCTAAAGGACTCTGCTTGCATGTTTTTGGGCTTCTCTGTGCTCAGCATCAGAAATAGATCAAGATGAACAGGCGTCCCAAGCAAGATAGTTCCTCTTGCTGTCCTGAAAGAGCACCTGAAACCCCGCAACCCCCCTCGGCAAATCTGCAATGGCATTGCTAGACCAGTCCCCATTCCGTGGCCACTCCCAGCTCTGTTGCCACAGCCCACCCCCATGTGTTTCCGGCGTGTCTGGGAACATTTTATCGCACAACGCAGACGTTTCCCGATGGGTTCTACTGTGTTTGGCTGCCAATGTCTGTGCTTTAGCGCTCCTTGACATGCATTCTGTGCGATGGACGTGCGTTGGCCATGCATGAACTCGGGTTTGTGCTTGCGTTCTGTAGTGTGAATGAGGCCTAACTGAGCAAATTCCTCCATTTTTAATTGCCAGCTCTTCATTGTTATTATTAAACGAGAATACACTCACATTTATCGTTGAGCACACTTACTTACCTAGTTCACACTAGGGGCGTTTTCCGCCTTTTTTCAAGCGCTGGCGATTTTTAAAATTGCCCACAAAATGCTTGTGCAATGATTCCTTATGAGAGCGTTCACAGCTGAGCGGTTCATTTCCGAACGGCTCAGCAAAGCGCTGCCTGTACCATTTTTGAGGCATTTTTGCTATAATGGAAGGTATAGGAAAAATGCAAAACGCTCACAAAATCACTTTGTGCTGCGATTGTGTTTGCGTTTTTAAGAATAAATACATTGTATTTATTCTTTTCCGGGTCAAGGAGTTCACTTCCTGACTTGCGTCAGGGAGTGAATTTCAAAACCGCTCTGAAAAAGGAGCTTACAAAAGCGCTTTTTACAAAAACACAGCGCGCAGTGGAACGCCAGGAGGGGAAAAAAACAGTGCACAAAAATGCAAAACGCTTTCGTATGCATTTTCATTTTTAGGTGTGAATGGGGCCTTCAGGTGCTTTTTAATGGTAACCTGAGGTGGGAGTGAGTAGCTGGCAGTCGGGCCCCTCAACATCCACTAGACCCCAGGCAGCTGCCTAGATGCCTTGTGGATGGTCCTGCTCTGATAAGCCCCAAAATGCACTGTGGTCCCCCCGCTCTAGTCAGAGTGTCAGTCCTCCTCGCCGCACACAGATATGAGCAGAGGCGGCAGCTGCGCATCTGTGGCTGCCGCTGCTCAGATTTAGAGGAGACATATTTTGCGAATACTCTGACTTCCGGTCTTGGTGCAGGGGGGTGTTCTGTACACCCGGAACAACCCCTTCCGTGCGCTTCTGTGGTGATATGAAGTAGTTGACAGAAGTTGTGTGTTTGTTTTCAGTACTGGTGAGGTGACACTGATTCTGGCAGCACTTGGGGTGAGTGGTCATTGCAGATGTAGCTATAAGTGGACGGAGAGCGTCCTTTGTGCATTCCATTCTCTGCACTGTGGTTTGGGCAGCCGCCTGCTCAGGAATGTGCCCAGTGTATGCCAGTGCAGCCTCAGAGAGCATCTTTTCAGCTCAGGTGCCAGCAATGGCTTAGTGCAATTGTTCTCATAAGCGGAGACATAAGAGGGTCCAGACAAAAGGCCTGAAGGAGAGTCTAGCTGTTGCCAGCCAAGAAATGAAACACAAAACACTCTCTGCTCTTAGCGATGCTTTCTCTTCCCTGGAGAAACTCCAAGCATTTGTAAAAGTATATATTTAGGCCGGGGAAGTGTATGGACTCAGAAATGTCACACAGCAGTGGCGTCTGGATTAAGACTTTATTCATTCAGTTGTTGTGATAAAAGCACACACTTTAAAAGCGTAGTCAGTCCTGGCCAGCTGTTTTGGACAACAGAGTAGAGCAATACAGAAGAGTTATCAGTCTCCTGGCTGGCGACTCGTCTGTGTCAGGGCCGGTTCTGTAATGAAGCAGGGTGAAACATTTGCATCAGGCTCAGTGATTACAGGGACGGCATGTTTGTACTTTGTGTTTATGTTTACACTAACAGCATGCCATCAGAGAGTAGGAGAAGCGAGAGGAAAGCAAGCAAGATCAAGAGGTCATCACTGGGGGAAAGCAGCTTGTTGTGCTGTGTGAGGAGTCTGACAGTGAATGGAAAGGGGGGAGGCAGGAGAGAAGCAGTGCTTCATGTGACTCGCACAGCAGAAGGGGGGTGGTGGGCGGCACTGCTGTCCTGACTGAGGAGGAATGGAGTGGCTGAGGGTGAGCAGTTTGTTTGTCACAGACTCACAGCCAGCCAGTGTATTACTGTGTTTAGTTGCAGCATGTCATGTCCCAAGTTGGGGGGAAGGGGGGGGGGGTGTGTGGAAGGATGGCACATCCTCAAAAGCTTGCCTAAGGCAGCAAAAAGTCTAGGTCTGGCCCTGGTTGCTATGCATGGAGGGAAGGGGAGCAGAAGGGGTAGCAGAGAGAATTATGCAGTCCTGCAGTGGCCAGGGCCGGATTTAAGACAAGGCCCCATAGGCCATGGCCTAGGGCACCACAGGATCAAGGGTAGGTGAGCAGCAGATTATACTAGGGGGAAGGAAAAGATCACCTGGCTACCTATACTGGAGAGAAGGGGTAATTAGGCTGTCTACACGGAAGGGGGGGAGGGTTATCTGGCTACTTATACTAGAGGGAGGAGGAAGGGTTATCTGGCTACCTATACTGGAGGGGGAGGGTTATCTGGCTAAGAGGGGTGGCTGCTGACAGTGGCCTTGGGCACTAAAGAGTACAAATCCGGGCCTGGCAGTGCCAGAGCATCGGGCAACGCTTAAGATCCAGTATGCAATGCAGCTCCTCTACACACATTGGACTTACTCCCTTTTCTCGGCCATGATGGTGTTTATTGTCCGCCACGGCCGAGTTCAGACCAGCGTTTGTACGTAGCTTATCTCTGTTGATTCTGCAAATAGTAGGTGGAGGCGCTTGAGAATGTTCACACCAGGTATCCTTCCTTTACATGAAAAATATAACATGATAAATAAATGATCGAGGTAACTCTTCCAGATATGGAACCCAAGCAAAAAGGAGAGTTTTCATTAGGTGAGGTTTTTATTTATGCACGGTTTTTAAAAAGACAATGCGTTTCATGGGTCTCTGTCTGCTTCCTCAGGTCAATAAAAGTGCCTGCAGATATTCTGTCAAAAATTAAATCATGGCCGCCCCAAAAACACAGCCTTTTTAAAAAAAAAATTTGACTGAATATCTGCAGGCACTTTTATTGACCTGAGGAAGCGGACAGAGACCTGTGAAACGCATTGTCTTTTGCTCCAGCGGCATAGATATTCATCTATGCAAGTCAATGAGAAGTGAATGGATGGTGAAAATTGCTCTGGTCCTCCTGAAGTAACCGCGCTTGAATAAAATCCTTAACCAATCAAAACCTTCCTTTTTGTCTGGGTTTTACATTTGAAAGAGGTAAGATACCTCATTCTTTTATTTATCATTTTTTTATTTTTCATATAAAGGGATACCTCCTGTAAACATTCTCAGGTGTCTCCACCTACAAGTTGCCTATAACACCACCTCGGAGGTGTCCCTCCCACTGGTGTGGTGTCATCCGCAGCCAGTAAGGACCAGCCAGGAGTGCGACCACCTAGTTCAGGCAGGACCTGGAATACTGAGCGGGGACGGTAATTTCCCCAAAGGCGATATACGTGGGAACAGGGCCTGCAACCCACCTTTGTGAGTATAGTTACTCCTGCACTTTTTGGAAATACCCAATACCTTACTATATTGCACCATTTTGGTCCAGGTCTCTTTTGTAACACAGGCCACCGTGGTTCCCCCTCAGTGACCGTTCCAATTTCTGTTGATTTTGCATTCCACTGACATCATGCAGGTTATCATCCTATGGAGAGAGTATGTTGGTTACATTAATGCCAGGGTCAGTGTGAGGCTGCAGCAATACAGTATTTTCCTCTGGAAGAGAGGTAAACACTGTGTATTGTTCTGGGGTCTCCATGTGCCAGTGTGAGATCAGCGTGCGCACAGCTGGCAATAGTGTGAGATAAGCGCGCACAGCTGGCAGTATCGCTCTATGCCAGTGTGAGATCAGCGTGCGCACAGTCGGCAGTAGTGTGAGATCAGCGTGCGCGCAGCCGGCAGTATTGCTCTTGGCTGGAGCGAGAGGGAAGATTCGGACCTCGCCGTCCTCTGAGTCACACGCTCCGCCGCAGGTTCACCCTCCTCCAGCACAGACATGAAGCATTCCTCACCAGGACATGAAGACAAACACACCGGAGGGGCCTGTGCTGTGACTCACCGCTGAGGGTTTTGCCAACCACTGTCAGAATTTGGAATATTTGTATATCTGAAAAAAGTTTTATGGCTCCAAAATCAAAAATGGCTATGCTATATATCAGTAGTATGCAAGTCCTTGTCTATTTGACACCTAAAGCGAGAGGGATATGGAGGCTACCATATTTATTTCCTTTTAGGCAATATCCAGGGTCGGTTCTAGACTTTTTGCTGCCTGAGGCAAACTTGTAAGGATGCGCCCAGACTCCCCCTTGATTTGGAATGATCTCACAGCACCGGACAATTTACTCTGCTTCATTTAATGTTCTCACATGACATGCTGCAGCTCAACACAATAGCTGTCTGTGACAAACACGCTGCTCACCCTCAGCCAGCCCTCCATTCCTCTTTAGTCAGGACAGCAGTGCCACCTCCCCCCTTCTGCTGTGCAAGTCAAATGAAACACTGCTGATCTCCTGCCTCCCCCTCCTCACTCACTGTCAGACTCCTCACACAGCACAACAAGCTGCTTTCCCCAATGATGCTCTCCTGCCTCCCCTCTCGCTTCTCGTCCTAATCTGACTGCACGCTGTAAATGTCTGTAAGTGTCTCTGACCCTTTTGTGTCTTGGAACTTGATACACATTCTGTTCATGTTACTTGTCACTGTAATTACCAATTTTGTATATTGGTGTATGCCACTGTCTGTATTATTTTGTAAATCTCTCCCCCCCCCCCCCCCCCCCCCACACACACACACACACACACACACAAAACTAATCCTTAAAGAGAGTCTGAAGCCTAAAAAAATGTCTCTTTTTAATAGCCTGTCTTTTTCAGCATTAATGCAACAGCTGAAACGCTGCCTTCCTGCAGCAGAACAAGGTTTTATCCCCCCGGGGCAAAAATCCATGACTTTCCAGGTCATGAATTTTGCTGCTCGGGGGAGACAGAGTTTTGCTCTATAGCTCTGCCTCTGCTTGCGTCAATCTCCTCCTCTTCCCGTCCCTCTCAGTGAAATAAGACTGAGAGGGGTGGGAGGAGGCGGAGATCCGCAGAGGTTGATGCGAGCAGAGGCAGAGCCACTGCACAAAGCTCCGCCTCTACCCGGAAGAAGCCCCAAAGGCCTTGTTCTGCAGCGGCGATGCAGCGTTTCAGTTATGGCATTAATGCTGAAGAGGACTGGCTATTAAAAACAGGCAATTTTTTAGGCTTCATACTCTCTTTAAAGGAATACTGTAGTGGGGTAGGGGGAAAATGAGTTGAACTTACCCGGGGCTTCTAATGGTCCCCCGCAGACATCCTGTGACCGCGCAGCCGCTCACTGATGCTCCGGCCCCACCTCCGGTTCCCTTCTGGAATTTCAAACTTTAAAGTCTGAAAACCACTGCTCTTGCATTGCCGTGTCCTCGCTCCTGCTGATGGCACCAGAAGCGTACTGCGCAGGCCTAGTATAGTCTGTGTCCCCGTGCAGTACGCTCCCAGTGACATCAGCAGCAGCGAGGACACGGCAATGCAGGCGCAGTGGTTTTCAGACTTTAAAGTCTGAAATTCCAGAAGTGAACCAGAGGCAGGCCTGGAGCATCAGTGAGTGGCTGCGCGGGCACAGGATGTCTGCGGGGGACCATTAGAAGCCCCGAGTAATTTCAACTCATTTTTCCCCGACACCCTACAGTATTCCTTTAATGTGAATGCAAGTTCTGTGCATATATATTTTCAATTTTTCTCAATAGTGACTTTGGAAGAAGGAGAAAAAAACCACAAAGACACCGGGAACCTAATATTGTGTAATATTTAGTATATCAATGTAAGTGGGTGGCAATAAGTTGATAGAGTTGTTATACTCACAAGGCAGGGTTGCTAAGTAAAATTGAGGGGGGAAGTACTGTCCCCTCTTGGCCTTTCTGTTCGGACGCTACTCCAGGAAAAAAAACAGCTATAAGGAGGGATCCAATAGCCGGTGTCCCTTGGTAAAGGGATAGATCGTAGGTAATAGTGGATTGGAGGAGCCCAATAGTACATAGGCAGTTATATTACTGGGTCCTACCTTCAAGAAGAACTTACTTAGAAATAAAAAAAAAAGAGGGAACTTTATTTCAGCACTAGACAACGCGTTTCACTGCTACAAGCAGCTTCTTCGGGTCAGTATTAGAGCGATGGAAGAACATGTAGTGATCCCGGGCACCTAATGATAAAGTTATGAAATAAAGTGAGGCTGGAATACGACAGTCTGTAGAGCAGCGCTCATAGGTAGCCTGCTTGGAATGGAGCAGAAGATGCAGGCAGCCGCTCCTTTCACAACATGGAATGTTTCTTGCCCCGAGATGAGATAATTGTCGTTATTAGACAAACAAATTAGGGGATGAGCCCAGATGTACAAGTTATGACAGTATAATTGCCTGGTGCTGCACAGTCCTCTCATTTATCATCAGCCAATAAATGCAGCTTCCAGCAGGCAGCCAATGCTCACAGCCACTGGGAATGGGAATACATAAACAGACTCCTGTCTATAAATCACATAAGGCTTGGCTGGAAACAAAGCAACGCTGGTGAACGTTTTCCAGTCACTGGCGAGCCCTGAGGATGGATTGTTCTATGGGCGGTGATGTCACGTAACCAAGGTGTGAGTCTGAAACATCGCTTAACTAAAGAGGCACTCCGACCCGACATAAAATCTACATTCACACCCTGACAGATGTATCACCTGAATGGAGGGTGAACGTTTTCCAATCACTGGCGAGCCCTGAGGATGGATTGTTCTATGGGCGATGATGTCAGGCAACCGAGATGTGAGTCTGAAACATCGCCTAGCTAAAGAGGCACTCCGACCCGACATGAAATTTACATTCGCACCTTACAGATGTATCACTTGAATGGATGGTGAACGTTTTGAGTGATGTTCCCTTACGACCCCCTTTCAGCCATGCAGATTATTCATTGGCAGTAAGGCTGGGTTTCCAATGGAGGGCCATTTTGTTTGTTCTATATAAATACATAATAATAATACCGGTAATAATAATCATATGGTAGGACATTAGGCTATATGACTGTGGTAGGGATTAGATTGTAACTTCCTTTGATGACAGCCAGTGACATGAATATGTACTCTGTAATGTGCTGCAGAAGATGTCAGTGAAATGTAAATACACACTAATAATATGGTAGGACATTAGACTATGACAGGATTAGACTGTGAGCTCCTCTGAGGACAGTCAGTGACATGTCTATGTACTCTGTACAGTGCTGCAGAAGATGTCAGTGCTATATAAATACATAATAATAATATGGTAGGACATTAGACTATGGTAGGATTAGATTTTTTTATTACTATTATTACTTAGTATTTATATTGTGCCAACATCTTTCACAGCGCTGTACAGAGTATATTGTCTTGTCATCTAACTGTCCATCAGAGGAGACCACCATCTTATGCTTGCCATAGTCCTTTGTCAATGTATGTATCATAGTCTTGGGCAAAGTTAGGGGGAAGCCAATTGACGTATATGTATGTTTTTAGGGATGTGGGAGGAAACCAATGCAGACATGTGGAGAACACACAAAGTCCTTGTAGACGTTGACCTGGCTGGGATTTGAACCAGGGACCCAGCACTGCAAGGCAAGAGCACTAACCACTCCACCACCATGCTTCTGATTGTGAGCTCCTCTGGGGACAGTCAGTGACATGACTATGTACTCTGTAATGTGCTGCAGAAGATGTCAGCTATATAAATACATAATAATAATATGGTAGGACATTAGACTGTGACTGTGGTAGGATTAGAGTGTGAGCTCCTCTGAGGACAGTCCGTGACATGACTATGTACTCTGTACAGCGCTGCAGAAGATGTCAGCTATATAAATACATAATAATATGGTAGGACATCAAGGAGAACCTAAAGCAAAGTGACAAAAAAGTTTTGCTTACCTTGGGCTTCTACCAGCCCCCCTGCAGCCGCCCTGTGCCCGCGCCATCCTGGAACGATGCTTTGGTCCCCCACGGCGTCTAAGTTTCAGTTTCCTCGACTGGCCAGTCATTGAGCCCCTACGCCTGGCTCATGTCACCGTCCTGCGCATGCGCCGTATGAGATTTTTCATCCGGTCAGTCACCGAAAACAAAACTTAGCCACGGCAGGGGACCGGAGCATCGTTCCAGGACGGCGCGGGCACAGGGAAGCAGCAGGGGGCTGGTAGAAGCCTCAGTTAAGGGAAACTTTTTTTGCTTTAGGTTCCCTTGAAACTATGACTATGGATGGTAAGATTATTTTGTGAGCTTCTCTGAAGGACAGTCAGTGACATGACTATGTACTCTGTAAAGTGCTGCAGAAAATGTCAGTGCTATATAAACACATAATAATCATATAGTGGGACATTATACTATGACTAGTCAGTGGCAAGACATGACCCTGTAAGGTTCTGTGAAAGATGTGAAGCTATATAAATATATAATTATAATTATAGATTAACAATACATGAAAAGGGTGGATGATATTTCAGTGCTAAGGTAACACATCTTTATATAATCAATTGGGAGTTACAAGAAAAAAAAGTCTCAATAACCTGACTCACAATTAAAGCAATTTTATTACCAAGATTTTTGGAGATCCTCCCATAATTGATACACACCTTTAAAGAAAAGCTATACTTTGTAAAATAGGGTAATGCAACACAGGCTGCCAGGTTTCATCTGCAAGTGTGAAAGGGGCCTCAAACTTTAAAACTGATTTTCTCAAGAACTTTCTTGAAACTTTTTTGACACGTTTCCACTAGTCACGTCACATACCTAGCAAATTTGGTGATTGTATCATGTACGGGGGTTTTGCAATTAACCGTGAAGGTTGGAGCCATTGACTTCAATGTAAAACTCAGTACAGAACTCAGAATTTAACCAGTTAATGACAACATATCGTATTAAAACGTCATGTTAGAGCCTGTTAATGGCAACATGACATTTTAATACGTTGCGCCTTCCCTGCCGCCGCTCTGCACATGTGCGCGCCGCTCCCGCCGCAGTTACCATCGGGATGTCGTGTTAAGTGATTGGGGAAGAGGACCGAGCGGTCCTCTACCCAATCGCAATGCCTGGAATGAATGAACGTGACCACGAACAGTGGCCAGGTCCATTCAGAAAACAGGAAGCCATCACAGTTTAGCAAAAAAAAAAAAAAAAAGGAACACATCCTAAACCCTTGTAAAAAAAAAAAAAAAAAATCAGCTTAAAAAATATAGATTTTTTTTATCTATATTTTATGAAGGAAAATTACTTTTACTTTACTACATAGGGGCTTGTAATTATGGACCGGACAAAAAAAAAAAAAAAAAAAACCCCAGAAAAATAACACCTATATTTCAAAATAATATATTGGCGCCATAAATTGTGATAAGGACATAATTTAAACGGTTTAATAATCAGGACAACTGGGCAAAAAAAATGTGTCGGTCTTATCCACAGGAGAACATTTAATTTTAAAACGATAATGGCCGAAAACTGAGAAATAATAATTTTTTTTTTCATTATTTTATTATTTTTCCCATTAAAACGCATTAAGAATAAAAAAATTCTTAGCAGAATGTACTACCCACAGAAAGCCTAATTGGTGTCGAAAAAAATGAGGTATAGGTTATTTTCTTGTGATAAGTAGTAATAAAGTTATTAGGGAATAAAAAGGAGGAGCACTGACCGGTGAAAATTGCTCTGGTCCGTTAGGGTAAAACCCTTGGGGGTGAACTGGTTAAAGAATTCTGAGTTCTGAGTTTTAACTCAAAACCCCGAAAATTGTGATGCAAAAATCAGAATTCGGAACCATTCGGATTTCAGCCTGCTATTCTCTTATCCCATCACGGCATTAATATTAAAAATGAAAGTGGTATGAAGGGCGTTTTGCGATTTTTTTTTTTTTTTTTGAGTGCCAGCGATTTTTAAAAACGCCCTGAAATCGCTAGTACAATGAATCCTTATGGGATAGTTCATATCTGAGCGTTTCATCAGCTTTCCGCTCAGCAAATACGCTGCTTGTACCATTTTCAGGGCGATTTTACTACAGTGGAAGAAATAGGAAAAGCGCAAAACGCTCACAAATTGCTTTATCCGGCGAATGCGTTCTCGCTTTTAAGAATAAATACATTGTATTTAATGTTTTGAAGGGTCACATAGTTCACTTCCTGACTTGCACCAGGAAGTAAAAAAACAAACCGCGCTCCAAAAACGCTTTGAAAAACGCTGTACACAAAATTTTAGTGCACAGGTGAGCGCCGGAAGGGGGGGGGGGGGGGGGGGGGGGGGGGGAAATCACTCACAGAATCGCAAAACGCTGGCGTTTGCGATTTCAATTTTAGATGTGAACAAAGCCTGGAAGATTATTTACAGCATAAAGTCTACTACCACTAACAGCATAAAGTCTACAACAGCATTCAAACAGTTAAACACAGCACTCTGTTCTTCAGTGGAAAGCTCATTGCTTCAGTGGACAGCTTCTGGACGCATGCGAAGAGGTGATAACGTTTCTAATAACGTCTTTTGTTTACAGTCCTTTGTCAGATACATTTAGTAAACATTAGCAAACTGCTGAAACTGAACTATACTGAGCTGAGAAGCAGAAAGAGCTGAGAAGTGAACCCTAGATAGATTTTAATATATAAATACAGCAGCTATGCAATAAAACGCAATGGCAGCCTTCAGAGCAGATAAACTGTACTTTGGGAACTTGCAATTTGTAAACAGACAATATTACTTGTGCACAAAAGCAAACCTGATAACTGTATGGGTAATAAGTAGAAAAACACATTTTTGTTGAATGTTATGTTAGAGTTTTTCCCCCCTTTAATAACAAACGACATCATCGTTAGTATACACTTTAGTCCATTTATTTATATCATGAATGCTCTCATACCATTATATACATACGTTCCTCAAACATTTTATAACACAAATGGAATTCTCACCCGGTCCAAAGAAAAATATCTTCTTTTTCATCAATGTTAATCAAAAGCATTTAAAAAAAAAATCTTTACACATAATTGAGCAAAAACACCAAAAAAAACTAAAAAAGCCACATAAAAAATGATACAAAAGAAAGCCCTCGAAAGGTCGAAACGTGTCCTATCGTCACACGTTTCAGCAAAAGGAAAGTACCTAAGGCCTAGACTTAATAGAAAACAAAATACAAAATAAAAGGCATCATCTGGCATCTCTGCAATGTCAATACAGTAAATTATATGATGACACGGGAGAATGTTTTTTTAAAGGGATTTTCCAAAATGTCATAATAACTTGTCCCTGATATCTCCATGGCAGCATACAGATGGGCAGTTCTCCGCCTACAACTGCCAGATAGGACTAAATTTGAATAAAAGCTACTCCACCCCTTACTCCATATTCCTTTTTTTGTCCTCACCGCCGGATAGGACTGTTGTGTTGTCAATTTTTCCCTTACCTCCGCACGATTTTTTTGCGGAACCGATCAGGTTCTTACCTCCCCTGATCGTAGTCCTGGTCCTCAGGCAGCTAAATGCTCCAAAGAGGTCGGGAGCCTGCTCTTGTGTGTTCTCCAGGCAGCCTGTTCCAGCATCTTAAAAGAGATGTCTGTATTTGGCATGGACTAACATCCTCATTTCCTAGCAAGCGCTGTGGAGAAGGTCTGTCTGTCCGGAAGACACTCAGGTATGGAGTTATGTCTTTTAATCTTTACCTGTTAATTTTGAACGGATTCGCCGTCACAACGACAAGGTTGGGAATGCGCAGGCGCCTAGTCCAGGCGTAATGGCCGAGTGACGCGTCATTGCGTAGGTTCCGCCGCATCCGGTTGCCTGCCCATACTTCGGGAGCAGCGGCCATCTTGGATATGGGCATAGGACGGACGTCATAAGGGACGTTCAGGAAATCACTCCCCGCTTCCTGCCGATCAGCGTGGTGGACGGCGCGGGGCTACGAGCGTCTCCTGCTCCTTTCCTCTCACCAGAACTGGCCAGAGTTTTTCTTTTCAACAAGGTACTGCTTTCTGTTATGTATAAAACAGCAATGTTAATTGTATTGCATAGACAAGCGATAGCACAGGTGGGGATACTCATAGCCTGCATTTTCTTGTTGCAGCCACTCTATAACCATGGGCAAGTCCAAAAGAGAACACAAAAAAGATTCTAGGTAAGGGGGGTGAGTATTTAATGAGGTATTTTTTTGCTGGATCCAAAGATCATACACTCATTTGATCTTTTGATCTCTCCTTACAGCCATAAACATTCGTCCTCCAGAGGATACAAGGAAGAGGTTTATCACCATAATCAGGGGGAAAAGCATACAAAACATCATTCCTCTTCTGGTCAAGGGCAAACTTCTGCCTCTGCCTCTGCTGACAAGCGAGATAGACCACAGACATCACAATCTGCAAAATCAGTAGAAAGACCAAAATCTAGCTCACCTAAAAAATGCACTACAAAAACCAACAGACCCTCAGAAGAGCAGTGCTGGTTATGCGGGGACATTAAGTTACCAGATAAAATGGTCTGTAGAAACTGCTATTATGACATATCAGGAGACCCGCAAGATTTTTCAACAGTTATTAAACAAATAGTTAAAGATACTATGTCAGAATTATGTGTGCAACAGACAGATCCTCCTACTACTACGCTTCATAAATCATCTAAAGATTCTATAGAAGATCTGAGCTCTGAGGAATCTGGGGATCAGGATTACACGTTTGATTTCTCCTTAATCCCGTCTTTTATCGCTCAGGTCAAAGAAGCGATCGAATGGGAAGATCCGGAAAGTAGCGATAAACCAAAGAAAAAGAGATATTATAAACAGCTAGATAAAGATCATTCATTCTTCCCGTTTATGGATGAAATTAAGGAAATTATAACAGACGAGTGGAACAAGACAGTGAAAAAAACTTCAACCAAGAATAGACTACGAAAACTTTATCCATTAGCGGAAGGAGATGTATCTTTGCTTGATACCAACCCAGTGGTAGACGCAGCAATCATGCGGTTAGCAAGAAACACGACCCTACCGTTAGACGATTCCACTTCCTTTCGAGACGTGTTGGATCGCCAAATTGATGTTGATCTAAAAAGATCATACCTGTCATCTGGAGATGCAGCTAGGCCAGCGGTTGCCTTCACATCGGTTGCCAAAGCCCTGAAAGCATGGATCTTTGAAGCGGAAAACGCAGTAATGAGGGACGCCAGTAAAGAGTCACTAGCTTTTACTTTTAATCAATTAAAGATGGCAGCGGAATTCGCTGGAGAAGTTGCTCTAGATGTGGTGAAAGCCTCAAGTAGGTCTATGGTATTCTCTGTGATGGCTAGAAGAGCCTTATGGCTAAGAGCATGGGCGGCAGACCCTTCATCGAAAACTACGTGGACAAGGATACCATACGATGGCAAACATCTGTTCGGTTCAACATTGGACTCAGCAATATGCAGGGTAACGGGAGGCAAATCAGGCCTATTGCCCCAAGATCGAAAATTTCAAAGACAACGTTTCACGCAACAGAACAGACAATCATTTCAAAGGTTTAAGGATGCTCGTTCCTACAGACCAGGCAAGACCTTTAATAAAAATTGGAGGAAGCCTCAATCAACCTTTTTCAGATCTAACAAGTCGAAAATTCCTACGCCTTCAGAGAACAATAGTAAATCCTTTTGAGATGAGGCCCGTCCAGACGGATCAAGTGGGAGCCAGGTTAACCCGCTATGCGTCAGTCTGGGCGGAAAATGTTACAGATCCCTGGATACTAGACATTATCAACCGAGGTCACAGATGGTCATTCAGAACACAACCTCATCTTCCTCACTTAGTCAAAACAACCATACCCAAAAATCCGGGAAAACGAAAGATCTTACAAGAATATGTAGCTACATTGATAGCGCAGGGAGCAGTGGTTCCAGTTCCTTCAACTCAAAAATTCGAAGGATTCTATTCCCCTTTGTTCATGGTACGCAAGAAAACAGGGGACTGGAGACCAGTCATAGACTTAAAACTTCTGAACAAACACATAAGACTCCCAAAGTTCAAAATGGAGTCATTGCAGACAGTGACAAGGGCAGTCAGAATTGGGGATTGGATGTGTTCGATAGATCTAAAAGACGCATACTTTCATGTTCCGATCCTTCCCTCATTTCAAAAGTATCTTCGCTTTGTAGTAGGACACATCCATCTCCAATTCTGCTGTCTTCCTTTCGGCCTTTCCACATCTCCACGAACCTTCTCGAAAATCCTGCTGTCGGTGGTGTCTCTTCTGAGAGTTCAAGAGATAAGAATTCTGCACTATTTAGACGACATCTTGATACTAGCAGAATCAAAAGAATGTCTACAGCGCCACAGAGATATAGTTTTACAAACTTTAACAGAATTTGGATGGATAGTCAATTACAAAAAAAGTCAGCTGTCACCCACACAAGAAATGATTTTTCTAGGGGCACTATTTTCAACGATTCAAGGTTCTATAGCTTTACCACAGGACAAACAGAACTTTCTAATGTCACAGCTGGCACAGATTCAGCCAAACTCAGTGTTGCCTGCCAGACAATGTATGAAGATTCTAGGGCAAATGTCGTCAACAATTCCACTAGTGCGCTGGGCACACTGGAATCTAAGGACTTTTCAGACCAACTTCTTGGCCCAATGGAAGGATGGAAGCCTAGATCATCCAATATTCATACCACTCAGGGTCTGGAAATCCTTAAGGTGGTGGATGAACCCAGAGAACTTAAGCAATTGCTGCTCACTACTCCTACCGGATTGGGAGACCATAACGACCGACGCAAGTGCGCTAGGATGGGGAGCAACGTGGAGAGACATGGCAGTTCAAGGGGAATGGCCCTTTTCCACAGACAACATTGTGTCAAATATACTAGAAGTAAGAGCTGCCCTCCAAGCTTTAACTTCTTTCCTACCAGGGATAGTGGGTCGTTCAGTGATGCTTCGGATGGACAACAAGGCAGCAGTGTCGTATGTGAAGAGACAAGGGGGGACCCACAGCAATTCACTACTCAAAGAAGTCCAGCCGATTATGTCCCTTGCCCAGACCCACCTGAAAGATCTGACAGCAGTATATCTTCCTGGGGTAGACAATCATCAAGCAGACGATCTCTCAAGGAACTTCATAAATCGGCACGAGTGGGCACTGAATCCAAAAATATTCAATATCCTGGTAAAAAAGTGGGGAAACATGCAAATAGATCTATTTGCATCACCAGAAAACACCCAGCTTCCTCGTTTCTATTCGAGGTATCCTTGTCAGACTGCTCTAGCGGTGGATGCCCTAGCCCAACAATGGTCATTCAGAAGGGGGTATGCGTTCCCACCAATTCCATTGATTTTCAAGTTCCTCCAAAAAGTTACAATATCGAAAGTGGAAGTGATAGCGATAATTCCGTTCTGGCCGAAGAGGCCATGGTTTACTCTTCTCCTCTCTCTCCTCACGGATCATCCGTTTCACATTCCAACAGATCAAGATCTCCTAACTCAACGCCAGTACATTCACCCGCATCCAGAGAGGTTAAACCTAGCGGCTTGGAGATTGAGGGGCAGAGACTCATAAATCAGGGTTGTCCGGAAAGAGTTCTGTCCACATTACTTTCAGCAAGAAAACCTACAACAACTACAGTTTATAATAGAACGTGGGATAGATTTGTTACTTTTGCTGAATCCTTTCCTTTTAACCCCCTTGATCCTTCAGTTTTCAACATAATGGCATTCCTACAGCAGGGTCTAGATATAGGTTTGGCCTATAATACATTAAAATCACAAGTATCTGCAATCTCAGCAGTACTAGGAAATTCGTGGGCAGTAAACCCTCTTATAAAACAGTTCTTCAGAGCAGCTCTAAAGATGCGCCCTCCTATCAAGCCAAAGTTTCCACAATGGGACCTTCCCACAGTACTAGAATATCTATCCTCTTCAACCTTTTTTCCGTCCGAAAATGCATCAATTGAAGTTCTAACTTGGAAAGTGACCTTCCTCATTGCCATAACATCTGGAAGAAGAGTTTCAGAACTTCAAGCTCTAAGCTACAAGGAGCCGTTTTTATGTTTCTTTGAGGATCGTGTAGTTCTACATCCTGTAGAAGCTTTTATTCCAAAAGTCGCATCTACTTATCATTATAATCAGGATTGGACTTTACCAGCATTCAAAGATTCGGAGAATCCAGACCTTTCACATCCACTAGATCCTGTATCTGCAATTAGGTCCTATATAGAAGCCACAGCTTCATTCAGACAGTCAGATAAGCTTCTTATAGTTCACAAAGGAATAAACAGAGGAAAGGCCGCATCTTCCAGAATTATTTCTTCATGGATTGTACGAGTAATTCAAGAAGCGTACAAATTCAAGGGAATGAATCCACCTCAAGAAATTGTAGCCCATTCTACAAGAGGAATGTCTGCTTCATGGGCCTCGTTAGGAAAGGTTTCATTAGAAACCATATGTAAAGCAGCAAACTGGGCATCCAGCCATACTTTCATAAAGCACTATAAAATTGAGCCGGCAGCACTTTCCTCAAGTGCTTTTGGAAAGAATGTGATTTCCTTAGCATCGGCTTCTATTGTGTAAATAAGTAATTAAAGTTTCGTTTATGCACCTGCTTCCCGCCCATATAGTTTTATTTTTCTAGTTATGTGCCCATCTGTATGCTGCCATGGAGATATCAGGGAACAGGAAAATTGTATACTCACCTACTGTAATTTTCCTTTCCTGATATACTCCATGGCAGCATACAGCCCCACCCTAAGCAGGCGGTTCGGCCTCAAGTGGGGAATATGGAGTAAGGGGTGGAGTAGCTTTTATTCAAATTTAGTCCTATCTGGCAGTTGTAGGCGGAGAACTGCCCATCTGTATGCTGCCATGGAGTATATCAGGAAAGGAAAATTACAGTAGGTGAGTATACAATTTTCCTGTTTTTAAAGGGATTTTCCAAAATGTCATAATAACTTGTCTGCACTGTAACAAGATCCAAGAATGGGCAACAATGCCATAGGTGGATTGATCCGGTTTACGACTAACAAGAATTAACATACGTTGGCTGCGTTGGATGTACAGCGCTATGGAACTTTTTGGCAGGTTGCAAGTTAACATTATTCCTCTTTTTCTTAAAGGGCCACTATCGCGAAAATTGTAAAATTAAAATGCATAAACTAAAAAGTACATTTCTCCCAGAGTACAATGAGACACAAATTACATTTCTCCTCTGTTGCTGTCACTCAGGCCTAGTGCACACCAGAGCGGTTCTGCTGCGGTTTGCGATCCGCTTGCGCGTGCGGATCCGCTAGGGTAATGTATCTCAATAGGCTGGTGCACACCAGAGCGGGAGGCGTTTTGCAGAAACGCATACTCCCGGGCTGCTGCAGATTTTAGATTGCGGATGCGTTTCTGCCTCAATGTTAAGTATAGGAAAAACTCAAACCGCTCTGAAAAACGGCACTTTTTTGGTACAGTAGCGTTTTTTGTTACAGTAGCTGTTCAGTAACAGCTTTACTGTAACAATACATGAAATCTACTACACCGAAAACGCTTCACAAAACCGCAAAATGCTAGCTGAAACGCTACAGAAAAAGAAGAAAAAGCGTTTCAAAATCTGCTAGCATTTTGCGGATCTGCTAGTGATTTTTGGTGTGCACCAGGCCTTACAGTAGGTAGTGGAAATCTGACAGAACAGACAGGTTTTGAACTAGCCCAACTCCTCATGGAGGATTCTCTAGGTTTTTTTTATTTCAAAAGCACTTAGTGAATGGCAGTTGCTCAATCCAACTGCCAAATTAGTGTATAAAGGAGTAGGGAGATTGGTCGGTATCTTTGTATAGATCCCTTCCCCGGGATTGCTTTTGTAAAAAATAAACGGAGTACTAAAAATCACCCATGAGAAGATGGACTAAAAGGTGCCCTTCTGGTTACAACCAAACAGGAGCATTTCTAACCGTACACCTCTCAGGGGATGACATGTTGGATGCTTGCTGGAGGGACTGGTGGTGGGCAATAAACTGCACAGCTGTCCACGTGAAAGAGCCCTAATGGCCCATACTCACGGGCTACATTTGTTGCCTGTCGCCAGCACACGTGAGCATGTGCGCGACAGGCCGGCGACAGCTCGTCGCCAGGTCCCTCCGCGTACACACGCGGAAGAGGGATCAGCTGTGCGACGGAAGCTGTCGCCGACGTTCCTCCCCCTCGCCGGAAGCGCCGTGGTTTTTCTATTATGTTGCTGTCGCTAGTCCGCATACTCACGCGGACTAGCGACAGTTGCGGCGAAGTTGCGGCGGCAACTGTCACCGGGCGATTGACCGCGCCAATCACCTGGCGACAGCAGCGTCGAGCGACGGTTCGGGGTGCGCGCCCGTGTTGCGCCACATACTCACGGGCGACCTGTCGCCGCAACATGCGCGCGTGTTGCGGTGACAATTGTAGCCCGTGAGTATGGGCCATTAGGAGGAACTACACTGGATGCAACTTAAAACTGCTTTTTTTTTTTTTTTACAAAATTCATGTATTAATTATTCAGTCAGAGTTTGCCCATAGTACAATCTTACCTCACCCTGATTTACATTCTGGAATTTATCAGTGATGCCGGCATCTTTACTGTTGGCAAGGCAAGTCCCCTAAAGGAAGAGGTCATAGGGGTTTCTCTAGGACCTCTTCCTTTAGGGAGCTACAGACGGAAGAAGGAAATCAAGACATCGGGTGAGTATTTCAAGTTTTATTTAAAACACGATTGCTCGGCCCAGGGCCGCCATCAGAATTTTCTGGGCCCCATACATGGCAAACTTACAGGGCCCCCCTCACGCCAAATAACAATCTGATAGGTAGATTGTGTGGGGGCAGAGCCACGGTATGTGGGGGTAGAGTCAAAGCAACTTGCCTGTAGCCCATAACACCCTTCTCCCTGCATTGATGCATGTTCACCAATCATGCAGCAGGACAGAGGGAGATGACCACACAACTCCTGTTATGCCACGGTAGAATTGCCAGCACAGGCTCGATTGGCACTGCCACTGTTTGGGCCCCAAACCCTTCCTGGGCCCCATACTACTGTTCCTCTTGTACCCCCCTGATGGCTGCCCTGGCTCGGCCCCCCAAAGCACTGCATAAGCAATTCCTGCAGTGCTTATATACTTTGCATTGAGCACAAACACGCTCAAAATGCTGCATGTCCTGCGATTACCCCTAATCGCAATTGTGCCAATGGGTTCCCCCACTCGCTTACATTGGCAAAGCGTTTTGAGAATCACCGGTGATTGTCAGCGTCCCAAAACGCTGAGAAAAACTCCCTAGTGTGTTCCTGGCCTTATCCAGGTGACAAGATCACTGGAACTGCTGACTGCTTGTGTAACATTCTCTATAATGGTGCATCTTGTATCGGCTGATCTTGTGTCCCGGGTTCATGCCTAGGTTGCCTGGTGGATGTTCCTGCCCTGCTGCCTGTGTAATGTTCTCTATAATGGTGTATCGGCTGATCTCGTGTCCTGGGTTCATGTCTAGGTTGCCTGGTGGATGATCCTGCTCTGCTGTTTGTGATATGTTCTGTATATTGGTGTATCGGCTGATCTCGTGTCCCGGGTTCATGCCTAGGTTGCCTGGTGGATGATCCTGCCCTGCTGCCTGTGTAATGTTCTCTATAATGGTGTATCGGCTGATGTTGTGTCCCGGGTTCATGCCTAGGTTGCCTGGTGGATGATCCTGCCCTGCTGCCTGTGTAATGTTCTGTATATTGGTGTATCGGCTGATTTCATGCCCCGGTTCATACCTAGATTGCATGGTGGATGGTCCTGCTCTGCTGCCTGTGTAATGTTCTCTATAATGGTGTATCAGCTGATGTCGTGTCCTGGGTTCATGCCTAGGTTGCCTGGTGGATGATACTGCACTGCTGCCTGTGTAATGTTCTGTATATTGGTGTATCGGCTGATTTCATGCCCCGGTTCATACCTAGATTGCATGGTGGATGGTCCTGCTCTGCTGCCTGTGTAATGTTCTCTGTAGTGGTATATCAGCTGATGTCGTGCCCTGGGTTCATGCCTAGGTTGCCTGGTGGATGATACTGCACTGCTGCCTGTGTAATGTTCTGTATATTGGTGTATCGGCTGATTTCATGCCCCGGTTCATACCTAGATTGCATGGTGGATGGTCCTGCTCTGCTGCCTGTGTAATGTTCTCTGTAGTGGTATATCAGCTGATGTCGTGCCCTGGGTTCATGCCTAGGTTGCTTGGTGGATGATCCTGCTCTGCTGCTTGTGTAACGTTTTCTATAATGCTATAACTTATATGGGCTAATTTCATGCCCCGGGTTCATTCCTGGGTTAGCTGTGATAGAGTGTTCAGTCAGGGGGGCACATTACCAGGCTGAACAAGTGAGTCACTGTTAGTAATGAATTCTGGTAAATACTGTGCTGCAGGCGCTGATCCTCGGTGCATCCCCTGATGTTCCAGCTAATAACTGGGACAAGCTATGGATACAGACACTTTACTGATGAGAAATACTGTTACTGGGGCGCAGCGGGGTAAATAAAATGAATTACAATGACTGACGTAACTTGTGAAAGACGTTTTATAAAATATATGCTGGAATCTGTCTTTAAAGAGAGTCTGAAGCCAATTTAAAAATGGCTTTTTACCTTTTATTTATGTGAGGCATGTTTGCCCCCTGTTAAAACGCAGCTATCCCGCAGCAGAACAAGGGGTCTTTACCCCCCAAATCCCCTGGGGCACATTGCGGGGAGCGCTTCCGTGAGAGGCAGAGCTTTCAGCTGCAGCTCTGCCTCTACTCACGTCCCTCAGCACGGATTGCCGCCTCTCCCCGCCCCACTCAGTCTTCCTTTACTGAGAGGGGCGGGGGAGAGGCGGAGATCCACAGCTGATTGACACACATGGAGGCAGAGCTGCAGCTCATAGCTCTGCCTCCAGGAGCAGCATAATCCACAACCAAGAAAGTCGTGGATTTTGCACAGGGGATTTGGGGGGTAAAGACCCCTCGTTCTGCCGCAGGATAGCGGCATTTTAACAGGGGCAAACATGCCTCAGATAAATAAAAGGTAAAAAGCAGTTTAAGTGGCTTTAGAGTCTAATATTTAGGGGCGAAGATAAACTAATGAAATAAACAATTGTATCTTTCCTCCTTCTCCTAAAAAAGACTTTTTAAGATATTCCACGGATTTATTTTATGTTTAAATCTACTTTTTAAGTTTTAACAGTTTTATTGTTTTAGCTCAATAACACATTCATTGAAGTATGCCAGAGCTAAAATCCATAAACTATTGACCCTTTTTATCTCTTTCCTGCTCTCAGAAGCCATTTTCTGCTAGGAAAGTGTTTTATAGTTGGAATTTCTTATCAGTGAGGGTCACACTGTAGTCACTTCCTGTCTGAGTCAGGACTGAGTCAGCCACTTACATACCTGATATTTAACTCTTTCAAGCAGAGAAAGAAACCAAAAAGGAACACAGCATTGTTATTTGTGTGCTTGGCACCGTACATACCCATGTCTATCTCATCATGTCATATGTCACTTCGAGTATCCTTTAAGTTTGACTTTATGTGCTGCATGCTTGTTTCAGATGAGTGAAAAAAATAAAATGGCAGCCTCCATATCCCTCTTATTTCAGTTGTCCCTTAAAGTCCAATTCAGTTAAAAATAATAAAATCCCCTCCCTCTCTCCTGGGGGGCATCTGCTTCCTCTTCTGCAGAATAGCACAGTGGAGCAGTTTAATATTTACCTGCCCCAGTGCTGCCTTGGCAGAAAAGGATCAAGACAAGACAAACAACATTTATATAGCGCTTTTCTCCTGGCGGACTCAAAGCGCCAGAGCAGCAGCCACTAGGACTCACCCTATAGGCAGTAGCAGGTCTCCTTACTGAATAGGTGCTGGAACAGGTAGAGCTGAGATACAAACCCTGGTATCCTGTGTCAGAGGCAGAGCCCTTAACCATTACACCATCCAGCCATCAAGGCAGATGAAATCTGGCCCAAGATGTCGACATTCACTTCCCCATAGTCTTTTTGGTAAGCTAAATTGAGGAGAGTTTATTAGCCACACGAGGGGGTTTGTTCCCAAGAGGGGTTCCATGGTCATTTTGCTGATGGTCCCACGAGTTGTTGCCACCCCACCTCAAATTGACAAAGTTTCAACCAGAAACACTGTCACCGGTGTGCTAGTCTGGTTGGGAAGGCAGTATGCTGTTTCTTTTAGGGCTTGTTCACACCTAAGGCGTTTTGCATTTTTTTTAAGCGGCAGCAATTTTTAAAAATGCCTTAAAAGCACTTTTGCAATGATTCCTTAAAGAGAATCTGTATTGTTAAAATCGCTCAAAAGTAAACATACCAGTGTGTTAGGGGACATCTCCTATTACCCTCTGTCACAATTTCGCCGCTCCTCGCCGCATTAAAAGTGGTTAAAAACAGTTTTAAAAAGTTTGTTTGTAAACAAACAAAATGGCCACCAAAACAGGAAGTAGGTTGATGTACAGTATGTCCACACATAGAAAATACATCCATACACAAGCAGGCTGTATACAGCATTCCTTTTGAATCTCAAGAGATCATTTGTGTGTTTCTTTCCCCCATGCACTGAAGTTTCAGGCTGCTCTTTTCTTCCTGCAAACAGCTTTGCCCTTGTTTGTAATTCCTCAGTATGTGAAAGCCCAGCCAGCTCAGAGGACGATTTATCCAGCTGATTAGAGCAGCTTCTCTCTTCTCTCTTATCTAAATAACACACAGGCAGTGTGCATAGAGGGGCCAGGAAGAGTGAGTTCATAGCAGAACCACAACACTGAAGAACTTGGCAGCCTTCCAGACACAGGCCGACAAGTCTGACAGGGGAAAGATACATTGATTTATTACAGAGACTGTCATAGTAGAAAGTGCTGCAGTAAGCCAGAACACATTAGAATAGCTTTTGGAATATGTAGGATGATAAAAAACAGGATGCAATTTTTGTTACGGAGTCTCTTTAAAGGAAAGGTTCAGGGAGGGTGGGTAAAAAAAAATAAAATCAATTTCCACTTACCTGGGGCTTCCTCCAGCCCGTGGCAGGCAGGAGGTACCCTCGCCGCCGCTCCGCAGGCTCCCGGTGGTCTCCGGTGGCCGACCCGACCTGGCTAGGCCGGCTGCCAGGTCGGGCTCTTCTGCGCTCCAAGGCCCGGAACTTCTGCGTCTCATGCCGGCGCTCTGACGTCATCGGACGTCCTCCGGGCTCTACTGCGCAGGCGCAGAACTACTGCGCATGCGCAGAACTACTGCGCATGCGCAGTAGAGCCCGGAGGACGTCCGATGACGTCAGAGCGCCGGTGTGGGACGCAGAAGTTCCGGGCCTTGGAGCGCAGAAGAGCCCGACCTGGCAGCCGGCCTGGCCAGGTCGGGTCGGCCACCGGAGACCACCGGGAGCCTGCGGAGCGGCGGCGAGGGCACCTCCTGCCTGCCACGGGCTGGAGGAAGCCCCAGGTAAGTGGAAATTGAGTTTTATTTTTTACCCACCCTCCCTGAACCTTCCCTTTAAGGGACAGTTCATATCAGCACGTTTCGTCCGCTTTTCGCTCAGCAAAGCGCTGCATGTACCATTTTTGGGGCGATTTTGCTACAATGGAAGGTATAGGAAAAGCACAAAATGCTCACAAATCACTTTATCCTGTGATTGTGTTCGCGCGTTGATGCATTGTATTTATTCATTTCCAGGTGAAAGAGTTCACTTCCTGACTGAGCTCGATTTGTCACTTCTATGTGTACGCTGTTGTCTCTTGTCTGTTTGTTGCTGCTTCACAGCTACAGACAAATGTATGCCGTGTGTGTTTACCTTTATGGACCTCAGGGGTTAAGATTGCAATAATCCTCCCACTCTCTGGAACCCTTACAAGAAAGTATCATTCTCTCAGAGACAGAAATTCCTCACCTCTGTAGTCATCTCGGGACTGAAGACGTGAGTGGGAGAGCCAGGCCACCAGTACCCACTCAGTACACAAAAACCCAGTTCAACGCAATAAAGTGATCGTGAGTGGTTCCCCTTACATCCACCTAAAGTACAGTATAAAGCCCTCCCATATATAACCTATTAAGATAATGCTCTTGGAACTCTCGTGATTCTGACGTACAAATGATCATCTGCAAAATCTCTTCATAACAACCTCTGAAATCCACTCAGATAACCTTCCAAGTCTCTCCTCCTCAACCCATAATTCCATCCCTGTATGCATATATTATGATAGCATTATGTATAGCAGTAGATATGCACATACTGAATATAAGTTACACTGATACAACAATGATGAAGGCTGGATTGTCCGGTTTGGTCCAGGGTCAGGTTGACTGCCACTCACTGCTATGTACTATGTCGATGCCGATCACAGTGCCTGGTTACACGATTGGCTGGTGTTTCTATAAGGCAGTTGAGAAGAATACATTTAGTTGATAATGGTGATATAAGACCTGCTGGAATGCCTCCCGTGTTTCTAGCAGAGGGAGAACCTTCGGGAGTTGATGTTCATTTTGGTCACTCCAATGAGTTTCAAGGGAGTTGAGAGGCCAAAAGAGGACATCATGGGGAAGTCACAGAGCAAGTCTGACAGTTCGTCCCTCTCTTCCAGTTCATAGGTGGCGTCATTCAACATCCTTCGGTGAAGGTGACATGTCTGCTCGATCTTCAGCTTGTTGATGTCACTTCGAAGCCTCATGAGCTGCCTGGCCAACTGTTGGTCCTGGAGGCGCATCTCCGTCTAAAATCGAGACACAATTAACATTGTTATAGACTGAAGATACACAGAGGGTTTATAGGGGGTGGTAACATCCAAAAATAAAAAAATTGCCTAAAAAGATAACTAGTGCTCCAAAATATATGTAAACCACCTCTTTTCTAAAATATTTCCCCCATTTTTTTTCTCTTTACGTGGTTTGGATGCCTAACTGCAGGAACTGTGCAATTCCAGCGGGATTGTGGGAAGTTTTTCCTTTTTTTTTTATAGCTACAGTAAGAAGCTTATCTCAGTATGCAAATAACAGAAAACATGGTACAACACTCGGCCTCCCACATAAACACCGGCGTTCACCTGTAAAATCTATCTATCTTTGCGGTCCTGATTCAAGAGCAACATATTTGCTGGAGTAGAATCTACTCCAACAAGTATGTTGCTCTTGAATCAGGACCGCAAAGATAGATAGATTTTACAGGTGAACGGTGTTTATGTGGGAGGCCGAGTGTTGTACCATGTTTTCTGTTATTTGTATACTGAGATAAGCTTACTGTAGCTAAAAAATAAATAAATAAATAAACTCATTAGAAACAATCATTAGAGTCAGAACTCCTAATAGGAAAGGAAGTCGAAACGACTTAAAGAGACACTGAAGCGAAAAAAAATTATGATATTATGATTTGTATGTGTAGTACAGCTAAGAAATAAAACATTAAGATCAGATACATCAGTGTAATTGTTTCCAGTACAGGAAGAGATAAGAAACTCCAGTTGTTATCTCTATGCAAAAAAGCCATTAAGCTCTACGACTTTGAAAGTCGTGGAGAGGGCTGTCTTCTGACTTTTATTATCTCAACTGTTTCTGAACTATTTACTTTTTCTCTGCCAGAGGAGAGGTCATTACTTCACAGATTGCTCTGAAAGAATCATTTTGAATGCTAAGTGTTGTGTAATCTGCACATATTATAGAATGATGCAATGTTAGAAAACACACTATATACCTGAAAATAAAAATATGAGAATATTTTCTTTGCTGCTAATCCTCTAGTAATTATTCATAGTACACAACCAATTCATTATATCATATTTTTTTTTTCGCTTCAGTGTCTCTTTAAATGTCCTACCTCTAGTAACAGGGCCAGATTTCTGGATAGACCACAATGGCCCGGGCCTTGGGCGTCTACTTCCCAAGGGGTTGAACATAGGAAAGGGGTTGCTGAATATAAAAGAAAAGCCTGCAAATGAAAAAGGGGGACTGCAAATGAGCAGCAACATATGGAAGAGGAGAGATGCTGTTCAAGGGACCTGTCTATGGATGTTAAACACAGAGGAGGGGAGTGAAAATAGAATGGGAGGGGCACTTTGTATATGGATATGGAGCAAGTTGGCCTATGTGTAAAAAAAGTATAAATGTGGCATGGTCTAGCAATAAGCTTGGGGGAAAGGGTGAGGGCTGCTCTGGGCCCCTCCATATTTCAGCTTGACCCTTTGTGCTCATGCACAATGCATATACCCTGCATGAGGACAGTTTCGGACTGCCAGGCTGTTGGTCATTTCTGGCCCGCTCTGTACTCCAACGCAGAGGCTGGATTGATGGGGGGGGGGATGAGAGTCTCCACTCTTGTTGCAGTACAGGTTCTGCTATTCCGGCCAGGCCATTGTAGCTTTTGTCTGGTGGTTTTACTGCCTTTGGCTGAATAACAGTAACAAGCTGGGTTTTTATGTGATGAGAAGAGTTAGTGTCCGAGTCCCCCACTGGGCTGTCCGAAAACTTTTACGAGTTGTTTCCAAGGGACAGCAATAACCATCCAGCCCCCCCCATTCCCCTAAACCATCTGCAACCTGTGCCCAGGCATTGTGTCCAAACATCACTAACAGCTAGACTAGCTGCAATAAACATCAATGATGGGAAAAACTGCTTTATTCCTGTGAAGCTAGATACCCACAGGAAGACTACAGAAGATGGATCGGGGGAACTTCCGGCGATCCGGGATCCGAGGAACGCTCGCTCCCCCTTATTCCTCTTCTGCAGTGGATACAAATGACGGCACACGTCAGGTGCGACAGGATCACAGTACTTTTGTACGGAAGTCTATGGCGATCGGAACAACTGCTCACAATCAGATCTACCGCGATGGTTGTTAAAAGATGAGCTGTCGCTGTGGGTGGCTGCGTTGTGGAAAATCGTTTAAGAAGACTTAATTAAGGCTGCCATAAAAGTTACGTCGTGGGTACGGGCCTTAAAGGATACCAGATGTGAAATAAGCTAGATCTGCGCATGCGTATGAAATCATAGTGACGTCATACGCATGCGCAGTGCACTCCCAGCCACAGGTGTGCACTGTAGGAGGCGCACAGCCTGGTCAGTGCCTGCGCAGTAGTGGCCGAACCCAGTGTCGTGGTGGAAGAAGCTGCCGGAGGGGTATTTGGGTAGGAAGCCGGGGCAGAGAGGAGAACGGGGGGAGCGGTAGGCATCAGAACAGGTGACAGTATATGCCGTGTATGAGAGAAATCACCGTCTGGGGACTTGGGCACAGGATACAGCCGGTATATGGCTTATCCTGCTGCTGCAAAAATTCCCGGCGGCATAAATACTATTCCCCCTCCAGGTCCACGTGGATAGTGAGGAATGATGTAATTCGGCCACCAGCAATTGCTGGAGGTGTTTAAAAAGTAACTTCAGCTCTGTCTTCTGACAACGCCGAAGTTACTCACCGAGCACCGCTACAGCCGTAATTCCTATTACGGTCTATGGTGGCGCCAGCTGCACCCAAATCTCCTGCGCTGGAATACCAGTGTTCGTATATATGCCTGCTCCCCCTGTTTCTCTGGCTTATTTCACATTTGGTGTCCTTTTTTAACAGTTGCACAGGTTAAAAAAAACAGATTCTGTGTTCCTTCAAAACCCTGAAGAGATGTCTGCTTCTTATCCTCAAGACTGAAACTTTATTTCCTTTTAAAGTTTACCTGAACTTTTGCACAGGACAGAAGGAAAGCAGAGAGAAATGCACCCTGTATGTATTTAGAGAGATTAGCCTGGCTAATTCCCCCTCCTCTGTGACTAATCACCGCTGTAATTTGATCTCTTCCCTGTGTCCGCTGACTGCCATGGCAGATAAGCTCATTTGAAAGCACATGCTGTCAGCAATATGTCTGCTTCCATGAAAGCAGGAAGTAGACACACTGCAGGTTTATTGCAGGATTTGTATCAGCTGTAACAAATAAATGTTTTTTATTTAACGTTTATTATGCTGTTGCTTATCTCTTAGAGCAGAGAGGAAGTTCTGAGTTCAGGTCCGCAATACCAGTTGCTTTGCAGACAGTCCTGCTGATCTTTTTTGCCAGTAGGGTCTGCCTCACCTGAAACAAGCATGCGGCTTATCCAGTCAGACTCCAGTCAGAAGCATCTGATCTGCATGCTTGTTCAGGATCAAAGTACTGCAAACAGAGGACCAGCAGGGCAGCCAATGGGCATTGAAAAAGGAAATACATATGTCAGTTTCCATATGTCTCTCACTTCGGGTTCCCTTTAAAGTGGACCTAAACTCAACATTTCCTCTCTGCTCTAAAACATACGCAAAAGCATAATAACCAAAGAGTTAACATTTACCGCTTTGAACAACCAAAGGAAATGCTGAGCCAGAGTTATTGTTTACTTGCACTGGGTTATTTGCGTCTTTTGCTTGCCTTGTTCATCTTTCAGAACAAGCTTTATAGGTACTCTGTCTTCCAGGCAGGGCCGGTTTAAGCAACAATGGGGCCCCAGTGCAAAATAAACCTGGGGGGCCCCCCCAACAGATACCCCGGAACAAAAATCGGCATTAGGGGACCTTTTTTGCAGCTGGTATAGTCAGGGTGTGAAGTCCCAATCGGTCGGAGCTCCACATTCTGGCTACCCCAGCCTGCATGGGGGACAAGGGGTTAAAAAGTTTCAGGAGGTGGGACCCCACATAATTAAAAAAAAAAAATAATTCCCACACTCTAAACATAAAAAAAAAATTGGGAAAATAGGAAAAAAATGCCAGGGATCTTCATACAGCCATATTGCGGCTGTATAGCGATCCCTGGCCAAAGCGCTGCGGCTGCGTATGGACCCCCTGCAAACCCCATCAGGAAATGTATTGCTCTTTCTTTTGATGCATGTAAAATTACACTACCGTTAGGTTTGCTACTAAAAGTGACATTTACCGCATTTAAAAGTATACTTTTTTCCTTTGAAACTTTAAAATCGATTTTCTCAAAAACTATAAGGTCTTTTTGAAAAATTGTTTTTCCCTCTTATTCCCAATGATCTCCTTAACATATCCTGCAAATTTAGGGTTTCTAGCATTTAAGGTGGATTTGCTATTAACCATTAAAGTCGGCAGGTTTTTAAATTTTTATTTTTTTTCCTTTGAAATTTTAAAATCGATTTTCTCAAAAACTATAAGGCCGATTTGAAATTTTTTTCCCTCTTGTAGGCACTGGGGGCCCCTACAAGCTCTGGGGCCCTGGGGCAGCTGCCTCCTTTGCCTCTATGGTAGCGCCGGCCCTGCTTCCAGGAATCATTCATACAGCCCTAACATGCAAATACAAACCAGATAAAGCGGACCTGAAATCCGAACTTCCTCTCTGCTCTGAAAGATAAGCAACAGCATAATAACCTTTAAAGGAAAACACATATTTGTTATAGCTGATACAAATCCTGCAATAAAGCTGCATTGTGTCTACTTCCTGCTTTCATGGAAGCAGATATATTGTTAACATCTTGTGATTACAAATTAGCTGCTTTGCCGAGGCAGCCAGCTGACACAGCTAAGAGATCAAATTACACTTGTGATTAGTCACAGATGAGAGGGGGGGGGGGGCAGTAGACAGGTTAAACTCTCTAAATACATACAGGTTGCATTTCTCTCTGTTTTCCTTCTGTCCTGTGCAAGAGTTCAGGTCCACTTTAAGTATGTCACTACATAACATAAGACGCCTCCTTGTACTGGCTGTAATAAGTGTGGCCTGGGCTGCATGTCCCTCTGATCTCTGGTCACTGCTATATGCTGAGTCCCGTCACTGTGAGTTATCAGCAGAGCTCGTGATGTGAAGTCATCCGTCCCTCGTCCGCCTCATTAATATTAATAGCATTAGCATTAATAGAGCCCCAGTACTATTTCCAGCAGGAACTGG
Source organism: Hyperolius riggenbachi (assembly GCF_040937935.1). NCBI lineage: Eukaryota > Metazoa > Chordata > Amphibia > Anura > Hyperoliidae > Hyperolius > Hyperolius riggenbachi. The sequence continues at coordinate 51,541,746 of NC_090649.1, read as the reverse complement.
ACAGCGGGGAGCATAAGCTTGATTACATCTAATTGAAAATGCATAATTCATTGAGGGAGGACAGTTACAGACATTAACAGGATCAGCACACAAAGTATCTTCACATTCTTCTCTTTCTGGACTGCAGCCCATTCTTCACACACCACTTTTTCTTTTGCTTATTTTATAGACCTGCAGGGGCGGAACCATAGCCCTTGTGACCCCATTATCGCAGGAGGGGGAGGGGCAGGGGACCATCATACATTACCTGTAGGCGGAGCTAGCGATGCATCCTCTTCACTCCTCTCTGCTGTACAGTGTGACTCCTTGCGGTTCCTGATGCAGGTCATGTGACATGTAGGGACAGGAGCCGCAAGGAGTTACACTGTATGTATGCGGCTAAAGAGAGGAGTAAAGAGGAGGGGGGCTGCCTCATACTGGAGGTATATTTGGCTCTCTAACTTGGATCTGTGGGCTACCTAATATACTGGGGGCTCATCTGACTACCTGTATTTGGCATGGGAGAAGCTAGCTAATACTGGGGCTCCATCGTCTAATAACACCTGCATGCCTCTCAACTTTTTGAGATGAGAAAACGGAAAATTGTATACTCACCTTTCGGTAATTTTCCTTTCCTTCCAATGACCATGTCAGCATACTACGGGGGTTAGTCCCGCCCTGTAACCCCTCCAGGACCTGTCCATATAAATTTTGCACACTCCCACCCCCAGTTGCTTTTTTTACTAGTCCAAATGTCAGACAGAACTAAGGGTGGGCCCTTCGTATGCTGACATGGTCATTGGAAGGAAAGGAAAATTACCGAAAGGTGAGTATACAATTTTCCGTTTTCCTTCCATGCCAATGTCAGCATACTACGGGGATTTAACTATACATACACTGAAGGGAGGGAATATTCTTGATGCAGAACAATTTATTCAAGTTTAACAAGTAACCAAAGATATTATCAATTCATATCTTTACAGACATCAAAAAAAAAATAATTTAATCTTTAGTCATCTTCACTGCAGACAACACTTCCCTTCCAAACTGAACCGTGGACAACAGTCCAGGGTCCACCTTGTAATGTGTGATGAATGTATTCAGAGATGACCAGTTGGCAGCTCGGCATATCGTTTCTGGTGACACCTTCACTAGTGCTGCCCAGGATGCTGATATCGACCTCGTGGAGTGTGCCGAGACCTCTTCCGGTGGCGTTTTACCCATAATACTGTAGGCCATTTTAATAGCCCTCACCAACCACGTAGCTATTGTCTTGGTTGTAGCTGCTTGGCCTCTCCTATAACCTGTTGGAATTACGAACAATCTTCTTGTTTTGCGAAAATCTTTAGTCATTTGGATATATTTGCTCAATAATTCAGGTACATTGAGACTGTTTGGAAGTTCTGAAGTATCATCAGAGAAAGCTGGTAAGTTCCATTCCTGATTAAAGTGATATGTTCTTGACACCTTTGGAATGAATTCGTCTATTGGTCTCAACGACACTCTGTCCGGGAAGAATTGTATGTATGGAGGGTCACAACTGAGGGCCTGTAACTCTGAGACACGTCTTGCGGAGGTAATTGCTGTTAAAAACACTACCTTCAACGTTAGATTAACTAATGTACAAGTCTCGACTGGTTCGAAAGGAACTTTTGTTAATGCTTTAAGTACTAGTGGTAGGTCCCACTGGGTATACCAGTTCTTTTTTGGAGGTCTTATTTTAGTCACTGCCTGAATAAACTGGACCACTAGCGGTTCAATTGCCCACTTCTTATGTGTAAGTGCTGATAAAGCCGATATTTGCGTCTTGATGGTGCTTAGACTGAGACCCATGTCTACTCCTTTCTGTAAAAATGCCAAAATAGTGGTTACTTGGACCTCCTCTATTTGTATACTATCTTCCTCAAGAAACTTAATGAATTTATTCCAAGTTCTGTGGTAAGAAACGTTAGTCGTACCCTTTCTTGCCTTGAGCAAGGTGTTGATAACATCTGTAGAACATCCCAATTCTGCTAACTTCTTCCTCTCAGTCTCCATGCCGTCAAACTGAGGAGTTCCGGATGTGGATGGAAAATCCTGTTTTGGGAGAGCAAGTCTGGTCGATTCGGTAACGGTATGGGGGGAGCTGATATTAGTTTCTGCAGTAAGGGAAACCATGGCCTCCGAGGCCAGTATGGAAGTACTGCCAAGACTGTAGCATCTTCCTGTTGTACTTTCTTCAGTACCCTGTGAATCATTGGAATTGGAGGGAATATATATGCTATGCTGAAATTCCATGGGACCGACAGTGCGTCCCAACCCTCCGCCTGTTGGTACTTGTACCTCGAAAAAAATTTCCTGCACTTGGAGTTCATCGGTGTCGCCATAAGGTCTATTAGTGGCTCTCCCCATCTCTTGCAGATCATATCGAATACCTCCTTGTTGAGGCTCCACTCGTTGTAATCGAGCCATTGACGACTTAATGAGTCCGCTATCTGGTTCCTTACACCTGGAATATGTACTGCTCGAAGATATTGTAAATTTTCCTGTGCCCATGCCATTATAGGTTCCACCTCTCTCAGGAGTGTGCGACTGCGTGTCCCTCCTTGGTTCTGGAGATATGCCACTGCTGTTGTATTGTCCATTTTGAATAACACTCCCTTGTTCGTGATCTGAGAGGCAAAGTGTGACATTGCTTTGAATGCTGCCCTCGTCTCTAGGATGTTCGCCGGGGTATCCTCTGGATCCATGTCCCATCTGCCCTGGGCAAAGCTGTTCTCTAGGTGAGCACCCCAACCCCACCGACTTGCGTCTGTCGTTATTATGACTGGCGGCGAAGGTATTAACTGCTGATAGTTAAGGAGGTTTGTTCTGTTGCTCCACCAAACGAGTTCGTCCCTCATCCTGGGAAAGATCTTGATCCGCTGCTGATAGTCTGTGCCCCTCCATTGGTCCAGAAATCCCTTCTGGAAGGCACGCATGTTCCACCTTGCCCATTTTACCATCGGTATGGAGGCTGAAAACATCCCTATTAGTGCCAAACATTGCCTTGCTGATATGTGGGTGACTCTCTGTAGACTTAGTACCTTTGTGATGATAGCTTCCAGCTTTTCTGTAGGTAACTTGACTGCATTTGCATTCGTGTCTATCTCCGCTCCCAGGAACAAAATCCTCTGTGTTGGTCTGGGTTTGCTTTTCTGCCAATTTACCAACCAGCCGAACCTCTGTAAAGTCTGTAACAGTAACTGTTTGTGTTGCAATAGAATTATTTCGGATGATGCCACCAGTAGGATGTCGTCCAGGTAGTGGTGAGCGTGGAGACCCTGACACCTGAGTAAAGCAATAATCGTGATCAGTATTTTTGTAAACGTTCTCGGGGCAGTACAGATGCCGAAGGGTAGTACCCTGAACTGATAGTGTCTCTCCCCTATCGAAAATCTGAGGTATTTTTGAAACATCCTGTGTATTGGTATGTGTAGGTACGCATCTGCTAGGTCTATTGCTATCATCCAGTCCTTTAATTGGATCGTTGGTATGATTGTCTGTAATGATTCCATCTTGAATTTCTCCTGTTGTATGTGGTCGTTTAGAAAACGTAGATCTAATACTGGGCGTAACTGACCCGACTTCTTTGTCACGAAGAACAACGGGGAGTAAAGTCCTTGAAATCTTTGCTCTTGCTCTACTTCTATGATTGCCTTCTTGTCCACTAATTCCTGTACATATTGATTTAGGATCTCTAGCTTCTGTGGCGATCTTGGTAGAGACGTGGGTATGAAGTGTGGTAAGGAGGGTTCTCTTTTGAAGTTCCAAGAATGGCCCCATGATACTGTATTTATGACCCAAGGGTCCTTTATGTTTTCTGCCCACAGTTGTGCATACATCTGGAGTCGCCCCCCTACCGGCTCCCTGTGGGCGGGCCCCGCATCAGAAGGACTTTGTGGACTGTGTATTAACACTGGCTCCTTTCTGTTTGTTGAATTTTGAAAGGTTTGATTGCGTACTCTGCCAGTTTCTACGAAAGGACTGGGAACCTCTGTTGGACTTATAATCTCTAAACTTATTCTGGAACGACCTTCTATCGTTGGGCCTAGTTTTCCTCTGGCGTCTTTCCTGGGGAAGAAGGCCCGATTTACCCCCTGTTACTCTTGAAATAGCAGTGTCCATCTTTGGACCAAACAGATTTTTTCCGTCATACGGGATCTTGCACCATGCCGTCTTGGAATTAGTATCTGCTGCCCAGGGACGTAGCCACATGGCCCTTTTAGCTGTTACTGTATGCAAAATTGCGCGTGTTGCCACTCTAATTATGTCAATAGCAGCTTCACCTACATAGTCTGAGGCTAATTTGAATTCCTCCAACGCCTTGATTAGAGTCTTTCGATCTACATTATCTTGAATAGCTCCCTCCAGATTCTCCGTCCATACTCTTAATGCGCGAGACACAGCTGTTAGTGCAATTGCGGGTTTACACACAGATCCCATAGAACTATAGGCTCTTTTAAGATCCGTATCCACCTTTCTCTCTAAGGGTTCCTTGAAGGATACCACGTCTTCAAGAGGTAGTGTCACGTGTTTTGCTAATCTGATAACGGAAGCATCAACAGCAGGTGGGCTGTCTAGCTGTGTTATAATTTCACCCTCCATAGGATATAATTTTGAAAAACGATTTGACATGGACACTTTTCTCTCTGGTTTGGACCATTCGTCCTGAATTAGTTCAGTAATCTCTTCCATTACAGGGAATGCTAAGGGCTTCTTTTTAAGATGCGGGAAAAAGCGACGTCTTTTCGACTGTGGTTCCTCTTCCTCTTCCCATTGCAAGGCCTGTCTAACAGACTTAACAAAGGGTGTAACCAGAGAAAAGTCAAATCCTACAGCCAGACCATCCTCTATCGTGACTTTGAGAACCTCTATTTGATCGAGTTTTACTAGATCTTGAAGAGGATCCGCGCTTTGATGCAGACGGATTTTCTTCAGGTTGGGAGGAACTGCATAGGGAACAAACAGAAATATAAATTTCTGTTAGTAAAAAGTGCCTCAAAAACAAAATTTTTTTTTAAAATAAATAAATGTATATATATCACCGTGCCCCACCTATCATTTCCATGCTGATCTGTTTCGTAGGCAGCAGCCACCGAATCCATATCTCACTCATGCAGAGTAATCTACAAATACACATGTGAGACATTAGATGAGGCTAATGATGCAGTTTTTAAGTGAGAGCTTGCAGGTAGAGCAAAAACCTATTGTTACGCACCTATAACACAGTCACTGTAGAGATTAGGATCTTGACAGCAAGTACAGCCAAATATCAGTACCAATCCTCAGCAAAGACCTAAATGTATAAGCAGATAGACATCAGCATGGGACACCAGAGCGACTAAACACTCACTAGTCCGCCGCTCTGTGTGCCGCTTACCTGCTCAGCAGTCTGCCAGGCACAGTCCCCTCAGCGTACTCCACTGCCCCAGAGCAATGTCCGACGTCTCTGCTTACTGAGCTCCCCTGCTATTTGAATCTCCTTCCTTGCCGAAAACAGGAAGTGCAGAGATGACATCACTTCCTCCCGGAAGTCTCCTTGCACTCCAGCGTGGAACACATAGCCTTACTGCAGCTGCCTACTCCCTGTCGGCGCTGATTTACAGCACAACTCTGTACAACCTTTACCCCCAGAAAGATCAGCAGAAAGAGGGGGTTATCCCAGCGCCTACACCTGTTTAAGGTGAAACAGCGGGGACTTCACACAGTGAGGGGCTGCGTGGATGGCTGCCAAGAGAGCAGCAGGTGAGGCAAAAAATAAAAATCGGAAAAAGAAATGCTAGAATATAACAAAATTTACTTGGGAAATAAGCCTAGTGACAGTCCTGGAGGAGGACGAGAAAAAAAAGCAACTGGGGGTGGGAGTGTGCAAAATTTATATGGACAGGTCCTGGAGGGGTTACAGGGCGGGACTAACCCCCGTAGTATGCTGACATTGGCATGGAAGGAAAGAGGGACACTTAAAGAGGGCCCTTGGGAATATATTTTTTAGTAGAGAAATATATATATTTATTACATAGAAAGAGGGACAAAGTCCTGAAAGAGGGACAAATGAGGAGGGAAGAGCGAAAAAGGGACAGTTGGGAGCTATGCACCTGAGTGGACACACTTCCGGGCTCATCTAAACTGGGGAAGGGGCTACCTAATACTGGGGAACACCTGGCTATCGGAGCTAGGGAGGGTGGCTTCCTAACACTGGAGTAACAAAACAGACAACTCCACACGTCTCTGCTGTTATCAAACAGGTTTTTGTGAACTGAAGCCATGGGTTTCAGTAAATTATCAACCTAGATTTTCCATCCTGTCAGATAGATCAAATCCATCGAAATCAACCCAAATCAGCCACAAATCGATTGATCGATAGATTTGAAAGAATCAATTTCCGATCGATGGCTGAAATCGACCAGTGTATGGGCCCCTTAAGACTTGTTTTTTTCTTTATCAAACAGCCTGTGGTTAAAGGGAACCTAAACTGAGAAGGATGTGGATTTTTCCTTTTAAAATAATGCCAGTTGCCTGACTCTCCAGCTGATCCTGTGTCTCTAATACTTTTAGCCACAACCCCTGAACAAGCATGCAGATTAGGTGCTCAGACTGAAGTCAGACTGGATTAGCTGCATGCTTGTTTCAGGTGTGTGATTCAGCCGCTACTGCAGCCAAAGAGATCAGCAGGGCTGCCATGCAACTGGTATTGTTTAAAAGGAAACATCCATATCCCTCTCTGTTTAGGTTCCCTTTAATTGAAGCCTTGCTGTGTTCACTTTATGCAACTTTATGCTTTTTTATGTCGTTTTTCACAAGTGTACCTGTGACTTTTAAAAAGTGAAAAATGACATACTTACCTCAGTAGGCAGAGACGGGACAAGGTCCTTCAGCACCCAAGGCTAATACACTAAAGGGCACCCCTCCATCCCACCCCAGCTGTCACACACTGATTGCTATTGGGCTAAGAGGTGCCCCAGGGCCCCCAACACCTTAATCTCTAGTTATCTGGCTTCCAGTCACTGCCATGTATCCCCTTTTCTTATTTCTTTCTGCTTCAAGCACAATGGGGAATGACAGCTGAGTGAATTGTGCGCCCCCTTCTATACTGCGCCCTGAGGCTGGAGCCTCTCCAGCCTCTGCCTCGGCCCGGCCCTGTCAGTAGGGAGAAGCTTCTGGATAATCCAGCATGCCTGCGCAGTGCGGCTATGTTCATTTATTTTATAATTAAATCTACTTTTTAAGTTTTTACAGTTTTGTTGTTTTTGCTCAACGACACATTCATTGAAGTATGCCAGAGCTAAAATCTATGAAACTATTGACCCTTTTTATTTCTTCCCTGCTCTTAAAAGCCATTTTCTGCTAGGAAAGAGTTTTGTAGTTGTAATTTCTTATCAGTGAGGGTCACGCTGCAGTCTGACCCAGCCCTGACTCAGACAGGAACTGCCTCTTACATACCTGATGTTTAACTCTTTCAAGCAGAGATAAAAAAAAAAGCAACACAGCCTAGTTATTTATATGCTAAGCACTGTACATACCCATGTCTATCTCATCATGTCACATGTCACCTCGGGTATCCTTTAACCTCCTGGGCGATACAATAATATCGCCAGGGGGCGGCGCAGCACATTTTTTTAAAATTATTTTTTTTTTTAATCATGTAGCTAGCCTAGCGCTAGCTACATGATAGCTGCTGTGCAGCGGCATCCCCCCACCCCCTCCGATCGCCTCCGGCAATCAAAGCAAACAGGAAATCCCATTCAGAACGGGATTTCCTGTTTGGCTTCCCCCGTCGCCATGGCGACGATCGGAAAAACGTCATCGACGTCAACGACGTTGTGACGTCAGAGGGAGTCCCGATCCACCCCTCAGCGCTGCCTGGCACTGATTGGCCAGGCTGCGCACGGGGTCTTGGGGGGGGAGCGGCACGGCGGGTAGCGGCGAATCAGCGCGGAGCGGCGGCGATCGGTATATACACGCAGCTAGCAAAGTGCTAGCTGCGTGCAACAAAAAAAAAAATTATGCAAATCGGCCCACCAGGGCCTGAGAAATCCTCTGTGGTGGCTTACCCCGTGCTCAGCTCGGGATTATCCCCCAGAGGGTTAAAGAGAACCAGAGACATGGGCGTCCGCATATACGGCAAAACCGGGCATCTGCCCAAGCCTGGCCGCCCGCTGCCCCCCCCTGGCCGTGTGCCCGTGCAGCCAGCAGGAGGGGAACAGCGCAGAGAAGAGAGAGAGCGCTATGGGCACAGTGGGGAAGGGCGGACGTCTCCCCCCCCCCTTCCCTCACCTTAGGGGGCTCTCTCTCCCTCGCTGTCCCCTCTGGAATGAAGTGTGCAGCGGCTGGCAGCGGGCGGAACTTACCTCGTCTCGCTCCTGCGCCGGAAGTTCTGGTGCTGCACTCTGGTCTGGATCAGACCAGAGAAGCGGCTAATCCATCTGGCGCGTGCGACGAGAGGAGGTAAGTTCCGCCCGCTGCCAGCTGCTGCACACTTCATTCCGGACTCCGGAGGGGAGAGCGAGAGAGGGAGGGAGAGCCCCCTAAGGTGAGTGCCCATAACTCTCCCTCTTCTCTGCGCTGCTCCCCTCCTCCTGCACACAAGGCCACTTTTTCTGGGGACATATCCCCCTGGCTACATATACTGGGACATATACCCCTGCCTACATATACTGGGACATATACCCCTGCCTACATATACTGGGACATATACCCCTGCCTACATATACTGGGACATATACCCCTGCCTACATATACTGGGACATATCCCCCTGCCTACATATACTGGGACATATACCCCTGCCTACATATACTGGGACATATACCCCCTGCCTACATATACTGGGACATATACACCTGCCTACATATACTGGGACATATACCCCTGGCTACATATACTGGGACATATACCCCCTGCCTACATATACTGGGACATATACCCCTGCCTACATATACTGGAACACATCCCCCTGGCTACATATACTGGGACATATACCACCTGCCTACATATACTGGGACATATACCCCTGCCTACATATACTGGGACAAATCCCCCTGGCTACATATACTGGGACATATCCCCCTGGCTACATATACTGGGACATATACCCCCTGCCTACATATACTGGGACATATACCCCTGCCTACATATACTGGGACATATACCCCTGGTTACTTTTTCTGGGGACATATACCCCTGCCTACATATACTGGGACATATACCCCTGCCTACATACACTGGGACATATACCCCCTGCCTACATATACTGGGACATATACACCTGCCTACATATACTGGGACATATCTCCCTGGCTACATATACTGGGACATATCCCCCTGCCTACATATACTGGGACATATACCCCTGCCTACATATACTGGGACATATACCCCTGCCTACATATACTGGGACATATACCCCTGCCTACATATACTGGGACATATACCCCTGCCTACATATACTGGGACATATACCCCTGCCTACATATACTGGGACATATCCCCCTGGCTACATATACTGGGACATATACCCCTGCCTACATATACTGGGACATATACCCCTGCCTACATATACTGGGACATATACCCCTGGCTACATATACTGGGACATATACCCCTGGCTACATATACTGGGACATATACCCCCTGCCTACATATACTGGGACATATACCCCTGCCTACATATACTGGAACACATCCCCCTGGCTACATATACTGGGACATATACCACCTGCCTACATATACTGGGACATATACCCCTGCCTACATATACTGGGACATATCCCCCTGGCTACATATACTGGGACATATCCCCCTGGCTACATATACTGGGACATATACCCCCTGCCTACATATACTGGGACATATACCCCTGCCTACATATACTGGGACATATACCACTGGCTACTTTTTCTGGGGACATATACCCCTGCCTACATATACTGGGACATATCCCCCTGGCTACATATACTGGGACATATACCCCCTGGCTACATATACTGGGACATATACCCCCTGCCTACATATACTGGGACATATACCCCTGCCTACATATACTGGGAACATATACCCCTGCCTACATATACTGGGCACATATACCCCTGCTTACATATACTGGGCACATATACCCCTGGCTACCTGTTCTGGGGACATCTCTACCCCTGGCTACCAGTTCTGGGGACATCTATACCGCTGGCCACCTATTCTGGGGACACCTATAGACCTGGGGCTACCTATTTTTGGGGAACCACTGCTGTCAGATTGAGTGTATTTTGGGGAACTGCTGCCAGGTGAGAGGTGTCTACATATTAAGGGGGCATTCTGCCTATTTATGTGAAAAGCTGTCTATTTATGTGCCTCATGACTGCTGAATTTGTCTTGTTGCGGGCCTCATGGTTACTGACTTTGTCTTGTTGGGGGCCTCATGATTTGTTGGGGGCCTCAAGATTGCTGAATTTGTCTTGTTGGGGGCCTCATGATTGCTGAATTTGTCTTGTTGGGGGCCTCATGATTGCTGAATTTGTCTTGTTGGGGGCCTCATGATTGCTGAGTTGGTCATGTTGGGGGCCTCATGATTGCTGAATTTGTCTTGTTGGGGGTCACATGATTGCTAACTGCGAGACTATGGAAAAAACTGAATCATCATCATATGAGACAATAGCATTAAACCTACTTTTTCCGCTTTTTAAAACAGAAAATGAAACTGGGAGGTTCTAAAAAAATGAATAATTTTTTTCAGGAGTACGATGGATGAAATTGTTTATCTTCACAGTTTATTTTCAACTTAATTTTCCATAATGTTCATGTATGAGTTAAAACGTTTGTATTTAGTTTAAATTGCTGTTGGCACTTTGTGATAGTAAAGTGACTTTGCAGTTCGGACACTCGACCTCCAAAAGGTTCGCCACCACTCAGTGGCGTAGCTAAGGAGCTGTGGGCCCCGATGCAAGTTTTACAATGGGGCCCCCCAAGCACTCTATACATAACAATTGATATGGTGCACCAAAACCTGCCAATGGTAACTACAGTGTCTGAGGTGTAAGAAGGGGATGGGGAACAGTTTGTTAATGATTGATTACCACTATTCAAAGTATCTATAGAAGTGATTATTATGAGCGCAGGATCAATAGAGAGCTAAAACTGTAGTTGAGCCTGGATCGCTCCGCTCCCACGCCGCCTTTCTCCGCTGCCTCTATCTGCCCGTACCGGGTCCCGTCATTTCGGTCAGTCAGGGCCATTCGACGCAAGCGCAGTGCGCTCCCTCCATACTGTGCAGGTGCATGCGCAAAGAGACGGAGGGAGTCCCTGTGGATGCGGGAAAACTGGCCGCGTCCGGCGGAAGTGACGGGACCTAGTACCGGTGGATAGAGGCAGCGGAGAAAGGCGGCGTGGGAACGATCCAGGCTGATGGGGCTGGAGGAAGCCCCAGGTATGTATAAAATCTTTTTCCATTTTTAAGGTTCCTTCGTCTCTGGCTCCCTTTAAAGTCTGTACTAAAAGACTTTCTTACATGAGGCTGTATGTTTACTGGGAGGAGTTCTTTCATGAGAAAAAGTTAGCCAGTGCTCACAATGGTAACCTATTTCCATACTGCATAGTACGTAGTAGAAATTGGAGGAGAGGGTAAAAGCACAGATCAATTTTATGGATCCTTCTCATGAAAGTCACCCAGAGTAATGTGTGAAGCACATGAACCTTCATAACTACACGATGCCCTTTGACGTTAATGTATCTTCTTTCCACTGCCAGAAATAGACAAATCGATCTAAGGCTATACAAACATCCATTTTCCTATTATGGTTATCTTTTATAGTAGAAGAGAAAGCCACTTACCAGCTCCTTCCTGAGCCAGTTTAGCGCTTCATCGATATTGTCAAAGCCGTGAATTTTCTTTGACTCTACAGAGTTCTCTTTAGGTGTGCTCAGGTCTTTCTGGATGTGCTTGACCTCTAGTGGTGGTGGTGGTGGTGGTGGACAAGTCCCAGCTCCCCCCTGGCTGGGCTCCTCTTCCTCCTGTTCTGAGGGAGCTTTTGGGTTCTTCCACGGCTGATCTTCAAGCTTGGCCCTCCACTCCAGATAAGATGGTCTACGAGTCTCAAGCCTCAGCTTCTCCGTGAGGGCCTTCAAGTTCCTTAGATGATCGTCAGTTGGTGGGATTGAGTCACTTTCTGCGTCATCCTTGACCTCCTCCACCTGGATCTTTGGTAACGACATGATGCTGAAGCTCACGAAACCCAATGAGGATGAACACGAGCTACACGGTCCGCATGCCGATCTTGGCTGTTCCCGTTGGTATGAGGCCGATCTCACCAATATGAAAACAGCCAACCCACTCCTTCCATTTTAAAAGTGCGTTCCGCTGACTCACCAGCTTGACTGTGTCATCTAAAATAACAAAATCAAGTGATTTAATTAAACCATAACTCATTCATTTGAGAAAATGAGACACATGACAGGGCAATAATAAGCAGTTCATTAGAAAAAAGACAATTAACGTTACAGTATTTCTTGTTTCAAGATAAACAGTGTAATTTGAAGAAAATAATTGTCTGCAGCCGTGCAGTGACATGTCTGATGTGTTACTGAATAGGAGCCAGGATAAGGTGGGGTGTGTGTCTGTGTTCTGGCAGAAGATAGAGCCATTAACATCAACATCTGATGGTACAGACATGGTGGCTTCCGTGGCAGCCTTCATTGCAAAGTGATTGCTTCCTTCTGCATGAATTAACTTGTGTAGATAAATATCCTGTAGGCGAGCAAAAATTCAAGCAATCAAAGTAATGTCTAGTCGAGCATCAGGTATTCTGCCATCCGCAACGAGACAACTGTAAAACAGGGTGGGGTAAACAGGTGCCCTTTGGTCTCTGCTTGTCCCACACCCTGCCCCTACTCTCTACTGTTCACAGCACTGGGACTCAGCTTGATGACATCATCAAGCTGAGTCCTGGTGCTCTAGTAAGAGAAGACCAGAGCAGTATGTGGCGGAGGAGGTGCGATCGGCGCTGGAGAGAGGTACAGTGAGTAATACTCACATGCTCCCGGCGGGTTCGCATTTACTTATATGGGCTTCCTTAGGGCGGCTGGATGCCTGTTGGAACACCGTGGGTAGCACAGATCGATACCCACACTGTGCTGACAGGCATCCATCCGCCCTAGGGAAGCCCATATAAGTAAGAAAAAAAACTGGCGGAGCAGAGAAGTTTTAAATCTCCCTCGTGGCATGGAGGAGACTGACTCGTCCTTATTGCAATCCTCGCCCATTGAGGCCCCTTTTACATTTGTATTGCAAGTGTACGTTGTGTTACCCTGTTTTACTGAAGGGTGACGTAACAGCAATGCAAGGCAATGTGGCCTAGCACACTTACGGCGTCACCAGCCCCGTTTCTATGGGGGTGCAAAGCGTACAATCGCCCGGGTCGCTTTGTTGAGTGACAGGAGGGGGGGGGGGCGCAGCGGCGGAGGGAGCAGACATAGTAGTTATAACTCACCTTCCTTCAGCCGATCCCCGCAGCTTCAATCTTCTTCCTCACCCAGCGTCCATGGCATGGTAACAGCGCCCCCTGTGATGACGTGACTGCATGTCATCACGGGGGCGCTGTTAGCAATGAGACAGATGCCAGGACAGAGATTGAGGCTGCGCGGGATCGTGGGAAGGAAGGTGAGTTATAACTGCTATGTCTGCTCCCTCCGCCATTGCGGGGCACCTACCTATCTAACCTATACTGCAGGCACCTACAAAACTAACCTATATTGGCACCTACCTATCTAACCTATACTGCAGGTACCTACCTATCTAACCTATACTGCAGGCACCTACCTATCTAGCCTATACTGCAGGTACCTGGATAGTGGTGGCTGGATAGTGTAATGGTTAAGGGCTCTGCCTCTGATGTAGGCATCCTGGGTTCAAATCCTGGCTCTTCCTACTCAGTAAGCCAGCACCTATTCAGTAAGGAGTTCATTGGGCAAGACTCCCTAACACTGCTACTGCCTACTCAGTGCGCTCTTGTGGCTGCCTCGCAAGCGCTTTGAATCTGACAGGAGAAAGGCGCTATACAAAAAAAGGAATTATTATTATGACCTATCTAGCCTATACTGCAGGCACCTACCTATCTAATCTATACTGCAGGCACCTACCTATCTAACCTATACTGCAGGCACTTACCTATCTAACCTATACTGCGGGCACATACCTATCTAACCTATACTGCAGGCACATACCTATCTAACCTATACTGCAGGCACCTACCAATCTAACCTATACTGCAGGCACATACCTATCTAACCTATACTGCAGGCACATACCTATCTAACCTATACTGCGGGCACCTACCTATCTAACCAATACTGCAGGCACCTACCTATCTAACCTATACAGCGGACACCTACCTATCTAACCAATCCAACTATATGTGCTACCCTATACTGGTGGCAACTATACAGCTACTCTATACTGGAGGCACCTACATAGCTAACCTATACTGTGGGCACCTATACCTGGCTCCAGGGGGTGTGTGTGTGGGGGGGGGGGGTTATCGCCCTGGGTGAAATTTAGCCTAGAAACTGCCCTGAGAGTCATGTTACTCCGGAAATGTTCATCCTGCCACAATCCAGCTACACAGCCTGCAATGCGTTACTGCAAGCACCATACTTAACGCTTGGTGCTTGGGGTAAAGGAAGTCAGTAAGCAATGCAGTAAGTGTGAACAAAGGAGTACGGGGCGTCATGGCTTGCTTGCACGGACTGACGGGAATCCCGATGACGTACTTCCTGTCTAGCACCGAATTAGTCCTCAGGGGGTGGGGCTATGCATGTGACCCTGTCGGCGCACTCTGCCGCAGCGCCATATGTCCTGTATGTGATTTTTTTGCGTTGTGGTGGCATCCGGCAGGAGCCACACATCCCACCGCAATGCAAAAATCAGATGTAAAACTGGCCTGAAAGTGGAGAACAGCATTGATTTCATAGGAGTGACCACAGGATTGAGTCACAGTCGGTGTAAAATGGCCCTGGGGCCCCATTCACACTCACAATCGCATAATGTGATCGCAATCCCCAAGTGAGTGCGATCAAAATGTTGCATTAAGATTTTCTGTGATTTTGCAGTGATTGCAATTCTCATGCCAGTTAATGAGAATCGGAGTGCAATCCCTCGAAAATACTGCATGCAGCACATTTATAATCAGGGGAATTGAAGTATAATATGTGAGAAAATGCAGCCATACTGCAGGTATGATAATGATTAACTCAGCCCAGTCTTAAAAGCCGTTCCTGCTTCACACGCAGCCTGTTTACTCTGTGATATCGGAGGTATTTATAGAGTCTATGCATTGCGAGTGCATCACAATACAACTATATGGCATATTAAACTGCTGCTGCTGCACAACAAAGGCAGGCATTTCCTATACAGGAAGGGAAGATTTTCTTTACAAACCTATTTTCATTCTTTATGTAGTATTTTCTGTGCTAAAACATTTTTATTGGGGAAATGTAAAATATTATAGCACGGTTGCGTAGTGGCAGGGCAGTTTCTAGGCTAAATTGCACCCAGGACGAAGGTGTAAAAATTGCGCCCCCTTCCCCCCATCCACGTGGACTCGGGAACCCTTAAAGGGAACCAGAGAGGACGAAGAAAAGCTTGTATACATACCTGGGGCTTCCTCCAGCCCCATCCGCCTGGATCGCTCCCACGCCGCCGTCCTCCACTTGCTGGAACCGCCGGTACCGGGTCCCGTCATTGCCGCGAGTCGGCAAGTCGGCCGGCGGATGCGGCCAATTCTCCGCATCACAGGGGGCTCCCTCCATACCGGTACGCGTGCGGCTGCCTACTGCGCAGCCGCATGCGTACGGGTATGGAGGGAGCCCCTGTGATGCGGACAATTGGCCGCGTCCGCCGGAAATGACGGGCCCGGTACCGGCGGATCCAGGAAGTGGAGGATGGCGGCGTGGGAGCGATTCAGGCTTATGGGGCTGGAGGAAGCCCCAGGTATGTATACAAGCTTTTTTCTATTTCAACGCAGCATTCCTCTCTGGTTCCCTTTAAGGTGGGTACACACATGCGACTATGGTCGTTTGAAACGATCGTTCCCCGATCGTTTCAAACGACGATCGTTTAAAAAAAAGCAGCCAACGACCAGTAAGTCTAACGACGGATGAGCTAGATCGTTAAAAACGGCTGATTTTTTCCAACGACGATCGTTTGCAAAAGTACTTAATCGTTGGAAACGGTCGCTCGTACTAGGCTTGACATGCGCATTTTGCTATTTTTCCATGGAACTTTTCATTTTGATGCGCAAGCGCAATAGTTGCTTTACTTGATGTAACGTTCGTTCTAACGATCAGATCGTTACACACTTTTAAAAGCTAACTTTCCTTAGATCGTTCTTTCCTCAATTAAAAGATCGTTCGGCGTTCACAACAAACGATCGTTGTCGCATGTGTGTACGTAGCTTTAGTCTTTAGGAACTGAAACACAGACACAGGTCACAAGTAGATCTGCCATACTTTCTAGTGACCAGCCGCTCATCCAGGAGGAAGCAGGAAAACACCCAGGCGAGGAGAGCCTGGAAAGCCGACTCCTCCAAGGGTGCAGCGCACTGACAGCCTGCAGTACCGCTACAAGACATCAGGTGTCATCACGTGGTGGTGAGATGATGATGACTTGAAGTCTGACGCAGGCAGCCTAGGAGGAGTCAGGGCTCATTCACACTTGTGCGTTTTCAGAGCGATTTCAGCTCAGTTCAAAATTGCTAGAGATTTGAAAAACGTGTGCACAATGAAAGTGTATGGAAGTGTTCTCATCTAAACGTTTAGCGATTTGCTGAAACGCAAACGCGTTGCATGCAGCGTTTTCTAAAACGATTCTGGAGCGATTAGCGATTCAATAAAAGTATTTGAATTGAACTAGAAATCGCAAAACGCTAATTGCTGGAAAAATGCTCTCTATACAGTGAAAAATCGCTAGGAAAAAAACGCCAGAAAACGCTCAGCGTTTTACATTAGCGTTTAGCGATTTCTAGTGTCCTCAAGGAAGGTGATCGCGCTGGTAATCTTTTTTCTTCTTCCATTTGGTTGCACCGCGCGTCACCAGCTCCTTAGTGGTAATGTCCTTCTGCCTGCGCACCCCTTCTTCTACTTGATGGTTTGCGCCCAGTGCAGTCGCCCTGCCCACACTGCCCAAGAAACGGCCCTGCGTAGTGGTTAGTGCTCTCACCTTGCAGCGCTAGGTCCCCGGTTCATATCCCAGCCAGGGTACTATCTGCAAGGAGTTTGTATGTTCTCCCTGTGTCTGTGTGGGTTTCCTCCAAGCACTCCAGTTTCCACCCACATCCCAAAAACATACAGATTAGCTGTCTGGGTGTCACCCTGGACTCCACACTCTCCTTCATTTCCCACATCCAAAACCTCACAAAGTCCTGCAACTTCCACCTTCGTAACATCTGTAAGATTCACCCTTTCCTGACCTCTGCCACCACCAAACTCCTCATCCATGCCCTCATAATTTCCCGCCTTGACTACTGCAATGCCCTGCTGTCTGGTCTCCCTATGACCCGAACAGCCCCACTGCAGTCCATCATGAATGCGGCAGCCAGAATTATCCACTGCTCCCATCGCTCCACCACGGCAGATCCCCTCCTAGAATCCCTCCACTGGCTTCCTATCCAGTCCAGAATCAGATTCAAGATACTGTGTCTGACCCAGGGCCGGCTTTAGGGGGGGGCGAGAGGGGGCAGAGCCCCCTCAAACAGACTCACTGCCCCCTCAAATCAGAGCCGCTCTCGCTATGCCGCTGGCTGCTTCCTGGTCCGTGGTGTGGAGCGCAGAGCGGTCATGTGATCAGTCACATGACCGCTTCTCCCTCGGACGGCTCTCCGAGACGAGTCTCTGGCTCTCTGCTGTGACGCAGGCAGTGGCGACCGTAAGAGCCACCCCGCATAGAGGAGGAGTCGATTCTCTCCAGGCCCGCCATCAGGGGGGGACATCCCCGCCGCGGCCCTGGCGGGTGTCGCCCGGCCGCCGCTCAACCCCCCCTGGCCGGTCGGGTCGCCGCTGATCTTGAGGTCTGACGCTGCTGGCAAGGTAGGGGAAGCAGCGGCGGCGGCTGGGGGGGGGGGGGGGGCCTCCCTGTCACTCACTCACTAGCTAAAGGGGCTCCCTGTCACTCACTCACTAGCTAAAGGGGCTCCCTGTCACTCACTAGCTAAAGGGGCTCCCTGTCACTCACTCACTAGCTATAGGGGCTCCCTGTCACTCGCTCACTAGCTAAAGGGGCTCCCTGTCACTCACTCACTCCCTAAAGGGCCTCCCTGTCACTCACTCACTAGCTAAAGGGGCTCCTGTGACGCCGGGCGACGCCCAGTCGTCCGAGGATTCGCGGCCGATTGTCCGATCGCAACCGTGATCGGAAAACTGACATTCTTTATTTTTAAAATAGAAGTTTTTCCTTCCTGCCTTCCCCCCCCTTTTGCCATGAGGGCTGAATGGGCCTGCGTTAGCATATGGCTAAAGCAACCTGGTTTAGCAAGAAATCCTGTTAAGGCTCCCGGAAAAGCTCTGGTGACACTAATGTGCTAATTGGGCAGAGCTGAAATACCAACAGAGTCTATTCAACAGGGGAAGCTAGCACAGCATGAGGTCTATTGACACCTACATTCCTCCCAGTCTTGACGGCACCGACTAGACTGAGTATGGAATGCATGGTGTTGATAACTTTGTCACATTTTGCAAATACCATCCATGGGAGGAATATGAAAATTACATAATTTTGTTTCCCTAATTCTGTAGAATATGGTGATACTAGACATAGCCAGGTAACCCGAGCAGGGGCTGAGATATGAATAATGGGGTCCCCGTGCGCCCCAAATATTGCAAGTTTGATGTCCTATGAACGTGTATTCTCAGCCCAATCTGAATATGAAATCGGTTTGCATGTGCGACAAAACCCCGGCGGGGTATGAAATTGGACATATTTTGTGGATGGCTGGAAGTTCCTCCCCTGAGAACTCACTGCCTGACACGCCCCTGGGCTGAGCTTGAGACTCCGCCCAGAAATGTCAGTGCTCAAAACTGATTGCATGAGGACCCCCAGCCAATTCCCCCACTTTCCATCATACCGAAAAGACTGCCACTGCTTGGGGAAATAGCAGTGGCCATCTTGCAGGCGGAGCAACGGCCATGTGGTTCGGCCATATTGCGAACTAACTGCAACAAAGGAACTTTGTCTTTTCCCGAACGGACTTTCCACAGAATCATAAGTATTCGTTCTTTTTATCCCTTTTTCTTTTATGTACTGTGTTATCACTGTCTCTCATCGTTTAATTGTTCACGATTGTCTGTATATATTAATTGTTTATATTGTAACAAATAAAGGCTTTTTAAAAGGTCTTTACCTCTCAGTAAAACCTTCTATTCAGTATACACAGACGAGACCTAAACTTCCGAAGGGACGCTACTGTTTTGATAGATAGATAGGAATTGCACAGTTTTAACCGGTTGTTTGTTTCACAGGTCTATAGCCAGTTAGCAGTTTTCTCTGGGCTGATAGAAAACAGAGATGGTGGCAAATCTACCCCTGGGTTGGAGTAAAAGTGTATTTTCGTAACCTCACAGGCTCCCTACTGCGTCGTGACGCTCAAACTCCGCCAATTCTACGCAGATTGCGTCCATAGCTCTCAATCTGTGTGCTAGAATCGGATCGGACGGTTTTGCGTGTTCACGGCCAGTGGGGCTCTTGTGACAGCTCCCTGTCACTCACTCACTCCCTAAAGGGCCTCCCTGTCACTCACTAGCTAAAGGGCCTCCCTGTCACTCACTAGCTAAAGGGCCTCCCTGTCACTCACTAGCTAAAGGGCCTCCCTGTCACTCACTACCTAAAGGGGCTCCCTGTCACTCACTCACTACCTAAAAGGGCTCCATGTCACTCACTACCTAACCTGGGGGTCCCTGTCAGAATCCAGGTGAGAGGTGTCTACCATAATAAGGGGTCATTCTGCCTATTTATGTGAAATGCTGTCTATTTATGTGCCTCATGACTGCTGAATTTGTCTTGTTGGGGGCCTCATGATTTGTTGGGGGCCTCATGATTGCTGAATTTGTCTTGTTGGGGGCCTCATGATTGCTGAATTTGTCTTGTTGGGGGCCTCATGATTGCTGAATTTGTCTTGTTGGGGGCCTCATGATTGCTGAATTTGTCTTGTTGGGGGCCTCATGGTTTGTTGGGGGCCTCATGATTGCTGAATTTGTCTTGTTGGGGGCCTCATGGTTTGTTGGGGGCCTCATGATTGCTGAATTTGTCTTGTTGGGGGTCACATGATTGCTAACTGTGAGACTATGGGAAAAGCTGAATCATTACCATATGAGACAATAGCATTAAACCTACTTTTTTAGCTTTTTTAAACAGAAAATAAAACTGGGAGGTTCTAAAAAAATGATGGAGCACTTCCTCCTTCCGGCTTGAAGGAGGAAGTGCTCGATATCGAGGCTTGCAACGCGTCCATTCGGACACTTGCACCTCGTTGAAATGCTGGGCGGAGAGCGGCGTTCTGGGTAATTAACCCCACTGCATCTAGCCGCTCAGCTGTGGCAATTAGAGCTAACTTGAATCACGAGTATCCACCGTGGTTATTCGTGATTAATTTGTTAGCATTTGAAGAAAATTATTTCTGTGTTACACCTGAGAACATTTTTTTCGATAATCTGCAGTGCGCAGAGCTGTATTTGTGCTAAAAAGAGCAGAGCTCAAACTTCCCTGGCAGACCTTTAAAGGACTTCCGAGGCCAAAAAGAAGAAAATGACACTATACCTTTTTATTATCAGAATCCATGGAGGACGTCCAGCGCGTCCTCCGCACCGAAAAGGGCTGCAATGACGGCGGAACGGTGCGGAGGACGCGCTGGACGTCCTCCGTGGATTCAGATATTAAAAAGGTATAGTGTCATTTTCTTGTTTTTGGCCTCGGAAGTCCTTTAACACCACTGTAAGGTCATGACATGTTTATTTGGCCCCACCCATGACCACGCCCACAGTCTGCTGCATGACCACGCCCATTTTTTGGCGCGCCGCGCGGCGCTGGGTTTTTGTATGCCCCCTGCACATTTCTGTCTGCCCCCTCATATGTGCCTGTCTAGAACCGGCCCTGGTCTGACCTACAAATCTGTCCACAAAACCTGTCCAACCTACATTTCCGATCTTACTCAGAGGTACACACCTAGCCGCTCACTCCGCTCTTCCAATGAACTTCGCCTAACCACCCCCCGCATCACCCAGTCCCATGCACGCCTCCAGGACTTCTCAAGAGCTGCTCCAACACTATGGAACTCCCTACCTCCACCCATTAGGGCAGCCCCCTCCTTCAACATCTTCAAGAAAGCCCTTAAAACTCACCTTTTCACTCTGGCCTACTACCACTCACAAGTGCTCTAAACCTACAGCTGAACTCTGGTCCCCTACCATTCGTGTCCTTACCTCTCCCTCTAGATTGTAAGCCTTTGGGCAGGGTCCTCCTCCTTTTGTGTCCTACCTGATCTGGCACCTCCATTACTGTGAACCCATGCCATGCATTTGAGTGAACCTAACTTGCCTAATCTCCATGCTTCATCCAGTGACTAAGCATTACCTTGTACTAATACTGTGCTGTGTGATCTGGTTTTCTTGTATTCCTGTATTGTCATATTGCTGTATGTCACCCCTAAATATTGTCTGTAACCTAAATTAATGTTCAGCGCTGCGTAATATGTTGGCGCTTTATAAATACAATAAATAATAATAATAATAAGTTAATTGGCTTCCTCCTAAATTGATCCTAGACTACGATACATACACTACATACTGTAGACATATGACTATGGTAGGGATTACATTGTGAGCCTCTCTGATGGACAGTTAAAGGGAACCCGAGGTGAGAGTGACATGGAGGCTGCCATATTTATGTCCTTTTAAACAATACCAGTTGCCTGCCTGTCTTCCTGATTCTGTGTCTCTAATACATTTAGCCATAGACCCTGAACAAGCATGCAGCAGATCGGGTGTTTCTGACTCATCTGACTTTTACTGGATCAGCCATATGCTAGTTCCAAGGTTTTGACTCATGCTGGGCATAGACGGGTCGACACCTCCTTATTAATCGAGCCTCTGATGGCTCGATTGATAATATCCGACAGGTCCGATGACCCGCCGGATAGATTCCCCGCTCGATCCCCGCGGGCGGACAATAGCGGGGAATCGAGCGGCTGATAAGGAGCGCCGGCGGGGACAAGCGGGAATCGATCCAGCGGCTAATCGAGCCGCCGGGTCGACTCGTCTATGCCCAGCATCAGATAGTATTTGTGCCAGAAGATCAACAGAGCTGCAAGGAAATACTCCTCTTCCCTTTAAAGAGACTCTGTAACATCAAAAACGTCCCCTGGGGGTACTCACCTCGGGATCCTAATGAGGCTTCCCACGCTGTCCTCTGTCCCTCGGGGGTCTCGCCGCAGCCCTCCGAACAGCCGGCGACTGTGCCGACTGTAGATTCAATATTTACCTTTGCTGGCTCCAGCGGGGGCGCTGTAGCTGCTTTCGGCATGGAAATAGACGGAAATACCCGATCTCCGTCGGGTCCGCTCTACTGCTCAGGCGCCGGAAACTTGCGCCTGCGCAGTAGAGCAGACCCGACGGCGATCGGGTATTTGCGCCTACTTCGTAGCCGACAGCCGTCAGAGCGCCTGCGCAGGAGTCGGGAAGGTAAATATTACTTCACCGCTGCACGGAGGGCTGCAGCGAGACCCCCGTGGGACAGAGGACGGCGTGGGAAGCCTCATTAGCATCCGGAGGCTTCCCCCAACCGAGGTGAGTACTCCCCAGGGGACGTTTTGTCGTTACAGTTCCTCTTTAAGTGACAAGATTCTGTACTCTGTACAGCGCTGTGGATTATGTTGCCGCTATATAAATAC
This sequence comes from Hyperolius riggenbachi, assembly GCF_040937935.1. NCBI lineage: Eukaryota > Metazoa > Chordata > Amphibia > Anura > Hyperoliidae > Hyperolius > Hyperolius riggenbachi. The sequence goes on along the minus strand of NC_090649.1, from coordinate 51,518,835 downwards.
TAAATAATACTAAATAATAAATATAATAATAATAATAATATATGAGCAAGCTCCTCGACACACCAGCAGCAAACTGCTACTGAGATGCAGATGTGAAAAATGATCTAATTACACGTCGCAGACTAATGACGGACAGATTATTATCTTCTGGCAAATGGGCCGACAGATCCAGAATACAATTCTCCTTACAAATGTCTGGTTTCAAGTTCTTCCCCAGAAAGCATCTGGTGTGGTTAGGAGAAATGTGTGCTCATCACTATTGGTTAATGATTAAAGCATTATTCTTATTATTAGTTAGTGATACTGTTACTTATATGCCAGGCTTGAGGGAGACGGGAAGTAACATGAAGAACTTGAAGATGGGTGGCAGCTGTAGGCCTTATAAACTCTTATATCGTTCGTAATAGTGGACCTAAACTCTTGCATTGGATATAAAGAAAACAGAGAGAAATGCACCCTGTATGTACTTTTAGCCTGTGTCTAATCCCCCCCTCATCTGTGACTAATCACAACTGTAATTTGATCTCTCAGCTGTGTCAGCTGGCTGTCTCTGCAGAACAGCTAATTTGTAAACACAGGATGTTAACCCTATGGGCTCGATTCACAAAGTGGTGCTAACCCAGTTAGAGACTTTAGGGGCCTGATTCACAAAGCGGTGCTAACACAGTTAGCATGCCTAAAAGACTTTAACCGTGATAACCATTGCACCATGCTGGTGAAAAGCCAGTTTAGGCGTGATAAGTTTAGGCATGATAAGTTTAGGCGTGATAAGTTTAGGCATGATAAGTTTAGGCGTGATAAGTTTAGATAAGTTTAGATCGCATGCAAAGTCCCACACGCAAAGCAGCGCGATTAAACTCTATGCAAAGTGCACCAGACTTTGCTAGCACAAAACTTTTGATCAGCTGTGCACTGCGGTGCTAACCCAGTTGGTGCTTAAACTTATCACGCCTAAACTTATCACGCCTAAACTTATCATGCCTAAACTTATCACACCTAAACTTATCACGCCTAAACTTATCACGCCTAAACTTATCACGCCTAAACTTATCACGCCTAAACTTATCATGCCTAAACTTATCACACCTAAACTTATCACGCCTAAACTTATCACACCTAAACTTATCACGCCTAAACGTATCACACCTAAACTTATCACACCTAAACTTATCACGCCTAAACTTATCACGCCTAAACTTATCATGCCTAAACTTATCATGCCTAAACTTATCACGCCTAAACTTATCATGCCTAAACTTATCACACCTAAACTTATCATGCCTAAACTTATCACACCTAAACTTATCATGCCTATACTGAGTTTAGGCGTGATAAAGGGCTTTTCACCAGCGTGCTAACTGTTAGCACCGCTTTGTGAATCAGGCCCTATGTCTGCTTCCATGAAAGCAGGAAGTAGACACACTGCCCATTTATTGAAGGATTTATATCAGCTGCAACAAAGAATTTTTTTTTCTTTAGCCGTCGAAGAGGATCACATGGCCCCAGATGATTTGTTTTAAATAAAATGTGCATTATATGGTTAAGCTAGCACTTGGCTAGGTAACCATGCCCCCCCCCAAGTCCCTCCGTTCTCCCCCGATCCCCCCCAATTGTCGCCGTTGTACGTACTCCCCAGGGATCCCGCGATAGCTCAGCCTTCCAATCAGCTCCAAACTTCGCTATGGGGAGGATCCGGACTGCGCATGACGTCAGACGTCATGTCTGATCGTTGCCATAGCGACGAGTGAAGCTAAATGGTGAAGCTGCGGCTCTCGCGGGATCGCTGACCAGTAAATATTGCCGGTGGTCGATTGGGGGGTTTAGTTAGGTCCGGCGGGGCTTGGGGGGCATAGTTAGCTAGCGAAGTGCTAGCTTAAGCATTTCAATTACATTTTATTTAAAAATATCCTCCCGCTGCCGCAGCCTATGAAACTGCGTACCGCCAGGGAGGTTAAAGGTTGTTACGCTGTTGCTTATCTTTCAGAGCAGAGAGTAAGTTCTGATTTCAGGTCGGCTTTATCTGATTTGTATTTGCATGTTAGGGCTGTATGAATAAGCAGCGCTCTGATTCCAGGAAGACAGAGTACCTATAAAGCTTGGTCTGAAAGATGAACAAGGCAAGCAAAAGACACAAATAACCCAGTGCAAATAAACAATAACTCTGCCTCAGCCTTTCCTTTGGTTGTTCAAAGCGGTAAATGTTTACTCTCTGTTCCCTTTGGTTATTATGCCTTTGGTGAGCGGATGCTGATCTTAAGAACAGCACCTTCTGCATTGTGTATATTGACTAACTATGACTTCTAAATGTGTGTAAACTACAGATAAAGCATGACGTTCAACAGACTTAAAGGGAACCTGTACTGAGTAAAATTATTTAAAATAAACACATGAGGTAACGTCAAATGAACATTACATAGTTACCTCACCATCAGTTCCTCTCAGAAGCTCACCATTTTCTTCTGACAGTGATCCCTTCCAGTTCTGACAACATTTTGTCAGAACTGAAATATATCAGTTGCTGTCAGTAAAATATCAGTTGCTGTCAGTTATAGCTGAGTGGACAACTGATATGCCCGGTAATGTCCACGTTTCCCTATGGCTCAAGTGGGCGATGTTACCAGATGCTGACCAGAAAGCTGTTATGGGGTAAATGGCCATTTTCAAAATGGAGGACAGAGAATTCCATTGATCACAGTGGACATACAGGACACAGGAGAGGAGAACGAGATTGAGGAGTAGACTACACAGGAGTAAGTATGACTTGTGTATGCTTATTATTTTAATTTTCAGTTCAGGTTTTCTTTAAGGCGCACAACTGCACCAACTAAAGAAGCCTGCTAGGGAGTAGGGACTGTCAATGCATACCTCTCAACTTTTTGAGATGAGAAAGAGGGACACTTAAACCACACCCTGGCCCTGATCACGCCTCCATCACACCCCTAGTTAAGCATACCATAAAGATTTCATAAGAAAAATATGTTGTTTTATAATTCAAACCACACTGGTCCTTTCTGTCATGGTTCATTTTCCTTCATAGTAACATTTTAAAATTAGTAATATATCAATTTAAAGGATGGGAATAAAGTTTAGAGTCAAACACATTTTTAGCAGAGAAATATATATATATTTACATAGAAAGTCCTGAAAGAGGGACAAATGAGGAGGAAAGAGGGACAGATGGACAGGGCTCCCAAAGAGGTACAGTTGTGAGCAATGGGTGCTATTTTGTGTTGTGAAACAGTCCTTCTTTCACATAAGGAATATTGCAGAAATTCCTCATTCCTTCAGAGGATCATTCAGAGGAGTTCATGCCTTCATCACATGATATCTGGAAGCGTGCATGGAAATAGGGCGCCTGGAAAAAAAAAGGTCCAGCAGGATAACGAAATGGCGCTGGTGGATAACAAAATCTCAATAATGATAAAAAAATATTTTTTTAATAATAAATACCGTTTTAAAACAGGCGGGAGTTGATAACGAAAATATATTAATGTTAAAAATCTTTATGTAATTCAACAATGTAGCTTAAACCAGCCCCCTACTTTCACACAGAACCCTCCCCTGATGGTGCTTAACCCTAACCACCCCCCCAGTGGTGCCTAACCCTAACCACCCCCTGGTGGTGCCTAAAACTAACCACACCCCTGGTGGCGCCTAACCCTAAACCCCCCCCCCCAGTGGAACCTAATCCTAACCACCCCCCAGTGGTGCCTAACCCTAACCACCACCCCCAGGGGGCACCTAACCACCCCCTCAGTGGTGCCTAACCCTAACCCTCCTCCCCCCTGGTGGTGCCTAACCCTAACCACCACCCCCGGTGGTGCCTAACCCTAACCCCCCAGTGGTGCCTAACCCTAACCGCCCCCCTGGTGGTGCCTAAACCTACCCCCACCCCGTGGTGCCTAACCCTAACCACTACCCTGGTGGTGCCTAACCCTAACCACCCCCCGGCGTTGTCTAACTCTAACCTTCCCCCCCAGCAGTATCTTCCTCTGTGCACAGAAGTCTCAGTAATAAACATTCCGTACAGATCAACCGGCAGAACTGAAGATGTCTTCACCAGTGATAGATTTCAGGATGTAAACCAGGGAGAGGAAAGATTTTATAATGGGCAAACACTGACTAAGTAATCTATAAATGAATATTGGAAAAAAAAAAATGTTATTCATTATGTTATTTTCACTACAGTTCATCCATGAAAGCAGGACGTGGCCACACTGCAGATTTATTGCAGGATTTGCATCAGCTGTAACAAATAAATGTTTTTCTTTAAAGGTTATTTTGCTGTTGTTGTGTATCTTTTAGAGCAGAGAGGAAGTTCTGAGTTCAAGTCCGCTTTAAAGGGAACCTAAGATGGCCGTATAAAGACAAGATATACATACCTGGAGTTTCCTCCAGCCCCCTCCGGCCTGATCGCTCCTATGCCGTCCTCTAACTCCCCGTTGGTCCGCAATTGGCCCCCGGAAAGTCCTCTGGTCTGCGTGCTCTCCTACCACATTCACATCGCCTGGAGCCTTCTGTGCCAGCGCAGTACTACTGCACAGAGCAGAGACGGGGGAGCGCTCCTGGCCGGGCGGCGCCTGCACCGACTGAACCCCGACTGGAGGATTTTCTGGGGCCAGTTGTGGGTGAAGAAGGCGACTGAGGATGTCGAGCAAGCGATCAGACTGGAGGGGGATGGAGGATGCCCTGCCACTTTAAAGGAGCACTATAGCGAAAAAAAATTCAATTGAAAATATGTGCAAACAAATACAAATAAGAAGTATGTTTTTTTCCAGAAAAAAATGAGCCGTAAATTAATTTTCTCCTATGTTGCTGTCACTTACAATAAGTATTAGAAATCTGACAGAAGCGACAGGTTTTGGACTAGTCTATCTCTTCATGGGGGATTCTCAGGGATTTATTTATTTTCAAAAGCACTTAGTGAATCTCAGTTGCTCTGTCCAACTGCCAAAAAACTGTGCAGCGAGCAGGGAAGCTGGTCAGCATCATTGTTTAAATCCTTTTTAGGGAATATCTTAATAAAGAATAAAAGCCATGCTGAGAATCCCCTGTGAAGAGATGGACTAGTCCAAAACCCGTCCGGTTCTGATTTCTACTACCGACTGTATGTGACAGCAACATAGGAGAAAAGTAATTTATGGCTCATTTTACTCTGGAAAAAATGTACTTCTTATTTGCCTATGTTTGCACATATTTTTAATTTTACAATTTTTCGCCATAGTGCCCCTTTAACCTTTAGTTGTGTTTGAGTCATGGCGAGTGAGCAATTCAGCCTCCAGGGTAAAGAGGCTTTATTTCTGTGGTCGGAGGTACACTTTAAGTCCAGATAAGAATACAGATGTAAGTATTCTTCAATCACAGCCATCTCTACTTACTGTGCGTTGTTTTTCCTCTGGTACCATTTGGTAAGTGAGCCTCTTGTGCCAGTGATGAGCTGGCCTGATAGTTCTGTACTGGAAGGAAAGCATCTCCACCCCACTCGCTTCACTGAAAGCCCAGACTGTGCGATCGGCTTTCAGCGGCACAGCGGTGACAATGTAGCGCTATGAGTCTCCGAATTGTCCCTTTTCTTCTCTGCACAGAATGAGGCTCTCAGTCTATTATCAGCGACACGGCGAGGGCAGGACAGTCCGTCTCGTCTCCACTCTTACTAGCTGTGGGAATTATCTCCGCACAATAGGAGGGAGTAGTGTGGAGGATTTTCACAGGCCCTGTAAGCGGTGACACGAAGGGAAGGCTGTTCAGGTGGAAGGCACTCCGCACAGTGACTACTTTGTTGTGGATTTCATATAGAATGACGGCAAAATGACTCGATCGCTCGGATAAGCCGCACCCAGACATATTATTCTACTGCTGCCCTTACCAGACACACAAGACAGTTCTCTTTTTAGATGATCTGCTCACCTGAAGCTCATATGTCACCTGTCAGCTCATCTTATGGGGTTTAAAGCGGACCTGAACTCAGAACTTCCTCTCTGCTAAAAAAGATAAACAACAGCATAACAACCTTTAGGCCTCTTGGACAGAAGGACGTTGCATTTCAGTGCGAGGTTAAGGTTGCACAACGCGGCCCTAACGCAACGCATATAGACTAACTTAGACGTTATTGTGCGTTCTTTAACACTGCGTTAAGTGTTATGACGTCTTTCTTTATGCGTCTCTTGGTGCGCCGTTTTCGTCGCACAGTGATGACTATAATTTAACATTTTTCGGGCAGCATGGTGGTGTAGTGGTTAGCTCTCTCGCCTTGCAGCGCTGGGTCCCTGGTTCAAATCCCAGCCAGGGCACTATCTGCAAAGAGTTTGTATGTTCTCTCCGTGTCTGCGTGGGTTTCCTCCGGGCACTCCGGTTTCCTCCCACATTCCAAAAACATATGGATAAGGTAATTGGCTCCCCCTAAAATTGGCCCTAGACTACAGTACTTACACTACATAATATAGACATATTGGCAATGGTAGGGATTAGATTGTGAGCTCCTTTGAGGGACAGTTAGTGACAAGATATATATATACACTGTACAGCGCTGTGTAATATGTCGGCGCTATATAAATACTAAATAATACTAATAATAATTTTTTGGGCTTAGTAATGTGGGCTGTTTGGTGATTACTTCGGATACTACAAATAAACAAAAATCCCCCCAAAAATTATTAAAAAAAACAAAATAAACAAAAAACACGTGTATTTACGATGGAACGAAAATGGAGCATGCGCTACATTGAAAAAAAACCCCAAAAAAACCATTACTGAGCATGTGCAACACAAATAACGCAGCAGATTCATAGCTAAGGCCTCTTTCACAGTGCGATGTTAAAGTCGCACAACAAAACAAAATTTAACGCAGAATAACTCACTGCAATGAAAAATCAATGCCCCATTCACAGTGCACACGTTGTGTTGGTGTCTAACGTGTAGTGTTATTAGAAAGTGCTGCATGCTGTGCGTTATACACGTTATTAGCTGCGTTGGACTGTTTGCACATGCTCAGTAATGACTTGGAAACATACTTTTCTTTGCCTGTATGCTCTATTGTTTGCGACCGCAAAGGGGCATTAAAGGGGAACTGAAGTAAGAGGTATACGGAGGCTGCCATATTTATTTCCTTTTAATCAATACCAGTTGCCTGGCAGCCCTGCTGATCCTCTGCCTCTAATACTTTCAGCCATATAGGCCCTGAACATGCATGCAGCAGATCAGGTGTTTCAGACTTTAAAGTCAGATCTGACAAGACTAGCTGCATGCTTGTTTCTGGTGTTATTCAGATACTACTGCAGAGAAATAGAACAGCAGGGCTGCCAGGCAACTGGTATTGATTAAAAGGAAATAAATATGGCAGCCTCCGTATACCTCTTACTTCAGTTCCTCTTTAATTTGCGGTGCAACTTTTTTGGGGCATTACGTTGTAATTTGCATTGCAACTTGAATGTCGCATCAAAACGCAACGTCCTGCAACGTCCTACTGTGAAAGAGGCCTAAACGCACAGCATGCAGCACTCTCTAATAACGCTACGCGTTACACACAAACGCAACGTGTGCTCTGTGAATGTCGCACAGACTTTGTATTGCTGTGCGTTGGTCTGCGTTGGAACATTTTCTAATGTGCAACTTTAACGTCCCACTGTGAAAGAGGCCTTAAAGGGATACTGTAGGGGGGTCGGGGGAAAATGAGCTGAACTTACCCGGGGCTTCTAATGGTCCCCCGCAGACATCCTGTGCCCACGCAGCCACTCACCGATGCTCCGGCCCCACCTCCAGTTCACTTCTGGAATTTCTGACTTTAAAGTCAGAAAACCACTGCGCCTGCGTTGCCGTGTCCTCGCTCCCGCCAATGTCACCAGGAGTGTATAGCAGAAGCCAAGTATGGTCTGTGCCTGCGCAGTACGCTCCTGGTGACATCAGCGGGATCGAGGACACGGCAACGCAAGCGCAGTGGTTTTCAGACTTTAAAGTCAGAAATTCCAGAAGTGAACCGGAGGCGGGGCCGGAGCATCGGTGAGTGGCTGCGCGGGCACAGGATGTCTGTGGGGGACCATTAGAAGCCCTGGGTAAGTTCAACTCATTTTCCCCCGACCCCCTACAGTATTCATTTAAAGAAAAACAGTTCTTTGTTACATCTGATACAAATCTTGCAACATCTAAACTGTGTGTCTACTTTTTGCTTTCATGGAAGCAAACATATTGTTAACATCCTGTGTTTACAAATTAGCTGCTCTGCTGTGGCAGAGGAGATTCCTGAGCTTACATAGCTGAGAGAGCAAATTACATTTTGATTAGTTAGAGATGAGGGGAAATTAGACAGGCTATTCTCTCTAAAAACACACAGGGTGCATATCTCTGCATTTTGCAAGTATTCAGTTTTAATGTAAATTTCACTTTTGCTGACAAAAAAAAATAAATCAGTTCAGCTACAAAGAACTGGGCAAACATTTTTTTTTAGCTTGCTTACCTTGTTGTTACATGGATAGGTACACAAGGATATAGTAGTGGGAGTTATCTCATAAGCTACGTGTTAAAGTGACACTGAAGCAAAAAAAAAAAAAAAAAAGTATGATATAATGAATTGTATGTGTAAAACAGATAGGGAATAGAAACATGAGTAGCAAGGGAAAGAGTCTCATATTTTTATTTTCAGTTAAACAGCAGTTTTTTGTTTGTTTTTAATAACATTGCAACATTCTGTCACAGTTGCAATTTTAACAGCACAATCTGTCTCAAACTATAAAGCAAAGCAGAAATAATCAAGCTGTCTCTCGCTGTTTCTTGGCTGTTTAAAGGGAACCTAAACTGAGAGGGATATGGATTTTTCCTTATAAAATAATACCAGTTGCCTGACTCTCCTGCTGATCCTGTATTTCTAATACTTTCAGCCACAGCCCCTCAACAAGCATGCAGATCAGGTGCTCTGACTGAAGTCAGACTGGATTAGCTGCATGCTTGTTTCAGGTTTGTGATTCAGCCGCTATTGCAGCCAAAGAGATCAGCAGGGCTGCCATGCAACTGGTATTGTTTAACAGGAAACCTTCATTTCCCTATGCTTCCATGTCATCACACCTGGGTAGATGCCCCGCCCACTCTACCCCACAGGATCTCAATTAGTATAAATTTTGAAAGTTGCTGGGCCCCCCCCCAGTCTTTTTTTTGTCCTCGACTTCCTCACCTCACAGGGTCTACGTGAGTAGGGCAAGATTTGCCTGGAATATTTTTCTTTTCCCCCCCTGCCACACTGTCTCTACAGTGAAGTTTTTTTTTTTTTTTTCCTCTCCCATTCAACTATAAATTAGTTGGGGAATCCCCCACTCTGCTGGCTCTCAGGGGGAATAGGGGAGCGCAGGTATATGTGTAAGGTTTAAATAACCTGTGTGTGGCGCTCCCCCACTTTTCAGCCATCCGGGTGTGGCTTTATTTCATTGCTAAAGGCAGTGTTATTATGCGGGGGATCCCTTCTCACCTGTCTTTCCTCGCTGCTAACGGTGGTGCCTCTGCCTCACTGTGCGGGCGGGGAGTTCCGCCTCCTGCATCCATCCCTGGGATTTCCGCATTGCTTGGTCCAGCGTGCGTTCCAGCACGCAATTCCGCGTTCCACCAGGCATTCCGCGTCCCACCTCCCCTGATTGGTCCGTGCGAATGCGGAAGTGGGTGGAGTGTGTCGCCTGCTTCGGCGCCGCTCGCTTATTTTAAACAATGGCGGCAGGACGCTCGCTGGGGGATACTCTCTGGCGCATGGGGGGAGAGTATGGACGCGGAGACGGTGCAGCCTGTGGAAGCTACAGATCAGCAACCGAGGACCTCATCCTCAGGGACCTGTGGACAGCAAAAACGTAGGTGGCTCTCCTGCCCGCCCTATGCGACGCAGAGAGTATTTTTTAAATGTATTACTGACTTTTCCTATCTTCTTCTTACTTTCAGCTGTTTTAGCTGACTCTATGGATCCCCCAGCACGCCAAGCAGACCAGCACAGGGCTTAAAGGTAGGGGGGGGGGGGGGGGGGGGTTAAAGGTAGGTTCTTAGCTCTGCATAGTGGCGGACACTATACTTATACGGTCTCTCTTTAGTCCTAGAAAACATCGAAAGAAAAAGTCGAGATCAAAGTCAAAGACAAGGTCTAATGTACCGAGTACTGACTACAGAGAGAGAAGCAGATCCCCTCTCAGGAGCCACTCGCACAGAACCTGCTGGGCATGCAACAAGGAAGCTTTGCCAGACAAAAGCGTGTGCAGATCATGCTTCGCAGACATGGCGAGACAGACGGCACAGACCCCTATGGACGTTACACAAATGATAAAAGACGCTGTGCAGGAGTCTATGAGGGAATATGTAGCTACACTCCCTTCTCAGACACCTCAGTCCACGGAACAATCTACAATTAATGAGTCTGAGGAGATTGCAGGAGGTTTTGACTTTGCCCTAGTCCAACCGTACTTGCATGCGGTAAGGGAAGCAATTGAGTGGGAAAGCTCGGATGACGAGCAACCTTCTACCAGTTCCAAAAAACATAAAGAGTACTATACTCACCTTAAGAAAAAGACTACCTCATTCCCCATGATGGATGAGATCGCGGAGATCATTAAGGAGGAATGGGAGAAGATTGATAAAAAGCCGCCGTTAAACAACCGACTTACAAAGCTATACCCCATGAAAGCCAAGAATTCAAAATCTTTAGATAATCCACCGACAGTGGACGCATCGGTCACCCGACTAGCTAAGCATATCACACTGCCAAGAGACAATGTTGCGACATTTAAAGATGTGATGGAGAAAAAGATGGACTCTGAGTTGAAAAAAAATTATACTTTAGCGGGAAGTGCCACAAAACCAGCTGTAGCACTAACTTCAGTGGCGAGAGCGATCAGAGCATGGACTATAAATATAGAAGAAGCCGTGAGAGCTGATGCCGACAAAGATGCTATAATAAGAGCTCTTGATGATTTCAACCTGACGGCAGATTATGTGGGAGAAGCCGCAGTAGATATAATTAGATGTACGGCAAGAACTATGGCATCATCGGTAGTCGCGAAAAGAGCTTTATGGCTGAAATCATGGTCAGCTGATCAGTCATCACGTCAAGAATGGTGCAAAATACCTTATGATGGAGACAACCTATTCGGGAAGGAGTTAGAAAACGCTATCCAGAGAGTAACCGGGGGTAAATCCGGACTACTACCCCAGGACAGGAAAACTAAAAAACCTAATTATCAAGCCAACAGGTTCCAATAATCAAGACTTCGAGCAGCCAGATCATATAGGCCAGGTAGGGAATTCAAGAAAAACTGGCAAAGCAGTCACAGCAATCTGCAAAGAATAACGCGCCAGAAAACTACTACTTCGACCCCTAACCAGCAGAAGTCTTTTTGACAGGAGGCCCGTCCAAACTTGTCCGGTAGGCGGCAGATTGAGGAAATTCGGACAAATTTGGATGGAAGAAATAAACAACCCGTGGGTAATAAGAATAATAACCCAGGGACATCGTTGGAGCTTCCGGAGAAAACCTCCAAGGGCACACTTTGTATCCACCAGGATTCCAAGAAGCCACGAGAAAGCATTCCTTCTACAAGATTATGTACAGACACTTCTAGACAAGGAAGCGGTGGTGCCAGTGCCAGAACACCAAAGGGTAAAGGGGGTCTACTCCCCCTTATTCTTTGTACTCAAGAAAACAGGGGACTGGCGACCGGTTCTCGACCTCCGTTACCTAAACAGACACATAAAACTCAAGAAATTCCGAATGGAGACGTTGCAATCAATAATTCAGGTAGTAAGACAGTCAGATTGGATGCTTTCGGCGGACCTCGAGGACGCTTATTTGCACGTCCCCATACACTCGAGGTTCCAGAAATTTCTAAGATTTGTAATAGGCCCCAATCACTATCAATTCACTTGCTTACCATTCGGAATCTGTACGGCACCACGAACCTTCACCAAGATCCTGCTCTCCTTAGTAGCCCTTCTGCGAACAAGGGGATTACGTCTGTTTCATTACTTAGACGACCTACTGTTACTAGCGGCAGACAGAGAGACGTTAACTACTCAGAAGGAAATTCTTCTGGATGCACTCATTCACTTCGGTTAGAGAATAAACAAAGACAAGAGCCAATTGGAACCGACCCAATCAATGATTTTCCTGGGAGCACTTTTTCAGACGAAACAGAACTTAGTGAGTCTGCCGCAACACAAGATAACAACTCTGAGTCAGAAGATAACCCAAGTCATCTCCTTGAACGAGTTGAAAGCAAGACAATGTGTCAGTCTACTAGGTTCAATGACCTCGACGTTCCAAGTAGTAAGATGGGCACATTGGCATATGAGGCCATTTTAATGGGGTTTCTTAACTCAATGGAACAAGAAAAGTTGGAATCAGCTAATACAGATCACCACTCTGATGAAAAACAGCCTTGCATGGTGGACGGATACCAACAACCTATCCAAAGGACACTTGATAGAAGTCACGAACTCGATCACAATTACCACGGATGCCAGCCTACGGGGCTGGGGAGCGCACTGTGGCACACTAACAGCGCAGGGCCTTTGGAAGGACGCAGATCCTCATACACAGTCGAACATCTTAGAGATAAGGGCTGTTTACCAGGCACTTTTGAGTTTCACTCATCTGATACAGAACAGAACTGTAATCCTACGTATAGACAACAGCACGGCTGTCTCATATATACGGAGACAGGGGGGAACGAGAAGCATAGCACTACTCCAGGAGATGGCAACTATTTTCCAGTATGCGGAACAACATCTATGGAACCTGTCAGCATTGCATATACCGGGGAAGGAGAATATCCTAGTGGACTATTTAAGCAGACACACGTTGGACAACAACGAATGGAGCCTGTCCACGGAAGCGTACCACTGGACATGCAAACATCTTGGCAAACCCGAACTAGACCTGATGGCAACGCCATCGAACACCAAATGCAGACACTTCTATTCCAGAATTTATTGCAAAGAAGCCCTGTCAGTGGATGCGCTGACAGCGGACTGGAACTTTACAACAGCATATGTGTTTCCCCCAATACCTATGATACAACGTTTCTTATCGAGACTCCACAAAGAGAAAGTCATAGTGATTGCAATAATTCCGTATTGGCCGAATCGGCCATGGTTTCCCCTACTATGGGGAATGAGGTTGCAGTCACCTCTGCCTCTCCCAGACAGCAAAGATCTTCTGTCACAGGGGGAAGTCCTCCATCCGAATCCCAAGAGGTTGAATCTGATGGCCTGGTTGTTGAAGGGAGGAGGCTGGAACTGGCTGGATGCTCACAGGAAGTAATTAAGACTATCCTCAGCGCAAGAAAACCTACTACTAATGCTACCTATCAAAGGGTCTGGACCAAGTTTCTAAAACTATCACAAGAACTTCATTTCCAATCTACAAAACCGGAACCTTATCACATTCTTGAGTTCCTTCAGAGAGGGCTAACTATGCAGTTAGGATACCACACGCTGAAGACGCACGTCTCTGCCAGGCATGGTCGGAAGAGCCAATTTCCGATTCCGCGGTAATTCCGCATACCGCCACTACCGAAATTCCGCTTCCGCTACATTCCGGAGGAATTCCGCTACATTCCGCGGAATTCCGCGGTATTCCGCCACGTGCACTTTCCGTATTTTTAAACGGACTTCCGTAATTTTTAAACGGATTTCCGTAAATTTAGGAGGAAACACTCAATCGCTCATTTGAAATATCTATTGTTAATAAAGTTGATTTGTATTTTGTAAATTTGGATAAAAAAAATGTTGAAACCGTTATTTTAGCGCAGTAACTCTCCGCTGATTATGATTGGTCAACTCATTCCGCATCTCCTGATTGGTCAATTCATTCCGATTCCGATTTTGCCGGAATTCCGAATTCCGGATTGCAAATTCCGAATTCCGGATTGCAAATTCCGAATTCCGTGGAACCATGCGGAAACCCCAATTCCGGCGGAATTTCGGAATTTTAGCTTCCGCGGAATTCGGAAGCCCATGCCTGGTCTCTGCCCTATCAGCAATGACGGGCACCCAATGGGCCATAAATCCCTTAATTAAACAGTTCCTAAAGGGGGTACTAAAGATAAAACCCCCAAGGAAAAATATCTTTCCAAAATGGGACTTACCCTTAGTCCTGGACGCCCTTACAAAACAACCTTTTTACCCTGTAACAGACAACTCGCTATGGAACATAACTTTAAGAACTGTTTTCTTGGTAGCAATAGCTTCAGCTAGAAGAGTATCAGAGCTTCAAGCGTTAGGATGTAACGAACCATACCTGACCTTTTTTCCTGACCGAGTACTAATCAGACCTATTCAGCAGTTTATCCCAAAGGTAACATCCACCTATCACCTCAACCAGGAATGGACACTTCCAACATTTATCCAAGAAGAAGGGGTGGACGTTCACCCTCTTGATGTAGGGCAAGCACTAAGGGACTATTTACACCTAACGGCTGACATAAGGAAAACTGATAGACTATGGGTAATCCCAGCAGGCTATCGCAAAGGCCAACCGGCCTCCGCCAGAACAATATCTACATGGATAGTGAAAACTATTCCAACCGCCTACAAATCAGGGGGATTAGAACCCCCTCGACAGTTAAATGCCCACTCCACTAGGAGTATGTCAACTTCATGGGCAGCTTTAAATAAAGTACCCGCAGAGAAAGTGTGTCAGGCCGCGAACTGGTCATCAATTAACACATTTATGCGGCACTATAGGGTGGACTTGTCTTCTCAGTCTACTTTGATATTTGGTAAAGTTGTATTGGAAAATTCACAACATATGGATAATTAAATATTTTCTTTGATTAAGCATTATAAATGGTGTCCCTCCCTTCTCATTTCCTAGTTAAATCCCAGGTGTGATGACATGGAAGCATAGGGAAAACGGAAAATTGTTACTTACCTATCGGTAATTTTCCTTTCCCGATGCTTACATGTCATCACACTGGTCCCTCCCTTCCTGTGAGCTTCGGTAAGTCGAGGCTTACGGAGACTGGGGGGGGCCAGCAACTTTCAAAATTTATACTAATTGAGATCCTGTGGGGTAGAGTGGGCGGGGCATCTACCCAGGTGTGATGACATGTAAGCATCGGGAAAGGAAAATTACCGATAGGTAAGTAACAATTTTCCGTTATCCCTCTCAGTTAAGGTTCCCTTTAAGTGCTTCAGAAAACAGGACTCTATTTGACCCAAGTTAGGTTGACTAGCTCAGAGAAGCTCTTTTCCATAGATAACAAGTGAAGTTTTTTTTTCACTCTTCCTGTACTGGGAAACACCACAAGACTCTGTTCTTTGCTATTAATGTTCTATTCCTTAGCTGCACTACACATACAAATCATTACCTCATAAGTTTATTTTCACTTCAGGTGTCCTTTAAGTCACTGTTAAGTTCCTGAACGCAGCTGCACCTCAAAGTGAACACTTCCCACACATGAAAAGTTTGCTTTCATTATAAAGATGGAGGAGTGGAATAGGCAATGAATGATGGATCTATAGCATTCTTCTTCATACAGAGAGAGGCGATGCCTCCTCTAGCAGCGGCGCGCGGTCCAGAGACAGCGCAGCGCAGGAGACACGCCCACGCCTGGGAAGAGTGATCACAAGGTGGAGGTGCTGGGAGACAGGCACCCTGTATATATGAGCTCATCATCATCATCTCACTAAAACCTCATTACGTTTTACAGCACTGAGACATGTCTGCACTGGCCTCACCGCCCCGCATGCCAGACACAGCCGGCCGCAGGCAGCCCAGCGGGAGCCAGGAGACAGTCACCTGCAGATCACCCAACTGCCCCGGCGACGTGCTCCCGCCACTCAGAGAAGGATGAAATGGGGCAAGATAGCAGTTTTTGCCCCTCTGCTGATGGTCACCTGGCTAACATCCACCGGACCACTAGACTCTTTCCAGGCCCTAGGCAACTGCCTAGAATTGCCTAGTGGATAATCCGGCTCTGCCGCCACTGGGGCTGGTCTGCAGCATAATGTCCCCTTCAAAGATTCAAAGGGCAGCTAATGACCCCCTCGAGACTCCCTTTATAGTATGTATTAAATCAAGCAACCATCACCCTCCACCATCATAAAATATGGTTTTTATTCTATTATTGCACTACATAAAATGAGGCTCCCAATGAGGCTTCTCCCATCCCTGTAGCTGCAGGCAGTCCGGCGCTGCCCCCCCCGAAGTGTCCCGGAATCCTCCCCCGACAAGCCTGACAAGCTACATTTATTCACCTTTCCTGGCTCCAGTGGGGGCGCTGTTGTGGCTCTCCGCTCGGAGATAGGCAGAAATAGCCGATCTCTGTCGGGTCCGCTCTACTACGCAGGTGCAGGAAACTTGCGTCTGCGCAGAAGAACGGCCCAACAGCGATCGGCTAGTTCCTCCCATCTCTGAGCGGAGAGCCGATACTGCGCCTGCGCTGGAGCCGGGAAGGTAAATATTTACATCCCCGTTGTTCACGGAGCTTTTTCCCCGCCGCCGTGGGACCGAGGAGGACGGGAGAAGCCATCGATCGGATCCGGAGGTTTCCCCCACCTGAGGTGAGTACCCCCCAGGGTAGCTTTTCTTCATTACAGGTTTTCTTTAAAGAGGAACTGTAACGACAAAACGGCCCCTGGGGGGTACTCACCTCGGGTGGGGGAAGCCTCAGGATCCTAATGAGGCTTCCCACGCCGTCCTGCGTCCCTCGGGGGTCTCGCTGTAGCCCTCCGTGCAGCGGTGACGCAATATTTACCTTCCTGGCTCCTGCGCAGGCGCTCTGATGCCTCTCGGCGCCGAAGTAGGCGGAAATACCCGATCGCCGTCGGGTCTGCTCTACTGCGCAGGCGCAAGTCTCCGGCGCCTGCGCAGTAGAGCGGACCCGACGGAGATCGGGTATTTCCGTCTATTTCCGTGCCGAAAGTCGCCACAGCGCCCCCGCTGGAGCCAGCAAAGGTAAATATTGAACTGACAGTCGGCACAGTCGCCGGCTGTTCGGAGGGCTGCGGCGAGACCCCCGAGGGACAGAGGACAGCGTGGGAAGCCTCCATTAGGATCCGGAGGCTTCCCCCACCCGAGGTGAGTACCCCCCAGGGGAGGTTTTTGTTGTTACAGAGTCTCTTTAAGTTTGATTCCAAACTGAATTGTTTTTGTGAAATAAAAATGTAAAGTTCAGATAGGGCGGCGTTGAATGTGTCTCCCTGTGAGAAAACACCTGTTTGTACTACAGTGAATTTATGAGAGGGAGGAGCACTGTTTGCTCACTCAGACAAACATCACCGAGAACAGTGTTTGTCATTCTTCTAGGAGATGAATTGCAGCCATTCATCTGGGCCCGCTGTCTTCAATATGTTTACAATAATCATTTAGAAATGATTTAGTCAATGTTTGCCCATTGTAATCTCTTTCCTCTCCTCCCTGAGGGGCGTAGCAATAGGGGGTGCAGAGGTTTGGCCAGGGTGCCCCAAAGGGCCCTTCCTCAGCTGCAGTATTAGCTGTGAGGAAACGTGGAAAAGCCGCCGTCTCTCAAAGTGAGGCGGCTGTTTCCGCGTCCAGCATGGCGTCACAACGCGGAAAAACCGCCGCATGCCGCTTAGGGAGAGCGGCGGAATCCGCATTGGGAACGGCGGAATCCGCATTGGGAACGGCGGAATCCGCATTGGAGGCGGCCCCTGCAAGCGGTTCACAAGATACATTGCAAGACAGTACTGGTGTGGCTGAGACTGATAGTCCACCAAGATTCAGAGTGACACGCGTGCTCGCACAGAGGCTGAGTTTAAATAACAGCCAGAGGTGAGTCAGCTGACCAGGAGGGTCAGCTGACATTTTCCACAACTCTCATTGGTCCAGCAATTAGGGAGGTCCTGGAAAGGTCCTTGTGTATATATACTGCTGGCTGTTCACTTGCTCTTTGTCTGGCGTGCGATCACATACGTGGGAGCACCCAGATTCGTAGTCAGATCCGCAAGTGTGCCGGGACCAGCTGGAGCTGTAATCCTACACTTAGCTAGATTCTGTTGATAGCTAAAGT
Organism: Hyperolius riggenbachi; assembly: GCF_040937935.1. Taxonomy (NCBI): domain Eukaryota; kingdom Metazoa; phylum Chordata; class Amphibia; order Anura; family Hyperoliidae; genus Hyperolius; species Hyperolius riggenbachi. Next base: position 51,500,845 of record NC_090649.1, on the reverse strand, counting down.
ACTAGTTTGATTGTGATTATCTGCAGGGCCGGATTATCAACCAGGCAACAAAAGCAGTTGCTTGGGGCCCCATTCAGAGTCAAAGGGGCCCCATCAGCACATAAACCAGCCCTCGCCATCCAGTCAGCGGTGGCTGGATGGTTTAATGGTTAAAGGAACTCTGAGCAGTGCAGTAACTATGGAAAGATGCATATCATTTTAAAGCTCTCTTTCTCCTCTTTCCAACGATATATAAACGGCTGCCTTATGCTTTTTAGTTTTCGCTATTTTCGCGATCGAAATCGCAGCCACAGGACGACTTTTCTCCAAAGTCGGCAGCTCGATTCAGCACAATGCAATGAAATATAAGGAACCCAGGGGGATATAATTACAAACATCATGCTGGTAGGTGTGAAGATGTAATTAATTAGATGTGGGTATGCTTAAAGGCATACCTACAGGCACTGCTCGGAGTCCCTTTAAGGGCTCTGCCTCTGACACAGGAGACCAGGGTTCAAATCTCGGCTCTGCCTGTTCAGTAAGCCAGCACCTATTCAGTAGGAGACCTTAGGCAGGTCTCTCTAACACTGCTACTGCCTATAGGGCGCGTCCTAGTGGCTGAAGCTCTGGCGCTTTGAGTCCGCCAGGAGAAAAGCGAGATATAAATGTTATTTGTCTTGTCTTTTCAAATGATGCCGTGATTGTCTTCAGAGCCAGGCTCTCCTCCTAGGTCCCCCTCGTGCTACTGTGCGCTCTGCCGCTGCCCACTCCACCCTCCCTTCCCACAGAGAACCACAGCTGCAGCAAGAATGATTAACAGCAGATGGCAAACGCTCACTCACCTATCCATGATCCAAGCAATAGAGATCCCGTCATCTGAAACCCATCTGTCTCTTCTACAGTGCAGCCGCTCGCTCTGAACATCCTGATTCTCAGATCAGACAGGAAGTAGGAAGTAGTAATAGTAGTGGTAACAGAGCGGCAGCACTCTAGAGGAGACAGATGGGCTCCGGATGACAGGACCTCTTTTGCTTGGATCGCAATAGGTGAATGTGAGTCATCTGGTGCTGTCATTCTCCCCCGCTGCGGCTGCCTTCTCTGCTGGACTATCGTATTCACTGGGATGGAGGCTGCATGGCGGCTGTCTAGTTTGGGAGGAAATCGGTTGTTCGGTGGCGGGGGTGGTTATGTAATTCTGTCTGGGGAACGGCTTCCGGTTTGGCGGTGTCCAGAGCTTTCTGCTATTGCCAGGCTGGAGATGCAGGGGGAAAGTGCTGCTGCTGTGATATCTGGCGCCCTCTTCACAGGGGTGCCCCAGCCCCTCAGTGCAAATGTCCCAGCCATTCATCTCTCACTCTGCATTTTGCCGCTGCTATTCCCTGCATTGTGCACCCACAGAGGAAAGCGGGCTGTTGCCCATAGCAACCAGTAGCTCGGCTGCCCGGTGTGTGCGGCATGTTGCTGTGCAGCTGCATCTTCTGATTCTATTACAACATGATGGGGGGGCCCAAATCAGTTACTTTGCTTAGGGCCCCATTTAGCCTTAATCCGGCTCTGATTATCTGTTATGACTTTTGCCTTCCTTGACTATCCCCTTGAACTCTGATCTTGTACCTCGATACTTCTGATACTCTGTTGCCGAACCCCGGCTCGTTCCTAGACTCCGCTTCTGCCTCCTGATTCTGTACCCCGATATATCTGATTCCCCGTTGCCGAACCCTGCCTGTACTTAGACTCCGCCTTTGCCTTCTGATCTTGTACTGTATCTGTCCGTGTGTGTACTACCTGGCTTGCCCGACCTCGAGAACCGACCTTACTATTGGAGGCGGTTCCTCGTCCTGTCAGTGACACCTCCTCCTGAGTGTCACTTTCAGACCATCCTTCCTACTGTCAGTCTGACTCCTCCCGTCTTGGAGAGCTCAGGTCTGCGGAAGGAATCTGTGCAGTACTCCTTGCTGCACTGAGGCCTAGTCCTCTAAGTGTTACTGTTACACCAAACACTACACTCTACTCAGGTGAACAGAGGTTAGCTTGTATATCGGATTATCGGTGATACTGCAGATCACTTACAATCTGGTATACATCTGTATTCCCAGTGATACTGCAGATCACCGGTAATCAGATCCTCTCTGTGCTTCACCGATCGTTACATTAGCTCTCTATTGGTCCTGTGCTGGTAATAATCACTTCTACAGACGCTTTGAATAGCAGTAATCATTCAGGGCCCGTTTCCACTAGAGCGAATCCGCATGCGTTGTCTGCATGCGGATTCGCATAACTAATACAAGTGGATGAGACTGTTTCCACTTGTCAGTTTTTTGGTGCGTTTTTCTGTGCAGGATTTTTCTGCACGGTAGGGCCTGCAGAATTCGCCTGCGTGAGGAATGCAGGCGATTCGCAGGCTATGTATTTAATAGGGAAAACGCACATGCGTAATGTACATTGAGCCAGGCAGTGACATGGTTAAAATCGCTGATAGCCTGCCTATGCGAAATCGCATGCGAAATCGCGGCAAAAATCGCATGCGGAATCGCATCCGCATGCGATTTTGTCAGCGGTGGAATCCCAGCGATTCGCACCGCACTAGTGGAAACGGGCCCTAAAGGACCACTATCGCGAAAATCGTAAAATGTTAAATACATGTCAACACATTCAAATAAGAAGTATGTTTCTTCCACAGTAAAATGAGCCATAAATTACTTTTTTCCTATGTTGCTGTCACTTACAGTAAGTAGCAGAAAACTGACAGGTTTTGGAGCAGTCCATCTCCTCACGGGGGGTTCTCAGGGTTTTCTTTATTTTCAAAAGCACTTAGTGAATTGTAGTTTCACTGTCCAACTGCCAAAACAGTGAATCAAGCAGGGAGGCTGGCCGGCATCATTGTATAAATCCTTTTCGGGGAGTGTCTTTATGAAGAATAAAGGCCATGCTGAGAATCCCCCATGGAGAAATCAACTAGTCCAAAACTTGTCGGTTCTGTCAGATTTCTACTACCTACTGTAAGTGACAGCAACATAGGAGAGAAGTCATTTATGGCTCATTTTACTCTGGAAGAAACATACTTTTTATTTGTTTCTATTTACATGTATATTACATTTTTTAGCAATAGTGGTCCTTTAACAGACTGTTCCCCAACCCCCGCTTGCCCCTCTGACACTGTGGTTGTCCTTGGCAGGTTTTGGTGTGCCGTATCAATTGTTATGTATAGTGCTTATGGGGCCCCATGTAAAATTAGCACTGGGGACCATAGCTCTTTAGCTATGCCACTGGACATAGCTGATCTCCCAGAATGCTCTGAGGAGGAGAATTACACATAATAAACAGCCTAGGCTAATCCTCAGTGTGAGGGCGGTGCTACATACCCAATATGCAGCAATATACAGCTTTAGGAAGTGTTTCTGGTGCTAAAACCAGGATATTTAACATAAAAGTGGGTATCCTGAATAATTTACTGCACTGTACTATGGATCATTACGGTTCCTCTTTAGCAAGCACTGCAGCACATCAGGTTTGAAATTCACATAGCTAAACAGCCTAGGCTAAACGTTACTGGGAGGGCAGGGTTGAATATACAGCAATATACAGCTATAGGAAGTGTTTCTGTTGCTGAAACCTGGAAAATTTATGTAAAAGTGGCAATTCTGAATAATTTTCTACATTGTAATTTATGTCACTACAGTGCCTCTTTAAACAGGTAGAAATATTAGTAGACTGGAGGCACCCAAAAAAGTATATAATGACTGTAACACAGCACTTCTGTTTGTAATATATTCAAAATGTCCTACCTTAACAGCTTCCGGATGGCAATAATTGAAATCTACGCCCTGTTTGTGTCCCTAAGCCTGCCAGGGCGTAGATTTCAACTTCCGCATGACGTATGGACAATCTCATCGGCTCACATTGATCACAGGGCCAGGAGCCAATTAAATCGGCTCCTGACCAGCTCACAGAGCTCTGCAGTCATGGCGGCTGCAGCAACAGGAGAGTGGCGCGATTTGAGGTAGCGGTGGATCCGTGCGGCGTGACAACGGTAGGGCCCGGTTTTTGTACCAGCAGCCTCTGGTCCTTAAAGGGCCAAAGACTGCTGGTACTGAAGTGGTTAAAAAGGGAGGTTCGCAGAGAGGGTATAAAAAAATAGATAATACATTCAGCACTTAAAGCGTTTTGCAGTGTAAACTGCTTCGTCAGGTCAGTGGACGTGCCTAGTTGCGGAGTGGCAGAGAGCCTGGGCGACTGGTTCTCTTCAAACTACACATTCAGCTTCCACTCTGAACAACACGCTTTGTTGTAAACATCCCTGTAGTGTCGGACATTCATGAAATACACACTGCCCTGCAATATGCCTGCCAGTGTATCCCTGATCAATAACACATATCAGGTACAGCTATGTATAGCATTTACTGTATGTGCACCCCCCCCAGCTGTGTAATACTCATGCACACCATGTTGCTATGGTGGCCAGAGGAATAGGGGACATGCTGAAATATTATTCCAGGCCTTTAGCAATTACTGAGGCTCATGTACTGGAATCACTGTAAAGAATGCCTCCCTGGTGCCGGGTCAATCGCCGTACACCTGCACAACGTAAATATTTCATAGGGTTACTATATATACTAGCGTGTGGCGGGGGTGGGTGGTGAAATAGAGGTTATGCATCAGCTGTTCTTCCATTCAGACATACATAAGAATTTGCATTAAAGAGGACCTGTAGTGAAAATAACATAATAAATAAAATTGCTTATTTTTTACAATATCAATCTATAGATTATTTAGTCAGTGTTTGCCCATTGTAAGATCTTCTCCTTACTCGAATTTACATTCTGACATCTATCACATGGTGACATTTTTAATGCTGGCAGGCGATGTCACTGGAAGGAGATGCTGCTTGCTTTTTGGCAGTTGTAAACAGCTGTTATGGCTGGTGCACCCGGAGCGGTTCTGGAGCGTTTTTTAAAACACTTGCAGGGGGAAAACCACTTGGCTAATGAAAGTGAATGGGATGGTGCACACCAGAGCGGTTAGTTTTTTTCCACAAACGCAAACTCGGGGGCTGCAGCATTTTGTAGATTTCTGAGGCCTTTAGCGTTCAAGCGTTTTTCAGAGAGGTTTTCCATTTTCCTATACTTTCTTTCCAGGCGTTTTTGTTACAGAAGCTGTTCTGTTACAGCTTTACTGTAACAATATTTGTAATCTGCTACACAAAAACGCTACAAAAACGCTAGGCATGTTTAGAAAACCTCTCTAAGGGCCCATTCACACCTGAGCGGGAATCGCGCGATTCCCGCTCATGGCAAACCGCTAGCGGTTTTGCAAAAACCGCTACACATTGTAGCAAATGGCAGTGTCCTCACTGCCGCGGTTGCGGTTAGCGATAACCGCAAATGCGCTGCATGCAGCAGTTTGGCGGCGATTCGCGACCGTGATTAGTGTGCAAAGCACGCTAATCGCGATCGCTCCAAAACCGCCGCAGTGTCCAGTGATTTTTCTGCGTTAATCGTGGGAAAATCACTCCAGCTAAACGGCGGCGATAATCGCCGGTGTTTTGCGATTAACATGCCTAGAATAGCTCTGAAAATCTGCTTCAAAAACCTCTAGCGTTTTGCAGATCTGCTAGCGGTTTTTGGTGTGCACTGGGCCTTATTTCCCACAATACAACAAGGATCCCACAGTGTGATGTCAGGACCTGAGTGCTGTGAGGCGCTGACATCACACTTTGGGAGGGGTTTCACCACAATATTAGCCATACAGCGCCCCCTGATGATCCGTTTGTGAAAAGGAAAATATTTCTCATGGGAAAGGAGTACCAGCTACTGATTGGGATGAAGTTCAATTCTTGGTTACGGTTTCTCTTTAAAGGACAACTGATGTGAGAGAGATGTGGAGGCTGCCATATTTATTTCTTTTTAAACAATACCAGTTGCCTGGCTGTCCTGCGGATCTCTTTGGCTGCAGAGTAAGAGAACCACACACCTGAAACAAGCATGCAGCTTGGGCCAAAAATGTACATCACAGGAGCCTATAGGCACAGATATCTTGGCACCCCAGACTTAGCCCCTTATGGACCTACAAACCCCCCACCGATCTGCACCCCCGAGTGTGCTGGCTGGCCCAGCTGTCATTTCTTGCTCACTTATTAGGTAGCCAGAGGCACCCTCAATATTAAGTGGCTGCCGACTAAAGGAGGGAGGCTTCTTCAGTGGAATGCTGAGAGCCTGGTGAGTAACCTCTCATTTACACTCTCATCAGGCGTATTCTGCATAGGGAAGGAAGGAGGGGAGCACTCAAAAAGCAGAGTGAGCCACGTTTCCATTATCAGGCACGTGCCTACATTGCCTTATAGTAAATCTGGATCTGATGCAGCTATTCTTGTCAGATTTTTGTCAGAAACATCTGATCTGCATGCTTGTTCAGGGTCTATAGCTAACAGCGCTAGAGGCAGAGGATCAGCAGGACTGCCAGGCAACTGGTATTGCTTAAAAAAAAAAATATATATGGCAGCCTCCATCTCCTTCTCACCTCGTGTTCCCTTTAAGGCGTTGGTCTGGTATTACTCAGGGGTTGGACCCCCATGCTCATGGCTTCCAAACTTCCACCTGGGTGATACCAGCTGGCATGGTGGCTACAGGTTTAAAAACAATAAAAATAACATGGGAGAGGGGATGTTGTAAAAATAAATGCGTTTTTAAAAATACTGTTCTTCTAAGCCCCACTTTTGCTGCATTACTGGGTTTCAAAAGGAATCAGGGCACTTGTAGTTTGTGTTTTATCTATATTGTAAACTCTGACATAACAAAATGTGTTTTCCTACTTATTACAGATTCAGTTACCATATTTGCTTTTGTGCACAAGTAATATTGTCTGTTTACAAATTACAATGTTCCATAGTACAATTTATCTGCTCTAAAAGCTGCCACTGCATTTTATTCATAGATTTTAATATATAGATATAGCAGCTATCTAGTGATAATTTCTCATCTGTGTCTACTTGTCAGCTCAATACAGTTCTGTTTCACTATGTGGCTGGCTGTAACTAATCTCGTCTTCAGCTGCAGATCATAAGCTGAAGGGGTTTTCCACCGCAGAACAACAAAGTGCTGTGTTTAAGTATTTTAAATGCTGTTCTGCTACAATTTTTTTTTGCGATAGTTGGTTAAAGGCTGCAAATAATCTTTTAGAACAAAGAGGAAATGTGGAGTTTCCGACCACTTAAAGTTCAATTTTTATATCCATCAGAGACACTTCTCGGCCTGGTATTGTAACATGCCACACAGAAATAGCTTCAATTTAGAGGTGTTAAGATACCGTCCTTGAAGACAACACCATGTTGTTCTTTAAAATGACACCTTTCTTAGGAGAGATGTTAATCGCTTGATCTCGCCAGTTATTAAGCAGTGCAATCAGGGAGATGTCTGGGTCTGAGCCTTGTGAAATTGTGTTGAGTGACAGTTTGCAAACACACATAAAAATTAATCCTTTTCAATCTTCCCTTCAAATGGTAATTATGGGCAGCGTGTGCTCACAGGTACACAGAGACACAGGGAGAATTTCACACTCTCAGGCCTAGAATACGAAGGGGGAAGGAAATAGATTTCAATACAATCACCGTGAAGATTATGGGCAGGGGATGGCAGAATAACATTAATACTGAACAAGAGAGGGTTTTTTTCTTTAAAGAGAACCTGAACTGAAAATAAAAAGTCAAAATAACCATACACAGGTCATACTTACCTCCTGTCTAGTGTACTACTCAATCTCTTTCTCCTCTCCTGAGTCCCGTTTGTCCGCTGTGATCAATGGAATTCTCTGTCCTCCATTTTAAAAATGGCCATTACCCCATAACAGCTTCCTGGTCAGCACGCTGTTAAACTGTAATGTCACCCACTGAGCCATAGGGAAACATGGACATTACCTTGCACATTCAGTTGTACCTGTAACTGACAGTTGCTGATATATAACTGACAGCAACAGATATATTTCAGTTCTGACAAAATCTTGTCAGAACTGGAAGGGATCACAAGAAAATGGTGAGCTTCTGAGAGGAACTGACGGTGAGGTTAGTATGTAATATTCATTTGCAGCTACGTCATGTGTTTATTTTAAATCATTTTACTCGCTTTAGGTTCCCTTTAACCCTCCTGGCGGTAACCCCGAGCTGAGCTCGGGCGATGCCGCGCAGGAGGATATCCCTGCCCCTGGTGGGGCGATTTGCCCCATTTAAAGTGCTGTGCGCGCAGCTAGCACTTTGCTAGCCGCGCGCACGGCTTGATCGCAGCCGCTCTGTGGCGATCGTCCGCACGCAGTGGCAGAAGAGGAGCCCCCCCCCCCCCGCCAGAGCCCTGCGCTGCGAGGACCAATGAGTTCCAGGCAGCGCTATGGGCTGGATCGGAGGAGTCTGACGTCAGGACGTCGGCTGACGTCATTCTGATCATCGCCATGGCGACAGGAGAAGCCAAACAGGGGAACGCGTTATATACGCGTTCCCCTGTTTGCTATTGATGCCGGCGACGATCGCACTAGAGCAGGGGTCCCCAAACGTTTTGGGTGGAGGGCCGGGTCAACATACTTCATACTGCTGGGGGGCCGGAATATACATAAAATGTCGTCTTTGCAGGCCATACAGTGAAGCATACCCAGGTGACAACCTGAAGTCCAGTTGGACAGCATTGTCACCTGATGTGGAATTTGATTGGAAACCAGCAAAATTACTGCTTCCTGGCTTCCATGTGGATGGGTGGTGCCAGCACTGGTATTCTATATGCGGACCACCAATATTTAAAGATGCAGCTGACTGCATCTAGAAGTAATATATTTTGTGTGTGGGGGGCCGGTAAAAAAGCCTCAGGGGGCCGCATTCGGCCCGCGGGCCTTAGTTTGAGGACCACTGCACTAGAGGGACACATGCACCCTCTAGTGGTGTTTCATGTAGCTACCACTCTGGTAGCTTTACATGAAACAAAAACAAAAAAAACAAAAAAAAATGGATTTCTGCCTATTTGGCAGAAAAAATTAACCGCCAGGAGGGTTAAAGGAACATTCTGGTGAAAAAAGTAAGGATATCTGACAGAACCGACAGGTTTTGGACTAGTCCATCTCCTCATGGGGGATTCTCCGGGTTTTCTTTGATTTCAAAAGCATTTCCTGAATGACAGTTGCAAAGTTTAACGGACAAAATACTGTGCAGGGAGTAGGGAGGCTGGCTGGCATCTTACTATTTTGGCAGTTAAACTGCCGATCAGGACATGCTTTGGAAAACAAAAGCAAACCCTGAGAATCCCCCATGAGAAGACGGACTAGTCCAAAACCTGTCGGTTCTGTCAGATATTAACTGCTTACTTTTTTTGGCTGGGGTGGTATGTATTTATTTGGTGATAAAATATCTTGTGTCCTTTCCAAGCCCGTCTTTGGGCAAAGTTCTAAAAACAGCTCATTATATTATTACAGGCAGTCTCCTATTAACAAACACGTTCTGTTCTGGGTGTTTGTAAGTTGAATTTGTTTGCAAGTTGAGTCCTGTGTTAGAAATAGGGAAATGAGGATAAATGATTTACTATCAGACAACTCTGGATTTGGACATATAGTTATTTTCAATGTGCTTTTCATTTGTTTTCAACTACCGTATTTTTCGCCGTATAAGACGCTCCGGCATATAAGACGCACCCAGATTTAGAGGGCAAAAATCAGGAAAAAAAGAAAAAACTAAACCTAGGTGTGTCTATGATGCGGGGGTGTCTTAAGGACTTTTTACCCCCCCCCCCCCCTTTCCAGTTACATTACATACTATTACACCACATAAGGGGACAGTGTTATGATTGGTTGTTCCCATGTTGCCTGCCTATGTTCCTCTATGTGGCCAGTGTAGTGATTGGCTGTTCCTGTGTACCCCTGTGCTGGTCCTGTGCTGTGTCTCCCTGTGCCTGCTGTGTCCCCCTGTTCTGCCTGCCGTGTCCCCCTGTTGTGCCTGTGGCCCCCTGTGTCAGTGTCCCCCTATTGTGCCAGTGTCCCCCTGTTGTGCCAGTGTCCCCTGTGGCAGTGTCCCCCTGTTGTGCCAGTGTCCCCTGTGGCAGTGTCCCCTGTGCCTGTGGCCCCCAGGGCCTGCCATGTCCCCCTGTTGTGCCTGTGCCCCCCTGTTGTGCCAGTGTGCCTGTGGCCCCCTGTTCTGCCAGTTCCCCCTGTGCCTGCCATGTCCCCCGTTGTGCATGTGCCGCTCTGTTGTCCCAGTGTCCCCCTGTTGTACCTGTGCCCCCCTGTTGTGCCAGTGTCCCTTGTGCCTGTGGCTCCCTGTTGTGCCAGTTCCCCCTGTGCCTGCCATGTCCCCCTATTGTGCCTGTGCCCCCCTGTTGTGCCAGTGTCCCCCTCTGTAAGTGTCCTCCAGTGTCGGTGTCCCCCCTGTGCAGGCAGCGTGAGTACACTTAATACATTACCTGCTCCTGCCGCCGCGCTCCTGGCTCCAATCCTGCCCGATCCTCTTCTTCCATCTACCGCTGCCTGCTGCTGCCCCCGCCGAACATCGCTGGCCGGTCCTAATTAGCCGCATGGATACGCTATCATCACACGCATGCCGCCGAACAACGCTGGCCGGATCTAATTAGCCGCGCAGGGATATGCGATCAGCACACCACGTGCGCCGGGGTCACGCATACGTGACCCGGCGCACGCTGATCTTGTATCCCTGTGCAGCTAATTAGGACCCGCCTGCGTTGTTCGGCGGCATGCGTGTGATGATAGCGTATCCATGCGGCTAATTAGGACCGGCCAGCGATGTTCGGCGGGGGCAGCAGCGGGCAGCGGAAGAAGAGGATCAAGTAGGACTGGAGCCAGGAGCGCGGCGGCAGGAGCAGGTAATGTATTTATTGCTTCCCTGCGCACCTCTGCACCCCAAAATCCGTACCTTCGCCGCATAAGACGCACCCACTTTGCCCTCAACATTTTGGGGAAGAAAAAGTGCGTCTTATACGGCGAAAAATACGGTACTTACAACAGTTTATACAAGATTGCAACAGGTAACAACAACAATAAGGAATTAAGAAACAGTGATGGATTATTTGTACATGGAGACAATTTCGTTTGAAACATTGTAATCTGAGTCGGTTGTAAATAGGTTGACTGCCTATATTATATGTATTTAGGTAACATCCATTGGCACTTTATAGACTACGTACGGTAGTCATGTCACTGACTGTCCTCAGAGGAACTCACAATCTAATCCTACCATAGTCATAGTCTAATGTCCTACCATATTATTATCATCATGTATTTGTATAGCTCTGACATCTTCTGCAGCACTTTACAGAGTACATAGTCATGTCACTGACTGTCCTCAGAGGAGCTCACAATCTAATCCTACCATAGTCATAGTCTAATGTCCTACCATATTATTATTATTATTATGTATTTATATAGCCCTGACATCTTCTGCAGCACTTTACAGAGTACATAGTCATGTCCCCCTTGGGGGGACATGACTATGGTTGCTATAGTGCCATATGACATATGGTTGCTATAGTGATACCATTGCCAGCTTCCTGTTTTAATTGGGCAGCACTGTGGCCCAGAGGTTAGCACTCTTACCTTGCAGCGCTGAGTCCCGGTTCAAATCCCAGCCAGGGCGCTATCTGCATGGAGTTTGTATGTTCTCCCCGTGTCTGCGAGTGTTTCCTCCAAGCATTATGGTTGCCTACCACATCCCAAAATATATTCAGATAGGTTAATTGGCTTCCCCCTAAATTGGCCCTAGACTGTGATACATACACTACACCATACATACATGGTAGGGATTAGATTGTAAGCTCCTCTGAGGGACATTTAAGTGGCAAGACAACATAGTCCACGGTGCTGCGGAAGATATAAGCGCCATATAAATAATAATACAATTATTTCACTTCATCTTTCCATGAATATTATCACAAAAGACCTTGCGGACACAGGATGCCATTGTCACCCCGGCTCCCCCACACAGCGCCCCCTCATGGGAAGATGACTTGAGACCTATTAGGGGTTTTTCGGAGACTCGGGGCTGAAGGCACAAAGGTAGCCAAGAATTCCCAACACCATTTACCATTCCAGTCTATTGGAATCTGATTATGATTGTTGGTATTATTGTCTGTCCCCCCAGGGCTAAATACCAAGCCCCTCCCCCCCCTTTCCCGCTCCCTTCCTATAGAAAGCCCACAAGGGCAATTACCATTTCAATGCTGCCCCCCACCCCCCCTGCTGTAAACTCTGCTATTATCCCCTACACAGTGAGAAGTCCCCCATCAATGCCAGGCCCAGCCCAGCGCCGGGGTGTAAGAATGCCTAGAATTCCTTCAGGGGATCTACAGAGCCATGGAAAGCCACAAATTCATATCTCCTTTATTCATCAGCATCATTAGCTTTTTATGTGAATACCTCACAATGTAAATGAATGTGTCCGAGGGGGATTAGCTAATAAATAACAAAAAACAAACAACCCCTCACCCCTAGTGAATGTTTAACAACCATCAGTTCTCATTGCAGTCATTATTAAAGCGCACCTGAACTCAGGACTTCCATTCTGCTCTAAAAGCAGGGGCATAGCAGTAGGGGGTGCAGAGGTAGCCACCGCATCGGGGCCCCGAAGGATCCACCCTCTATCACAGTATTAGCTCTCTATTGGTCCTGTGCTTGTAATAATCACTTCTATAGATGCTTTGAATAGCAGTAATCCTTAACACACTGTTCCCCATCCCCTTCTTGCACCTCTGACACAGTGGTTGTCCTTGGCAGGTTTTGGTGTATCAATTGTTACATATAGCAGGCTTGGGGGGCCCCATGTAAAACTTGCAACGGGGCCCATAGCTCCTTAGCTATGCTACTGTCTAGAAGATAAGCAACAGCATAATAAGCTTTAAAGTGGGAGTGTCACCATAAAAACGAAATTTAAACAGCAACTGTTCTGAGTGTATTAAGTGATAAAGATGCTAATCCTGCTTTCAAAACTTTCAAAACTTTTTCTGCTTTTATGATTTGGAGTCATCACATACCTTAGGAGCACTGGCCTTTTAGTAGTCAGTGCCAAACAGTTGCATGCTGGGGGGTTCTTTTTATCTATAATATATTCCTCCTCTTCCCTTTATTTCCCTGCCTAGCTGCTTGTGTTTACAAGCGAGGCTGAAGTGACTCAGCGATTGGAGGAGAAAAGAAAAAAAGTAAAGGGCAGAAATGACATCAGGATTAAGCCTCAAACTGTGGGCAAAAGACATAGTTTCCACCAGGAACAGAACATTTCATTTACTATATAACATTCACTGAAATCAAAACTTGGACAGTACAATACATGTGTGTAACGATTGTGGAATTATTGCCGTGGTCAGCGCACAGGATGCGCGCTGATACTGCGGAAATCCTCCACAAGCGTATAATCTGAGGGAACCCGGCATGGGTACTATGCACCTGTAGAGGGCAATTCCCGCCGGCAGATGGAGCAGTGGAGTGCAGAGGAACAGATCCTCTGCACAGCCACAGATGCCAGATAGGAATTGTACGATGGGAAGCAAGGCAGGGCAAGATAGCCCTTAAAGAGAGAGAGCACAGAGATAGACCCAATGCGTGTTCCCCAATCTAGTCGCCACCTGGCGACGGTGAAGACACATCCGCAGAAACAAACCGAGAACGCAATCGCAAGAATGGCGATTGCAAAATAGTGACACAAGGCCGAGCAGGACAGAACACGAGAGTAGCAAAGGCACAGCAAACAACAATCAGAAGATGCAGAAAATAACAAACGCTAGCTAAATGCGAACACCGCACTCATTCGCAACAGCAAACGCGTTTACGGCGCGGTCTCCGCACGTTAAGCGCAACAGAGACAAGCACTCCACCCTGACTAACGACTCAACACAAATGAACAAATAACAGGAACGCTTGCTAACGGCTGCCGTACCGCAGACAACCGCAAGCGTTTGCTCCAGACAGACAAACGAACGGAAAACAGGAATAGGTTAGATAAGATCCGCCGCTCTTCCGCCAGAGCGAGTGCGATCCGGGTTCAGGGATAGGACAGGAAGGATCCACTGTTCTTTCCGCCAGAGCGAGTGTGATCCAAGTACAGAAACAGTTAGCAGGATCCACTGCTCTTTCCGCCAGAGCAAGTGCGATCCAAGTACAGGAACAGGCCTAGCAGGATCCACTGCTCTTTCCGCCAGAGCAGTGCGATCCAGGCACTGGACCAAACGATTCACTATCCCCTACCGCTGGCGACAGTGCAATCACAAGGACAAGACAAACAGGCAATACAGATAATACAACCTGACTGCACTAGAAGGATTGCCTAGTGCAGTCCCCAGAAATTACTCTAAAATAATCTTTAGCAAACAATAGCAAGGCTGACACTCCAGGAGTGTATTTAACCACTTCAGCCTACAGCTTCGAAAATCTTATGCATCCGAGCAATGTTCACCTCCCATTCATTCGCTAATAACTTTATCGCTACTTATCAAAATTAATTGATCTATATCTCGTTTTTTCCGCCACTAATTAGGCTTTCTTTAGGTAGTACATTTTGCTAAGAGCCACTTTACTGTAAATACATTTTAACAGGAAGATTAAGATAGAAATGGAAAAAAATCATTATTTCTCAGTTTTTGGCCATTATAGTTTAAAATTAATACATGCTACAGTAATTAAAACCCATGCATTTTATGTGCCCATTTGTCCCGCTTATTACACCATTTAAATTACGTCCCTATCACAATTTATGGCGCCGATATTTTATTTAGAAATAAAGGTGCATTTTTTCAATTTGCGTCCATCACTATTTACAAGCTTATAATTTTAAAAAATTTAATAAGATACTTTTTTTTTTATTGTAATTTTTTTTATTTTTTTTTAATACAAAAATGTATTTGGGTAATTTTAGTTTGGGAGGTAAATAGCCAATTTTAGATGTAATATAATGTATTTTTTTATTCAATACAGGTATGTGGGTGCAGTTTACTATTTGGCCACAAGATGGCCACATTCAAAAAATTCCTGGATGCGAACGATGTCGCATCTAGGAACTAAAATAAAGAGAAGAAGTTTCCTGGGGGCAGAAATACCACGCTCTCTGATGAGAAAGCGTCGGTATTTCTGCCGGGGACTTAGATCGGTGAATGGGAATTATATTCCCATTCACTGATCGGGGGGGGGGGGGGGGGGGGGGGGCAGCGGGAGCGCGCGCGGGCGCGCGCCCGATCGCGCGCACCACACGGCTGCAGCACCACTGCCTATCTGGACGGATATATGCGTCCAGATATGGCGAAGTGGTTAACAAACCAACATGACCAGCAAAGGATTCTGGGAAAACATGGCTTTTATACTGCCAGCCTTCAAAGGAGGCAGCTAGGTGATTTGCATAACAAATGTATGCAAATTCCTCAGCAGCAGAGCAGGTCAGAAACTTGCAAAGGAAAGACAGGTCTCTCTTCCAGAGACCTGCAGCCCACAGACTTAAATGGTCAAACAACTGTCTGCCTGTGCAGCCAGCTGAGCGGATCATTACAGTGTGTTAAGTAAGTAGATCAAGTATTTATCCACTTATATATGTGTTTTTCCCCTGGCATAGTATGGCTAATCCTACTGCTTTAAAGAAAAAAAACATTTATTGGTTACAGCTGATACAAATCCTGCAATAAATCTGCAGTGTGTCCACGTCCTGCTTTCATGGAAGCAGACATACAGTAGGGTTAAAGAGACTCTGAAGCGAGAATAAATCTCGCTTCAGAGCTCATAGTTAGCAGGGGCATGTGTGCCCCTGCTAAACCGCCGCAATAGCGCCGCTAAACGGGGGTCCCTTGACCCCCAAACCCCCCACTGCGACACTTGGTCGCAGGCTTGGTCGCTCCTGGAGGCAGGGCTAATGGCTGCAGCCCTGCCTCCATTCGCGTCTATCAGCTGCGCATCGCCGCCTCTCCCCCGCCCCTCTCAGTGAAGGAAGACTGAGAGGGGAGGGGGAGAGGCAGAGATACGCGCTGACAGACGCGCGTGGGGCAGGGCTGCGGCGGTTAGCCCTGCCCCAACCAGGAAGCGCTCCCCCGCTGTACGGAGGGGATTTGGGGGTGAAGGGACCCCCGTTAAGCCGCGGGATAGCGGCGGTTTAGCAGGGGCACACATGCCCCTGCTAACTCTGAGGTCTGAAGCGAGATTTATTCTCGCTTCAGACTCTCTTTAACATCTTGTGTTTAAAAATTAGCTGCTCTGCCGAGGCAGCCAGCTGACACAGCTGAGGGATCAAAATACACTTGTGATCGGTCACAGATAAGAGGGATTTAGACAGGCTAAACTCTCTAAACGCATACAGGGTGCATTTCTCTGTTTTCCTTCTGTCCTGTGCAAGAGTTCAGGTCACTTAGAATCAGTTATTGTAAAGTGATTTTTTTCCTGAAGCCAAACCTAGTTTCCCTAGTGTTTTTTGCCTGTGTAAAAGCTCTGTGATTGGCTGATGTCCAAAGGAAATTAAGAAAAAAAAAAAAAAAAAAAACACCAGAATGTTCTTTATCAACCACTTCCTGCGGCACAGACCCCTATAGCTGCAGGTTGTGATCTTCACACAATATTGTGTCTGTCATAAATAAACAGAGCCATAGATAGACTCATAAACCCTCCTCCCAGCACTCAGTGCTGCTGTGTCAGCCCATCCTATATATAGGGATGGTCGAAATTACCCATTTCCAAATCTGACGGAATTCTGATATGCAACCTATAGAATTCCCCATAAATAGGAATTCAAATTCTGTGCAATCATTTTTTGTTTTTGTTGTTTTTAATAAAGTTTGTTAATTAAAGTAATATGAAACTCAGCATTTCTTCTTTGCTCTAAAAGATTATTTACAGCCTTAAATCTACTACCACAAAAACACTGGTAACAGGTAAGCATTCAAACAGTTATACACAGCGCTTTCTACTTCAGTGGGAAGCTTTAGTTTTGACTCTGAGGAGGTGAATACATCATCTTTGTATATATTTCCTTATCAGCAACAATTAGTGAACATTAGCAGCAGTGCTGAAACTGAGCTGCACACATAGAAGCAGAGAGAGCCGAGAAGTGATCTCTACATAGATTTAAAGGGACTCCGAGCATGACTTTGTTGGAAGACAGACGACTTCCAACAAAATCATGTTATGACCCCTCTGGAGGAGCCTCTTGCAATGGTCATGCGTGTCACTTCCTCTTCCTGCTTCATTCAGTGATGCACTTCTCTAACAGAGAAGACAGGGGTGACCCGGAAGTTATAACATAGCCAAGATGGCAGTCGCGATTTTTAAATTGAAATCAAACGACAACTATTTGGCGTAGTAGAATGGTGATTCAGGCATCAAATGAAAGAGGAGAGCACAAGCTACAGAATGATAGGCATCTTTACTTTGCAGTACTGGTCAGAGTCTTAAAGGCATGCCCATGAGAGGTGCTCAGAGTTCCTTTAATATATAAGTACAGCAGCTATGCAATAAAATGCAATGGCAGCTTTCAAAGCAGATAAACTGTACTTTGGGAACTTGTAATTTGTAAACAGACAATATTACTTGTGCACAAAAAAAGCTATATTTAGTGTAATTACGCTGTATTTTGCGGATTCACTACATTTTGCGGATGTACGCTGTATTACGCGTACTCTGTAATTCCGAATGCCAAGCACAGGTAGCATGTCGTAGCACGTGACAAGCTGGGGAAAATGTATGTATAAAACTTCACATTTCAACATGTGAAGTATTTTGGGAGGTTCCTGAGATACAATGCATTGTTTGTACGATTATATTTCTGTGTCTGGGTTTATATTACAGCTTGTTCACAGTTCAGTTCTCATAATTCTGTTGTCTGTGGAGTGGGGCTGAGCTGGGATTTCACCCAAAGGCGAAACTCAGTCCACAGGCAAAACTGTGCAGCTCATATAGCAGAAACTACCAGTTTATCATTTTTGTTTCTGACATAAGGGCCCATATGCAATTCACTTTTTCGCCTGAGTTTTCACCTAGGTGATATTTCACAACGGGTCAATAAACTGCATTTTAAACCACCAGTAAGCTTGAGAATACTCAAAATAATTTTGATAGTACTTTTTCCGCTACTTTTTGGTACTTTTTCAATTGAAAAATGCAGAAAAGTTATTTTAAAAGGAAGTTGAAAAATGATCTCCTAAGAGGAAACTCGGGAGAAAAAGTTAATTGCATATGGGCCAGGGGTCTCAAACTCGCGGCCCGCGGGCCATTTGCGGCCCTCGATACAATATTTTGTGGCCCTCACCGGCAAAAGCTTCTTTATAGTTCGCTTCAGTGCTCCCAAGTAATCTGCCGCATCCCCGCTGCTAAACGAGGGCTGCAGAGCCCCCAAATCGCCCGAGGGGCAATCCGCCGGCATTTCCTGGAAGGGGCAGAGCTTTCAGCTGCAGCTCTGCCTCTCCTGACGTCAATCGCGGCGCATCGCCGCCTCTCCCCGCCCCTCTCTGTGAAGGAAGAGTGAGAGGGGCGGGCAGAGGCGGCGATGCACCGCGATTGTGAAATTCCTTATGCGGCCCAGCCTCATCCTGACTTTGCCTCCTGCGGCCCCCAGGTAAATTGAATTTGAGACCCCTGATATGGGCCAAGGAGTAGAATTGAAAACCAGGATGGAGACCCACTGATACTTTATATTGGCGTCTATAAGGGCAGCACGGTGGCTTAGTGGTTAGCTCTCTTGCCTTGCAGCACTGGGTCCCTGGTTTGAATCCCAGCCAGGGCACTATCTGCAAAGAGTTTGTATGTTCTCTCCGTGTCTGCGTGGGTTTCCTCCGGGCGCTCCAGTTTCCTCCCACATTCCAAAAACATACGGATAAGTTAATTGGCTCCCCCTAAAAAAATTGGCCCTAGAGTACAGTACTTACACTACATAATATAGACATATGGCAATGGTAGGGATTAGATTGTGAGCTCCTTTGAGGGACAGTTAGTGACAAGATATATATATACACTGTACAGCGCTGCGTAATATGTCGGCGCTATATAAATACTAAAAAATAATAATAATATAAGATGCTGATCCCCACACCCAGTTGTCTTCATCCACCACAGGTCTCCACCCAATTAATAACGGTTCCCTCAGGGACGCTTCACACTGGCGCGGTGCGCTGGCGCTGCTGCAAATTGCTGCACTGCTACTGCAGCGTAATGAAAGTCTATGGGGAAGTTCATACTTCCCACATTGCAGTATGCTGCTTGGGAAGTGACCGATTTCACTCTAGCGCATACCTACGTTACATCTCCTGCCGTGATCTGCAGGAAGGGTGTTTGTTTGGGGGGCCGGTTAGGCGTCAGGAAGGGTGTCTGGGGGAGGGGGGGGCAGTTAGGGATAGGCTTTGGGGGAGGGTTCTGTCAGAGTAGGGTTAGGTTTAACTATAGTAAAATATCAGTATTTAATACCGATATTTTACTATTGTTTTTACACTTGACTAGTAAAATATCTGTATTACATACTGATATTTTACTATGGGGACTACTGGGGGCGTGCAAATTTCCGAGCAGCTATGTTTGATGTATGCATTATTTGTACCCTCTCTGGTGGTTTGCTTAAGGTCTTCATAAGCGTGTCATATCCTTGTAAGCAGGGCCAGTTCTAGGAGTACATTTGAAATCGGCGCCGGTAGACTTGGGTGCAGTATACAGCAGGTATATGGCTGATCCTGTTTCTGCACAAGTCCCGGCCGTTTTAATTACTATTCCCCCTCCAGGCCGACATGGATAGTGGGGGAATGAAATAATTCGGCTTCCAGCGATTGCTGGAGGCTGAATTATTGTGTTTTTTAAGCAACTTCGGCTCCGTCTTCTGACGGAGCCGACGTTACTCACTGAGCGCCGCTATAGACTGATTCCCATTACAGTCTATGGCGGCGCTGGCTGCGTCCAAATCTAGCAGCGCTGAAAAGCACTGCTCCGAGTTCTAGACTTATTGCGGATGCACCCCACCTCCCCGATTATGAATGATCGCACAGTACCCGGCAATTTACTCTGCTTCATATAATGTTCTCACATGACATGCTGCAGCTCAACACAATAGCACACTGGCTTGCTGTGAGTCTGTGACAAACAAACTGCTCCCCCTCAGCCACTCCATTCCTTCTCAGTCAGGACAGCAGTGCCACCTCCTCCCTTCTGCTGTGCAAGTCACATGAAACACTGCTGCTCTCCTGCTTCCCCCCAGAGTCGTATCTAGAGGGGTGCAAGGAAGGGTGCTGTACCTGGAGGGCAGCGCAATTTCAGTGTTTGCCATAGGCTCTATATTACCCAGATACGCCCCTGCTTCCCCCCTCCTCACTCACTGTCAGACTCCTCACACAGCACAACAAGCTGCTTTGCCCCAATGATGGCCTCTTCACCTCGCTCTCCTCTCACTTCTCCTCCTTACTCTGACTGCATGCTGTTAGTGTAAACACAGCCTTGGTTGTAAGTTATTATTTATCTGCCAATTCTGATAGAAATGCTCACTAGCTTTGCCAATAGGGTTGCCAGGTCGGCTGATGGAGAAAACCGGACAGGGGGTGGAGTTAGGGGCGGAGTCAGAAGCACACTTATGTAGAGTGGGGCTAAGCAATGGGCTTTTTAAAAAATGTTTTTTTACAGTATTTATATCGCACTGACATCTTCTGCAGCACATTACAGAGTACATAGCCATGTCACTAACTGTCCTCACCAGTACATGCACATAAGAGACCACTTTTCACCAGTAAATGCACATAATAAGAGACAGAGCAGAAAACTATTACAAAACTTGAAAACTATGCAAATAATGCAATGCATTTATGGCGTTTTTGCACAGTGAAGTGGTCGATTTCTTGCGGGAAGTTTTAAAATTCATTTTTTTTTTCCCACCAAAATATTTTATTGAGAACAATAAAGTGGACATACATAGGCATAAAGTTAAAATATAAATCTGCGCATACATGTATGTACACATTTTGAGCAAATATAACAAATATAACAGTATAACAGTATAAATTGCGTTGTACAATAGTATGAATTCAAGTGTAAAGTATAGTAAGCAGCGGGCTCAGGCGAGATTGAATGAGATTGAAAGTCACGCCTGGACTATACGGAGGGGAGATAGAGCGGAGCCAATGCACACAAAGAGCGGAAATACAACCAGAGAATTATGGGTCACTCACTCACCATATCTCCAGACTCCTGACCTTACCTTGCTTCCTTCGCAGATGCAGAATCGCATTGCAAATGACGTGAGTGACGCACGTCATGCGTGCGTTGGCAACGCAGCGTTGGCGTTGCCGTAGCAACGTCGGGAAGCGCGGGCTCGGGGGCGGTACTTAAGCTGGCGTAACTTACGCCGCGTAAGCTGGCTGTGCCTTTGACTGACAGCCAGGCAGCGAATCAGCGGTCGCGCAGCGCTGGCGGACGGGTGGCGGCAAGTGGCAAAAGGCATAAAACCGGACATCTTAATTGTCCAGTTTAACATGCCTTTTTGGACAGGACACAGCGGCCAAAAACCGGACTGTCCGGTCTAAAACCGGACACCTGGCAACCCTATTTGCCAAAGAGACAATGCCTATAGGCGGAAATCAGTTTCTCTTCACTGTACAGACTCTGTTATTTGCAGGGCCGGCACTCATGAGTGTTTATTACCTCTGCTATACTCTTGTAGGAACTGAACTCTCAGGCACAGAATTAGTCATCAGTCCAAGAATCCAATACAAGTGCCATAAAGCTATGCAATAGAGCGCTCCAATCCTATAAGAGTCCATAGTTCCTTCACACAGCTCTATCTCTGAGGTGTCTGGCCAGTGGCCACACCCTGCAAACCTAAACAAGATAACCGCAAGATGCAAAGATTACCGCTGCAGTCTCTATACGAGGATTTTGTTTTTTTGTGTTGGTCAATTTTTTTTTTTTTTGGAGTGTTTAAAGTTTAAAGCGGACCTGAACTCAGAACTTCCTATCTGCTCTAAAAGATAAGTAACAGCATGATAACCTTATGCTGAGAAAAAAAACATTTCTTTTACAAATCATGCAATAAATCTGCAGTGTGTCTACTTCCTGCTTTCATGGAAACAGACATACTGTTAACATCCGGTGCTTTCAAATGAGCTTATCTGCTGTGGCAGCCAGCTGTAAAATTACAACTTGTGATTAGACACAAATGAGGGGGAATTAGACAGGCTAATGCTACGTACACACATGCGACAACGATCGTTCGTTGTAAACGGCGAACGAACTTTTAATTGATGAAAGAACGACCTGAGTAAAGTTAGTTTTAAAATGTGTGTAACGATCTGATCGTTATTTATTTATTTATTTATTTATTTATTTGTTGTATTTATAAAGCGCCAACATATTACGCAGCGCTGGACATTAATTTAGGTTACAGACAATATTTAGGGGTGACAAACAGCAATATGACAATACAGGAATACAAGAAAACCAGATCACACAGCACAGTATTAGTACAAGGTAATGCTTAGTCAGTCACTGGATGGGAGCATGGAGTTAGGCAAGTTAGGTTCACTCAAATGAATAGCATGGGTGCACAGTAATGGAAGTGCATGATCAGGTAGGACACAAAAGGAGTGAGGACCCTGCCCAAAGGCTTACAATCTAGAGGGAGAGGTAGGGACACAAGAGGTAGGGGACCAGAGTTCGGCTGGGTTTAGAGCAATTGTGAGGGGTGGTAGGCAAGAGTGAAAAGGTGAGTTTTGAGGGCCTTCTTGAAGGTGTTGAAGGAGGGGGCTGCCCTAATGGGTGGAGGTAGGGAGTTCCATAGTGTCGGAGCGGCTCTTGAGAAGTCTTGGAGGCGTGCATGGGACTGGGTGATGCGGGGGACGGTCAGGCGAAGTTCATTGGAGGAGCGGAGTGAGCGGCTTGGTGTGTATCTCTGAGTAAGATCAGAAATGTAGGTTGGACAGGTTTTGTGGATGGATTTGTAGGTCAGACACAATATCTTGAATCTGATTCTGGACTGGATAGGAAGCCAGTGGAGGGATTCACGGAGGGGAGTCGCCCTGGTGGAGCGATGGGAGGAGTGGATAATTCTGGCAGCCGCATTCATGATGGACTGCAGTGGGGCTATTCGGGTCTTAGGGAGTCCAGACAGAAGGGCATTGCAGTAGTCGAGGCGGGAAATTATGAGGGCATGAATGAGGAGTTTGGTGGTGGCAGGGGTCAGGAAAGGGCGAATCTTACAGATGTTACGAAGGTGGAAGTTGCAGGACTTTGTGAGGTTTTGGATGTGGGGAGTGAAGGAGAGTGCGGAGTCCAGGGTGACACCCAGACAGCGGGCTTGAGAGGTAGGGTGAATAGTAGTGTGGTTAACAGTGACCTGCACATCTCTCAAATCGTTAGAACGAACGTTACATCACGTAAAGCAACTATTGCGCTTGCGCATAAAAATGAGAAGTTTCATGGAGAAATAGCAAAATGCGCATGTCAAGCCTAGTACGAACGACCGTTTCCAACGATGTACTACTTTTGCAAACGATCGTCGTTGGTAAAAATCCGCCAAGCTAGATCGTTAGTTTTTAACGATCTAGCTCGTCCGTTGTTAGACTTAATGATCGTTGGTTGCTTTTTTTTAAACGATCGGGGAACGATAGTTTCAAACGACTATAGTCGCATGTGTGTACGCACCTTTACTCTAAATACATACAGGGTGCATTTCTCTCCATTTGACTTCTATCCTGTGCAAGAGTTCACATCCACTTCAAATGGAAGTTTACAAACTTTTGTTTTATATAAGTTGTTCTTAACTGAGTTTGTTTTACTATAAATGTTTAAAATGTATTACCATAAATGATGTTTCCAGCTCTCCTCTCACTACCTCTTCCGTAATGTGTGCTGCTATTAGAAAATAAGTTCAATACTTATATTTTCCCTGTAGATAGGGCAGTGAGGTGAACATGGGGTCAACCGCGTCATACGATCCCCTCCCTGCTAGAAAGTAGCACTACACAACATTACAGCCTTCCCTCATTACCTGAGGAGGTGTGGTCACTCGCTTTCTCTGCACTAGGCCTTACAGTTAGGGGTGTGGCTTTGGCTGCCAGTCCCCCTCCTGCCTCATGTTGGTATTGTAAGTGGCTCCACTGTCACTCCCACAACACGCCTAGGTGTTCTCCTATTTTATAAATTTGATACGATGACATGAAAGAGCCCAACTGAAGGAGTATAAAAAAAAACAAAAAACTATGTAACTATAAAACAGCAGGTTCCCAGTAAAACAACATAATATATGACAGGACATCCCTAAAAACACATGTAAGTTGCTTAAACTGAACCTGTACTGAGTAAAATTATTTAAAATAAACACGAGGTAAATTCAAATGAACATTACATAGTTACCTTGCCATCAGTTCCTCTCAGAAGCTCACCATTTTCTTCTGACAGTGATCCCTTCCAGTTCTGATAATATTTTGTCAGAACTGAAATATATCAGTTGCTGTCAGTTATTTATCAGTTGCTGTCAGTTATAGCTGAGAGGACACCTGATGTGCCAAGTAATGTCCATGTTTCCCTATGGCTCAAGTGGGCGATGTTACAGTGTAACAGCGTGCTGACCAGGAAGCTGTTATGGTGTAATGGCCATTTTCAAAATGGAGGATGGAGAATTCCATTGATCACAGTGGACAAACAGGACACAGGAGAGGAGAAAGAGATCGAGGAGTAGACTACATGGGAGGCAAGTATGACTTGTGTATGTTTATTTTGACTTCTAATTTTCAGTTCAGGTTTTCTTTTAAAGCAGAACTCCAGCCTAAAATAAAACTAACCTATAGTAGGTACTGCAGATAGTGATCTGTTCTGTTTTTTTTTATATATACTTTTCATACAAATTTTTATCTGTTGTAGCTATGAAGCTTTCATGGACTGATCATAGTATTTTCAGGGTCGCCCACCTACTGCCTCCTGTCACTGAGACTGTGAGGAGGGAGGTGATTAGTAGCCCTGCCAATCAGAGCTGCTTCTCTTACCTTTCCATTGTGTTGGTTACTGGAAGAGGCGGGCCCTGGCATATTGACCAATTTTGATTGGCCCAGTTCCAAGCTGCGTATAAATTGTTGCTATTAGCATCCCTTTAAAGTAGAGATGGGAAGTTCGGATCTTTTCAATGATCCGGATGATTCGAATCGGATCATTGAAAAGATCCGGATCTTTGATCCGAATCTCGGATCATTTTACTACCGAAGCATTTGGGGGTGAAATGAATAGCAGGACAGGTCTTTCCCTGCTGTGGACAGGAGAAGGGGAGGGGGGTGGACACACAGAGAAGGGGAGAAGATGGACAGAGGGCAGGGAGTGGACAGAGAAGGGAGGAGGGACGAGCAGAGAGCAGAAATGTTTGTTTGCACACAATACCCACATGCTGCAATCATATGCTTTACATGTATTTCACCTATTTGTTCATCTGTACACTTTGAAAGCAAACGTCGCACAGTGAAAGAAAGCATTCCCCAAAGCATTCCCAGAAGTGAAGTGCAGCTGTTTAGTGCCGAGTGCAGGAGGATCATATTGCACAGCAATCACAGTGCCTGCAAAGTTAGTGAGCTGTGCTGAGCTGAGCCAAAAGCTTCCAATGTGTTCACTGAGCACAACTACGGAACAGACAGCCTGTAATGAGCAGCACGTTATAGCCAATATGTGTGCTCTACACATATCTGGCAGTGGCACCCATGTCCCCTCTCTTTCATCTACCTGTCCCTGCAAGGCTGCCTCCCCTCCAACAGAGCGATCCATCCCTGCTCTGCTTCCAGGACCCCGCTGAGAGGGGGCGTGTCGCTCATGGCCCCGCCCCTTTTGCGATCCGAATCACTCATTTTGATCATTCGGATGATTTGACTCACAAAATAGATTTGAATCAAAGGTCCGAATCGTTCATGATCCGGACAACACTACTTTAAAGGGAACCCGAGGTGAGAGTGACATGGAGGCTGTTATATTTATTTCCTTTTAAACAATACCAGTTGCCTGCCAGTCCTCTTGATCCTGTGTCTTATACTTTAGCCATATCCACCCAAATAAGCTTATGTAGATCAGGTACTCTGATTCAGCTGACCTCAGGTTTTATTGGATTAGCCATATGCTTGTTCCAGGGTTTTGACTCTATTTATGCCAGGAGATCAGCAGGACTGCCAGCCAACTGGTATTGTTTACGAAGAAATAAATATGGCACCCTCCTTATGTATCACACTTACGTCGGGTGTCCTTTAAGCATCTCTGCTTCTCACTGACAGATAGTGATGCTCAAATACCCCTTTTTAAAATTCGAGTTTGGTCGAATTCGAATAGTAAATTATTCGAGGTCAGTCGAATATTCGAGTCGAATAATTTTTACTATTCGATTCGACCTCGGACTTCGAGCTCACTATTCGAGTCGGTATTCGAGCTAACTATTCGAGCTGACTATTCGAATTGGCCTTAAATAGCTTCCAACACTTGTTTTGAGGGTGAATGATGCAAGAAACCTCTTTTTTTCCAAGTAACAACAGCAAGTGATTATGTGGGGATGTTCCTTTAAAAAAAAATGTGGAAAGAGAAGTTGTGTCCTTAATTTTGTTCAGTAGTGTTACTGTATCTTCTTCTTCTTCTTCTTCTTCTTCTTCTTCTTCTTCTTCTTCTTCTTCTTCTTCTTCTTCTTCTTCTTCTTCTTCTTCTTCATCTTCTTCTTCATCTTCTTCTTCATCTTCTTCTTCATCTTCTTTTTCATCTTCTTTTTCATCTTCATCTTCTTCTTCATCTTCTTCATCTTCTTCATCTTCTTTTTCATCTTCTTTTTCATCTTCTTCTTCTTCATCTTCATCTTCTCCTTCCTTTTCAATATCGTCTTCTTCTTCTTCACGTATTTCTCTTTTCAATTTTTTTTTTAAAGAAATGCAGCTATTTTTGAGCGTAACAAATAGCTGGTGGGCGCACGCATGTTGGAAGCGCCATTGTATGTGCTCCCTGGCAGTGGAAACACAAAGACAGCAGGAGGTAAATTCAGCAGCAGGAGGAGGAGGATGAGTGTGTGGCAGCAGGCAGTCAATGAGGCAGGCAGCTCGCCGTGACATAATAGCCCTGGTACCTAGCGGTGATACCAGGGCTGTAAATAAACACAACAGGAGGTCCCAGACAGCGGTCGTGCAGCCCACATTGTGTCCAATACACAACTGGGACAACACAGTTTTCAACCCGGGCACCTCAGAAAAATTAAACCTTTTTTTTTTTTTAATGGTTTGTTTGGTTTTGGTTTTGCAACCAATATAGCTATTGTTTGACGTAATAGCTGGTGGCAGAGTGGCAGCAGAAGGTAATTCTGTGTACCCTGGCAGTGGGAAACACAGACAGACAGCAGCAGCAGGAGGAGGAATGGAGGAGTAGGCGAGCAGCTATTGTTTGACGTAATAGCTGGTGGCAGAGTGGCAGCAGAAGGTAAATCATCTGTGTACCCTGGCAGTGGGAAACACAGACAGACAGCAGCAGCAGGAGGAGGAATGGAGGAGTAGGCGAGCAGCTATTGTTTGACGTAATAGCTGGTGGCAGAGTGGCAGCAGAAGGTAAATCATCTGTGTACCCTGGCAGTGGGAAACACAGACAGACAGCAGCAGCAGCAGCAGGAGGAGGTATGGAGGAGCAGTGTGAGTGTGGCAGCAGGTAGGCAGCGTGACATAATAGCCCTGGTACCTAGCGGTGATACCAGGGCTGTAAATAAACACAACAGGAGGTCCCAGACAGCGGTCGTGCAGCCCACATTGTGTCCAATACACAACTGGGACAACACAGTTTTCAACCCGGGCACCTCAGAAAAATTAAACCTTTTTTTTTTTTTTATGGTTTTTTGGTTTTTGGTTTTGCAACCAATATAGCTATTGTTTGACGTAATAGCTGGTGGCAGAGTGGCAGCAGAAGGTAAATCATCTGTGTACCCTGGCAGTGGGAAACACAGACAGACAGCAGCAGCAGGAGGAGGAATGGAGGAGTAGGCGAGCAGCTATTGTTTGACGTAATAGCTGGTGGCAGAGTGGCAGCAGAAGGTAAATCATCTGTGTACCCTGGCAGTGGGAAACACAGACAGACAGCAGCAGCAGCAGCAGGAGGAGGTATGGAGGAGCAGTGTGAGTGTGGCAGCAGGTAGGCAGCGTGACATAATAGCCCTGGTACCTAGCGGTGATACCAGGGCTGTAAATAAACACAACAGGAGGTCCCAGACAGCGGTCGTGCAGCCCACATTGTGTCCAATACACAACTGGGACAACACAGTTTTCAACCCGGGCACCTCAGAAAAATTAAACCTTTTTTTTTTTTTTATGGTTTTTTGGTTTTTGGTTTTGCAACCAATATAGCTATTGTTTGACGTAATAGCTGGTGGCAGAGTGGCAGCAGAAGAAGGTAATTCTGTGTACCCTGGCAGTGGGAAACACAGACAGACAGCAGAAGGGCAGTACACAGCAGCCCACTGTAGGTGTAAAATGTGTGGCTGCAGGCGACGTAATAGTCAAAGTGAACCAGGCTGGCTTAGTGAGCAGGAGCCAGGAGGTGGTAAAGGGTGGTAAGGCACATTAACGATGGTTCCGGCAGCCAGTTCATGTCCCCCTCTCGCCGACAACAGGGGCCAGGAACTCGCCTTCCACCCACGCCTGGTTCATCTTGAGAAACGTCAGTCTGTCCACAGACTTGTGAGACAGACGTGAGCGTTTCTCGGTGACCACGCCACCAGCTGCACTGAAGCAGCGCTCGGACAGCACGCTGGAAGGGGGGCAGGACAGCACTTCCAGGGCGTACTGCGCCAGCTCGCTCCAGATCTCCATGCGCTTGACCCAATAGTCCATGGGATCAACAGGGGCATCGCTGTCAAGCCCGCTGTACGACCCCATGTAGTCAGCCACCATGCGGGTCAGGCGCTGGCTGTGACCGGAGGAGGATGCTGCTGCATGCATCTCCTCTCTAGTCACTGCTGCCGGAGCCTCTACAGTCCTGTAGAGCTCGTGGCTGAGAGACAGCAGGTCTGTGGGGCGCTTGCTGCTGCTGGATGCAGGCACCTGCTGCTGCCTCTGTGCTGGCTGCTGGACAGTGGGGGTGGAAGGCTGGGGGAAGGCTTCCTCCAAGCGCTCAACAAGGGCCTGCTGCAAGCTCCTTATTTGTTGCGCTGGGTCTCCTCCTGCAGGCGGCAGGAACTGGCTCAACTTCCCTTGAGGCGTGGGTCCAACATCATGCTGATCCAGATGTCCTCCCTCTGCTTCATCTGGATCACCCTGGGGTCCCTGCGCAGGCACGTCAGCATGTGCGCTGCCATTGGGAAGAGGCGGGCCACGTCTGCTGGCACATCGACGTCAGTGCTGTCCTCATCCTCCTCCTCTGCCGCCTCATCCTCTCTCCACCCCCGCACCAACTCAGCTGCGCTGTGCTGATCCCCCTCATCAGCAGCCAGGTCAGGGACCTCCACCAAGTCCTCCTCCCCCTCAGAGGTGGACTGCGCAGCTGGTTGCCGCTCCTGCTGGTCCAAGGCTGCCGCTCCCTGTTCCAGCAAAGCATCGAGGGCCCTGTTCAGCAGAGAAACCAGGGGCACCCACTCGCAGACCATAGCATGGTCCCTGCTCACCATGTTTGTGGCCTGCAGGAAGGGAGCCAGCACTAAGCACACCTGCTGCATGTGCCTCCAGTCATCATCGGGGACGATGGACGGGAAGTTGCTGGTCTTGTCCCTTCTCAGAGCTGCGGAAACAGTGGCCAGGGCAAGGTACTGTTTGACAGCGCGCCTCTGTTCAACCAGACGCTCCAACATCGCCAGGGTGGAGTTCCAGCGAGTCGGAACGTCAAGGATCAGCCGATGGCGTGGCAGATCCAGCTCCTTTTGCACGTCTTCCAGGCTCGCACAGACTGCAGCCGAGCGCCGGAAGTGACGCACAACATTCCTTGCCGTTTCCAGCAGTTCGCCCATCCCCTGGTAGGTGCGCAGGAACTTCTGCACCACCAGGTTCAGCACGTGGGCAAGACAGGGGATGTGGGTCAGGTTTCCCCTGTCTATTGCGGCAACCAGATTGGCCCCATTGTCGGCCACCACCTCTCCGACTCTGAGGCCTCTGGGGGTCAGCCAAATCCTCTCCTGCTCCTGGAGTTTGGCCAACACATGGGTTGCCGTCAGCTTGGTCTTCCCAAGGCTGACCAAGTGCAGCAGCGCTTGGCAGTGGCGGGCCTTCACGCTGCTGCTGAGGCGGGGGGTTTGGCCAGGTGTGCCGGAGGATGGCAGAGGATCGGAGGAACCTGCTGCAGTTCCCCTGAGCCTGCGGGGTGGCACCACCCACTGTGTTGCTGCTGCTGCTGTGCCCGCTGCTGCTCTCCCATCCTCACCCCCTTCCACCAAGCTGACCCAGTGGACAGTGAAGGACAGGTAGCGGCCTGTCCCGAAGCGGCTGCTCCAGGAGTCCATGGTGACGTGGACCCTTTCACCAACCGCGTGCTCCAGCCCTCGCTCCACATTGGCCATCACAAAGCGGTGCAGTGCAGGAATGGCCTTGCGGGAGAAAAAGTGTCTGCTGGGGAGCTGCCAGTCTGGGGCTGCGCAAGCAAGCAGCGCACGAATGTCGCTCCCCTCCTGCACGAGCGTGTACGGCAGGAGTTGGGAGCACATGGCCCGTGCCAGCAAGCCGTTCAGCTGCCGCACGCGACGGCTGCTGGGAGGCAGAGCCCTAACCACCCCCTGGAAGGACTCGCTCAAAAGGCTCTGGCGTGGCCTTTTGCTGACACGGGAATCAGCAGACACAGCAGAGGAGGCCACTGAGGACTGGCTGCCAGAACAGGCCTCAGTGTCGGCGGCAGGAGTTGCAGAGGGGGGAGGAGCAGTGCGTTTCCGCACTCCTGCTGGTGCTGCTGGAGGAGCAGGAGGGCGGGTGGCTGCTGTTGCTGCTGCTGCTGCTGAAGGCTGTGCAGTGATGGGTGTGGTGCCACTGCCAGCACCAGATGCCTTCAGCCTCTGGAACTCCTCATGCTGGTGGAAATGTTTAGCCGCAAGGTGGTTGATGAGCGAGCTGGTGCTGAACTTTAAGGGGTCTGCACCTCTGCTCAACTTCCGCTGACAGTGGTTGCAAGTGGCGTACTTGCTGTACACAGTGGGCATGGTGAAAAAGCGCCAGATTAGTGACAGAAACATCCCCCTACGGCATGGAAGCGCTGCTGCCTGTCTCCCTGTGGTGGTTGGGGGGGGGGCTTGGGTGCGGCTGGTGGTGGTACTGGCTGATGCTGCTGCTGCTGCTGCTGAGCCTGAGACACCAGCAGGGTGTGGGACGCTGCCAATGCTTGCAATGATGCGCCTCCTTGCAAGGCCCACAAGCGCATCCTCCTCCTCCTCCTCAGAGCTGCTGAGGACGACATCCCCTGGAGGTGGTGGCACCCAGTCTCTGTCTGTCACCGGGTCATCATCATCATGCCCCTCCTGAAACATGTCCTGCTGGGATGATGACCCCCCAAACTCCTCTCCTGATGCATGGATGGGACGCTTGACTGTCGCCACAGTCTTGCTGTCCAATCCCTCCTCCCCCAAAGTGCCCATCAGCATCTCCTCCTCAAAATCGCCAACAACAGCAGACAATACCCTGATGGTGCCTGGGGTAAAAAGACTGCTGAGTGACAGGTCGGCGACTGATGGTGAACTGGCCTCCTCCCCAGGCCCTGCTGGGCGGCTGCTGCGAACAGGGGTGGTGGTGGTGGTGGTGGTGAGGGTGGAGGCCTCGGATGCAGAGCTGATGGCGGGCTGCTCATCCTCCGTCATGAGTTGCACCACAGTGTCTGCATCCTTTTCCTCAATGGGACGTTTCCGACCCGGCTGGAGGAAAATGGGAGCAGGTGCTACACGCTGCTGCTGCTGTGTCTCTGCAGCGTGAGTTGCAGATGCTCCTGCTGGGCGGCGCCCAAGGCGTCCACGGCCAGTGGCTATGGGAGGAATGTTAGCCACTGACGCTGCTGCTGCTGCTGCTGCGGAACTGTGCATGGTGGCGCGCCCGCGGCCGCGGCTTGCCACAATGCTGCTCCCTCTCCTCCTGATTCCCTTGCTGCCCTTCCCCTTGCCCAAACCGCGCTGGCTGCCACTTCCAGACATCTTCAATGTTTTGGGCGTATAGACAAAAGTTTTTTAAAAGGGCGGGTGAAAAGTGGGGTACTTTAATGGAGTGGGTTGGTTGGTGAGGTGACTGAGTGAGTGTCCCCTAGTACAGTAAGTAAGTAGTAACAGTCAGGAAGTACAACTAGCAGTTACAATAATCAGTAGTAATCACAAGTAAATTTAGTGTGTGTACACTCAGACAGTGAGTGCACGCACGCAGGAGCTAGTAGCCTATGAACACAGTGACTGAGTGTCCTAGACTCCTAGTACAGTAAGAGTAAGTAGTAACAGTAAGTAGAACTAACTAATTACAATAATCAATCAGCGATCAGAAGGAAATGGAGTGTGGGTGTGTGTACACTCAGACAGTGAGTGCACGCACGCAGGAGCTAGTAGCCTATGAACACAGTGACTGAGTGTCCTAGACTCCTAGTACAGTAAGAGTAAGTAGTAACAGTAAGTAGAACTAACTAATTACAATAATCAATCAGCGATCAGAAGGAAATGGAGTGTGGGTGGTGTGTGTACACTCAGACAGTGAGTGACCGCACGCAGGAGCTAGTAGCCTATGGACAGTGACTGAGTGTCCTAGACTCCTAGTACAGTAAGAGTAAGTAGTAACAGTAAGTAGAACTAACTAATTACAATAATCAATCAGCGATCAGAAGGAAATGGAGTGTGGGTGTGTGTACACTCAGACAGTGAGTGCACGCACGCAGGAGCTAGTAGCCTATGAACACAGTGACTGAGTGTCCTAGACTCCTAGTACAGTAAGAGTAAGTAGTAACAGTAAGTAGAACTAACTAATTACAATAATCAATCAGCGATCAGAAGGAAATAGAGTGTGGGTGGTGTGTGTACACTCAGACAGTGAGTGCACGCACGCAGGAGCTAGTAGCCTATGAACACAGTGACTGAGTGTCCTAGACTCCTAGTACAGTAAGAGTAAGTAGTAACAGTAAGTAGAACTAACTAATTACAATAATCAATCAGCGATCAGAAGGAAATGGAGTGTGGGTGTGTGTACACTCAGACAGTGAGTGCACGCACGCAGGAGCTAGTAGCCTATGAACACAGTGACTGAGTGTCCTAGACTCCTAGTACAGTAAGAGTAAGTAGTAACAGTAAGTAGAACTAACTAATTACAATAATCAATCAGCGATCAGAAGGAAATGGAGTGTGGGTGGTGTGTGTACACTCAGACAGTGAGTGACCGCACGCAGGAGCTAGTAGCCTATGAACACAGTGACTGAGTGTCCTAGACTCCTAGTACAGTAAGAGTAAGTAGTAACAGTAA
The DNA here is from genome assembly GCF_040937935.1 of Hyperolius riggenbachi. NCBI lineage: Eukaryota > Metazoa > Chordata > Amphibia > Anura > Hyperoliidae > Hyperolius > Hyperolius riggenbachi. The sequence goes on along the minus strand of NC_090649.1, from coordinate 51,467,531 downwards.
GTACAACTAACTAATTACGATAATCAATCAGCGATCAGAAGGAAATAGAGTGTGGGTGGTGTGTGTACACTCAGACAGTGAGTGACCGCACGCAGGAGCTAGTAGCCTATGGACAGTGACTGAGTGTCCTAGACTCCTAGTACAGTAAGAGTAAGTAGTAACAGTAAGTAGAACTAACTAATTACAATAATCAATCAGCGATCAGAAGGAAATGGAGTGTGGGTGTGTGTACACTCAGACAGTGAGTGCACGCACGCAGGAGCTAGTAGCCTATGAACACAGTGACTGAGTGTCCTAGACTCCTAGTACAGTAAGAGTAAGTAGTAACAGTAAGTAGAACTAACTAATTACAATAATCAATCAGCGATCAGAAGGAAATGGAGCGTGGGTGGTGTGTGTACACTCAGACAGTGAGTGACCGCACGCAGGAGCTAGTAGCCTATGAACACAGTGACTGAGTGTCCTAGACTCCTAGTACAGTAAGAGTAAGTAGTAACAGTAAGTAGAACTAACTAATTACAATAATCAATCAGCGATCAGAAGGAAATGGAGTGTGGGTGTGTGTACACTCAGACAGTGAGTGCACGCACGCAGGAGCTAGTAGCCTATGAACACAGTGACTGAGTGTCCTAGACTCCTAGTACAGTAAGAGTAAGTAGTAACAGTAAGTAGAACTAACTAATTACGATAATCAATCAGCGATCAGAAGGAAATAGAGTGTGTGTTGTGTGTGTACACTCAGACAGTGAGTGCAGTGCGCACACGCAGGAGCTAGTAGCCTATATGAACAGTGACAGTGAGTGTCCCTACGGGTACAGTAAGAGTAAGTAGTAAGTAAGTACAACTAACTAACAATAATCTATCAGTAATCAGAAGGAAATAGAGTGTGTGTACACACAGACAGTGAGTGAGTGCACACACGCAGGAGCTAGCTAGTAGCCTATAAACAGTGACAGTCAGTGAGTGTCCTACTCCTAGTACAGTATAACTACAATACTATTAGTAAAGGACAGCAGAAATACTGGTATAGATGAGAGAAATAAACAGAGGACAGCTGCCCACAGAGGCAAGGCCCCCCTGAGGCCTAAACCTGTAAGCTTGCAGCAGCTGCCTGTCTCTAATGTAACACACAAGCTACTAACTAAAATACAATGTCTATCTAACTAACAACAATATAGGTGTATATGGCAGGTGTAGGTGAGCAAAAACGCTAGGTAAATGATCACAATAGAGCACTTGCTAAGCCAAAGCACAAAGGAGCAACTCTCTCTCTGTACAAGTCTCAGGCAAGCATGGAGAAACGGAACATGGCGGCCGCTATTTATAGGGTAGGGGCTGGCCAGGGTCCCCCTCTGTGATTGGCTGCCGTCAGAGGGCCTGGGAGCCCTCTGATTGGCTCTAAGGACATCAATCTGGGCTATGACGCTATTCGAGCTCGGTACCGAGCTCGAATAGCGCCGGGTTGCTCGAATAGCTCGAATAGTGAATGGGCTATTCGACTGTACTCGGATAGCCTATTCGAATAGCTACAGCTATTCGGAGCTCGAATACCGAGCTCGAATAGCTGAAAAAGAGCTCGAATATTCGAGCTACTCGAATATTCGAGCTCTGCTGAGCACCACTGCTGACAGACATGACACATACTGGCTGATCGGTTGCTATGGAATTGCTGTTTGCCTTTCACAATAAATTCCATCCTAGATGGAGCAATAGCTAAACCCCATCTATAATTCAAGCAGCGCCCGGAGGACCGTATAGCTCTATAGCATTACAGACTCTTCTTCATTATCAGATGCACTGTTGTGACGTCAGTTGTCAGAGGAGCTAAAAATAGAATATATACATTCTGGATATTCTGACAACTCTATGCAGACTAAGTGAGATTTTGGAATTTGTATACAAATAACTAGGGTTTTTTTTTTTTATCCCAGAGGTCGGTCCAGCCAGAATTTATCATTCCCAGCCTCCCAGGCAGATTCTGAACTTCCAATCACATCTTTCTGACATGGTTTGTTTCCTTAGAAGAGATTGATAACTGCCATTTGATTTCGAGGGTCACACTGATCGACTGATCGATTGGTTATGGATGTCATTAAGCTGAAGACAGCTACGTAAAGCAATCAATCAATGACCAATCAGCTACCCCTTTGCAATTCAGAGTCAGACGTTGCCTGGTATTATTTGTCACTAAAGACATTGCTTTTGTTTGTTTGTCCTGAGGAAGATCTGTGGTGGAGCCGCCCAGGAGACTAAAAGTGACAATACATCAGACATTCCGTTGCATTCATCCCGATATCGCTCGCAGTTACCGTCGCCCACCCGATCGAGCAAGTTGGCCCTACAACGTGCAGCATGTGCGATCGATACATGTGAACAATTTCGGCCCAAAAGTGGTTGCATCGTTGATCTGGCATGCACTAATTTTCATCCGTTTGTAACAATCAAATTGGATGGTCAATCGGCCACCAAGTCACCTTATAGAAGGCAACCACAAAGATGTGTGAGACCGCACACTAGCGATGTCGGGGAATGGGCGTGCAGCGGATCCACCCCTGTACCCACAGGGTATAGCGAACAATTTCTCCAAGATGATCCAGCACAGCTCTTTTGATCAGAAAATTATTTTATTGGATCATAAAAGTACAAACCTTAAAGTTGCATAGTGGCTACGGTCCACCGTTTTGGACCATCACAGTCCTTGTGGGCTGTGTGGCGTGAACAAGGACTGTGATGGTCCGAAACGGTGGACCGTAGCCACTATGCAGCTTTAAGGTTTGTACTTTTATGATCCAATAAAATAATTTTCTGATTAAAAGAGCTGTGCTGGATCATCTTGGAGACCTTATATAAGGCCACCTTAAATGAATAAAAAAAAATATCTAAAAAGGTGTGTAAGTAAATGTATTTACCTCCTGAGGAGGTGCAACTAATAATTGATAGCGATATTTTATTGGGCACAAGAACAATGCATTTCGTGGGTCAAACCCCCTTCATCAGGTATCAATGCCAAGTCTCTGATTCTTTCTGTAATCATTATTAATGTTACTTTTTTCCTGTGTTGTGGGGCCAAGATGTAAAACAATTCATACAGTTTTGTAAAACAATTTAAAGTGTATCAGAGACGAGATGTAATAAAAGTTTTATACACAGGAGGGGCTTCCTCCAGCCCCACGCACACGGATCACTCCCAGGCCGCCATCCTGAGCCTTCTTCAGCTCCGGTACTGGGTCCCGTAAGTTCTGCCAGTTGCGGTCAGTCTGCGCAAGAGAAGTGCGCTCTCTACGTATCTCTCTGGCGGCGGCCGGCGACCCGGTACCGGAGCGGAAGAAGGCTGAGGGCGGTGGCGTGGGAGCGATCCGTGCGGATGGGGCTGGAGGAAGCCCCAGGTATGTATAAAACTTTTATTGAAATCTCGTCTTTGGTTTCTTTAACAATTCATACAGTTAGGCCTGGCCCCTGGGACCCATTGCAAAGTGCTATCCCAATCATTAGTGATTTGTGGTAGCTCTTTGTAAGCGATTTTGAGAGCGATTTCCCTGCTTCTATGCAATACATTAGAATGGAAATGCTCCCAAAATGTTGCATGTCCTGTGATTTGCCAAATTGCAATCGCTCCAGTGGGATCTGCTCCATCCATTTACATTGGCAGAGCGTTTAGGAAAATCCCTAGCGATTGAAAGCGATTCCAAAAAGCTGCCCTTATGATTGTTTTTTTTTTCTTTTTAAATGATTACCTAAAACATTCAGTTTTTGTCTTATAGTATTTGATCTAACACATCTGATACAGTATTTATAAGAAAAACATTTTCTTGGTTAAAAATATTTTCAATTTTTATATACAATCAATCATATTTATTGAAAAAAAAATTGGAAAATGTATCAATTTGGTTGATCATGTATGGCCACCTTTCAACTTGCTGTAACTGTTCTCTCATCAAAATCAGGGACATGATCAAACAGGAAGTCTAAGAACTGTCATTGTTTTTAGTACAATGTAAACGAATTATGAAATCTGCATATTTAATAATTTTACTTAAAGAGGACCTGTAGTGAAAATGATGTAATGAATAAAACTGCTTATTTTTTACAATATTAATGTATACGTTATTTAGTCAGTGTCTGCCCATTGTAAGATCTTTCCTCTCCCTGATTTACATTCTGAAATGTATCAATGGTGGTGACATCTTTAGTCCTGTCAGGTAATCTGTACGGAATGTTCGTTGCTGAGAGTTCTATGCACAGAGAAAGTAATTGCTTGCTTGGCAGTTGGAAAAAGTTATTTCCCACAATACAACGAGGTTCACACAGACAGGAAACTGTGAGGACCATGGCCCTGACATCACACAATTGGAGGGATTTTACCACAAAATCAGCCATACAGACCCCCCTGATGATCTATTTGAGATAAGGTAAAGCTTTATTGAGGGATAGGGGGGGGGGGTATCAGCTATTGATTGGGATGAAGTTCAATCCGGGGTTACAGTTTCTCTTTACCTCCCATTTTCTTTCTTTGCGATTGCATAAATATTTTGCACCAAAATCTGTCTGTGTGTGTCTTACACAAACTGCAAGGCGGAGGAAGCTTATTTGAATTTGTGTGTATTGTGCGTAACTGCAAACCTTATGTTTATCGAACATCTAATGTATTTCAATGACATTGCATTTGAGCTTGAAAGCCCCATCTACACCATACAATTTTTTGTCCGATTCGATTTATTGATTCGATTTATTGATTCGATTCAATCCGACATGTCCAATTGGGATTTGATTTAATTTAATTTGCCATTGTTTTGCAATGGCAAAGTGAATCGAATTGAATCGAATCCTGATCGGACATGTCGGATTGAATCGAATCAATGAATTGAATTGGACAAAAAATTGTATGGTGTAGATGAGGCTTTAGTTTTTCTTATTTTTTGTGCGATTTGTTGTTTCTCTGCATTTTTAAATAAAAGGGCTGTGGTGCTTTTTTCTGTGTGTGATTCGCATGTAATACAAGTCAGTGGGAACGCAGAAAAATTCCGATTTCCGACGGTGCCTATTTCCATTTTTCTGATTTCAGTTTTTCTAATTTTCCATTTTCGATGCACCATTTGTCCGATTTACGAGGAGTATTTTACTCGTCATTTTTTAGCATCAGAGAATGCAAAAAATATAGAAATGGGAACACATTGTGATTGGCCTTACTGCGGTGATGCAAATTTTTATGGAAAATTCAGCATTCTCTGGTCCAAGGCTTTCGAGTTCTGTGATTGGGCTAAAATTGTTGCAGTAAATCGTATTTTCCACGGAATTCGGATTTCCAATTTCCATTTTCCGAATTCTTATCGGAAAAGCCAATTTCTGATCGGAAATGCGGAAATGACATTTTCACAGGATCCGATAAGTGAGAACGATGACTAAGTGGCAGCTATGGGAGAAACTGTCCTGAATTAAGGCCGGATTTATTGCGATCGCTATTTTCATCACATCTCATTCAATTATTCATAATTCAATATCTCACTGTTATTATTATTACAATGTCATTACTTTAGAGCAGCCTGTAGGGAGGCATCAGTGAGTGTATTACTCTGCTCTACATACAATGATATATAAGGTAAATATTAGCTACAGAGGCCAGCGGCTTCCTGGACTAGTAACAGCTGACGAGAGATGGATAGTGAGATGCAAAGAGTCAGCTTGCATGCAGTGGTGCGGCAATAGGGAATGCAGAGGAAGCGACAGCAGCGGGGACCCTGGACCAGAGGGGTCCAGTAGGGGCCCTCCTTTAATGAAGAACTGTAACAAAAAAACTCCCTGGGGGATATTTACCTCAGGAGGGGAAGCCTCTGGATCCTATTGAGGCTTCCCCCATTCTCCTCTGCCCCTCGGTACCACCACTGGTTCACCCAAAACCACAGCTGACAAGGATGTGCTTTGATTATTTCTAACCATAAATAAACTGTTCTCCTCCCAAGCCTACACCTCTCTGACTGACACTGCAGCTGTCCCCTCCCCTGCTTACACCTCTCTGACACTGCATCTGTCCCCTCCCTTGCTTACACCTCTCTGACACTGCAGCTGTCCCCTCCCCTACTTACATCTCTCTGACGCTGCAGCTGTCCCCTAACCTGCTTACAGGCAGCTGTCCCCTCCCCTGCTTACACCTCTCTGACACTGCAGCTGTCCCCTCCCCTACTTACACCTCTCTGACACTGCAGCTGTCCCCTCCCCTGCTTACAGGCAGCTGTCCCCTCCCCTGCTTACACCTATCTGATGCTGTGGCTGTCCCCTACCCTGATTACACCTCTCTGATGCTGCAGCTGTCCCCTCCCCTGATTACACATCTCTGACACTGCAGCTGTCCCCTTCCCTGCTTACACCTCTCTAACACTGCGGCTGTCCCCTCCTCTGCTTACACCTCTCTGATGCTGCAGCTGTCCCCTCCCCTGCTTACACAGCTCTAGCACTGCAGCTGTCCCCTCCCCTGCTTACACCTCTCTGACACTGCAGCTGTTTCCTCCCCTGATTATACCACTCTAACACTGCAGCTGTCCCCTCCCTTGCTTACACCTCTCTGACACTGCAGCTGTCCCCTCCCCTACTTACACCTCTCTGACGCTGCAGCTGTCCCCTAACCTGCTTACAGGCAGCTGTCCCCTCCCCTGCTTACACCTATCTGATGCTGCAGCTGTCCCCTCCCCTAATTACACATCTGATGCTGCAGCTGTCCCCTCCCCTGCTTACACATCTCTGACACTGCAGCTGTCCCCTTCCCTGCTTACACCTCTCTTACACTGCAGCTGTCCCCTCCCCTGATAATACCACTCTAACACTGCGGCTGTCCCCTCCTCTGCTTACACCTCTCTGATGCTGCAGCTGTCCCCTCCCCTGCTTACACATCTCTGAGACTGCAGCTGTCCCCTCCCCTGCTTACACCTTTCTGACGCTGCAGCTGTCACCTCCCCTGCTTACACCTCTCTGACACTGCAGCTGTCCCCTCCCCTGCTTACAGGCAGCTGTCCCCTCCCCTGCTTACACCTATCTGATGCTGTGGCTGTCCCCTCCCCTGATTACACCTCTCTGATGCTGCAGCTGTCCCCTCCCCTGATTACACATCTCTGACACTGCAGCTGTCCCCTTCCCTGCTTACACCTCTCTGACACTGCAGCTGTCCCCTCCCCTGATTATACCTCTCTAACACTGCGGCTGTCCCCTCCTCTGCTTACACCTCTCTGATGCTGCAGCTGTCCCCTCCCCTGCTTACACAGCTCTAGCACTGCAGCTGTCCCCTCCCCTGCTTACACCTCTCTGACACTGCAGCTGTTTCCTCCCCTGATTATACCACTCTAACACTGCGGCTGTCCCCTCCTCTGCTTACACCTCTCTGATGCCGCAGCTTTCCCCTCCCCTGCTTACACATCTCTGAGACTGCAGCTGTCCCCTCCCCTGCTTACACCTTTCTGATGCTGCAGCTGTCCTCTCCCCTGCTTACACCTCTCTGACACTGCAGCTGTCCCCTCCTCTGCTTACAGGCAGCTGTCCCCTCCCCTGCTTACACCTATCTGATGCTGCAGCTGTCCCCTCCCCTGATTACACCTCTCTGATGCAGCATCTGTCCCCTCCCCTGATTACACATCTGACACTGCAGTAGGCATGGTCGGAAAATTCCGCAGAATTATTAATTCCATGATTCCGGTCGGAATTAATAATTCCGATTTTGTTAGTCGGAACGGAATTTCTCAAACGGAATTCCGCGGAAATTTATAATTCCGACGGAATTTTCCGGAATCACATCAAAATTCTCTCTCTCTCCCATCCATCCATCCATCCTCTTATATCATCCAGTAGGGAATTGCAGATTTTCAAAACAGCTTACATACCATAGCTGGGATTTGAACCCAGGATGCAGTGTGTAGTAGGTATCTGTCTTAACCTCTAGACCATGAACCACACTACATGGTGAAGCTATCCTAGCATAAACCATACTACCATTATGATCAATGCAATAGAAAAAGTAGTATGATTAAGGATCGGTACTTTTTGAAAAGCATGCTTATATACCATAGCTGGGAATTGAACCCAGGATGCAGTGTGTAGTAACTAGTAGGTATCTGTCTTAACCTCTAGACCATGAGCCACCACACTACATGGTAAAGCTATCCTAGCATAAACCATACTACCATTATGATCAATGCAATAGAAAAAGTAGTATGATTAAGGATCGGTACTTTTTGAAAAGCATGCTTATATACCATAGCTGGGATTTGAACCCAGGACACAGTGTGTAGTAGGTATCTGTGTTACCCTCTAGACCATGAACCACACTACATGGTAGTAGGTATCTGTCTTACCCCCTAGACCATCAACCACACTCAGGGCCGGGCCGAGGCAGAGGCTGAGAGGCTCCAGCCTCAGGGCGCAGTGTAGGAGGGGGTGCACAATTCATTCAGCTGTCATTCCCAATTGTGTTTGAAGCAGAAAGAAATAAGAAAAGGTGATACATGGCAGCGACTGCAAGCCAGATAAGTAGCGATTAAGGTGTTGGGGGCCCTGGGGCACCTCTTAGTGTAATAGCAATCAGTGTGTGATGGCTGGGGTGGGAGGGATGGGGGGCACACTTTGCTGTCTCAGCCTTGGGTGCTGAAGGACCTTGTCCCACCTCTACATGCTAAAGCTGGCCTAGCAGGTACCATACTACCATTATGATCAATTCAATAGATATGCTATGGTATATAAGCATGCTTTTCAAAAAGTACCAATCCTTAATCATGCTACTTTTTCTATTGAATTGATCATAATGGTAGTATGGTTTATGCTAGGATAGCTTTACCATGTAGTGTGGTGGTTCATGGTCTAGAGGTTAAGACAGATACCTACTATCTACTACACACTGCATCCTGGGTTCAAATCCCAGCTATGGTATAAAAGCATGCTTTTCAAAAAGTACCGATCCTTAATCATACTACTTTTTCTATTGCATTGATCATAATGGTAGTATGGTTTATGCTAGGATAGCTTTACCATGTAGTGTGGTTCATGGTTTAGAGGTTAAGACAGATACCTACTAGCTACTACACACTGTGTCCTGGGTTCAAATCCCAGCTATGGTATATAAGCATGCTTTTCAAAAAGTACCAATCCTTAATCATGCTACTTTTTCTATTGAATTGATCATAATGGTAGTATGGTTTATGCTAGGATAGCTTCACCATGTAGTGTGGTGGTTCATGGTCTAGAGGTTAAGACAGATACCTACTAGCTACTACACACTGCGTCCTGGGTTCAAATCCCAGCTATGGTATATAAGCATGCTTTTCAAAAAGTACCGATCCTTAATCGTACTACTTTTTCTATTGCATTGATCATAATGGTAGTATGGTTTATGCTAGGATAGCTTTACCATGTAGTGTGGTGGTTCATGGTCTAGAGGTTAAGACAGATACCTACTAGCTACTACACACTGCGTCCTGGGTTCAAATCCCAGCTATGGTATATAAGCATGCTTTTCAAAAAGTACCGATCCTTAATCGTACTACTTTTTCTATTGCATTGATCATAATGGTAGTATGGTTTATGCTAGGATAGCTTTACCATGTAGTGTGGTGGTTCATGGTCTAGAGGTTAAGACAGATACCTACTAGCTACTACACACTGCATCCTGGGTTCAAATCCCAGCTATGGTATATAAGCATGCTTTTCAAAAAGTACCGATCCTTAATCATACTACTTTTTCTATTGCATTGATCATAATGGTAGTATGGTTTATGCTAGGATAGCTTTACCATGTAGTGTGGTTCATGGTCTAGAGGTTAAGACAGATACCTACTAGCTACTACACACTGTGTCCTGGGTTCAAATCCCAGCTATGGTATATAAGCATGCTTTTCAAAAAGTACCGATCCTTAATCATGCTACTTTTTCTATTGAATTGATCATAATGGTAGTATGGTTTATGCTAGGATAGCTTTACCATGTAGTGTGGTTCATGGTCTAGAGGTTAAGACAGATACCTACTAGCTACTACACACTGCATCCTGGGTTCAAATCCCAGCTATGGTATATAAGCATGCTTTTCAAAAAGTACCGATCCTTAATCATACTACTTTTTCTATTGCATTGATAATAATGGTAGTATGGTTTATGCTAGGCCAGCTTTACCATGTAGTGTGGTTCATGGTCTAGAGGTTAAGACAGATACCTACTACACACTGCATCCTGGGTTCAAATCCCAGCTATGGTATATAAGCTGTTTTGAAAATCTGCAATTCCCTACTGGATGATATAAGAGGATGGATGGGAGAGAGAGATTTTAAAATTTTCGGACGGAATTCCGCGGAACGGCTCAGGAATTCCCTCGGAATGAAACGGTAGCGGAATTTCGGTAGTGGCGGTATGCGGAATTACCACGGAATCGGAAATTGGCTATTCCGACCATGCCTGCACTGCAGCTGTCCCCTTCCCTGCTTACACTTCTCTGACACTGCAGCTGTCCCCTGATTATACCTCTCTAACACTGCGGCTGTCCCCTCCTCTGCTTACACCTCTCTGATGCTAAAGCTGTTCCCTCCCCTGCTTACACATCTCTAGCACTGCAGCTGTCCCCTCCCCTGCTTACACCTCTCTGATGCTGCAGCTTTCCCCTCCCCTGCTTACACATCTCTGAGACTGCAGCTGTCCCCTCCCTTGCTTACACCTTTCTGACGCTGCAGCTGTCCTCTCCCCTGCTTACACCTCTCTGACACTGCAGCTGTCCCCTCCTCTGCTTACAGGCAGCTGTCCCCTCCCCTGCTTACACCTATCTGATGCTGCAGCTGTCCCCCCCCCCTGATTACACCTCTCTGATGCTGCATCTGTCCCCTCCCCTGATTATACATCTGACACTGCAGCTGTCCCCTTCCCTGCTTACACCTCTCTGACACTGCAGCTGTCCCCTCCCCTGATTATACCTCTCTAACACTGCGGCTGTCCCCTCCTCTGCTTACACCTCTCTGATGCTGCAGCTGTCCCCTCCCCTGCTTACACATCTCTGACACTGCAGCTGTCCCCTCCCCTGCTTACAGGCAGCTGTCCCCTCCCCTGCTTACACCTATCTGATGCTGCAGCTGTCCCCTCCCCTGATTACACCTCTCTGATGCTGCAGCTGTCCCCCTCCCCTGATTACACATCTCTGACACTGCAGCTGTCCCCTTCCCTGCTTACACCTCTCTGACACTGCAGCTGTCCCCTCCCCTGATTATACCTCTCTAACACTGCGGCTGTCCCCTCCTCTGCTTACACCTCTCTGATGCTGCAGCTGTCCCCTCCCCTGCTTACACATTGCTAGCACTGCAGCTGTCCCCTCCCCTGCTTACACATTTCTGATGCTGCAGCTGTCCCCTCCCCTGCTTACACCTCTCTGACATGGCAACTGTCCCCTCCCCTGCTTACACCTATCTGATGCTTCAGCTGTCCCCTCCCCTGATTACACCTCTCTGATGCTGCAGCTGTCCCCTCCCCTGATTACACATCTTTGACACTGCAGCTGTCCCCTCCCCTGCTTACACCTCTCTGACACTGCAGCTGTCCCCTCCCCTGCTTACATCTCTCTGACACTGCAGCTGTCCCCTCCCCTGCTTACAGGCAGCTGTCCCCTCCCCTGCTTACACCTATCTGATGCTGCATCTGTCCCCTCCCCTGATTACACCTCTCTGATGCTGCAGCTTTCCCCTCCCCTGATTACACATCTCTGACACTGCAGCTGTCCCCTCCCCTGCCTACACCTCTCTGACGCTGCAGCTGTCCCCTCCCCTGCTTACACCTCTCTGACATTGCAGCTGTCCCCTCTCCTGCTTACACCTCTCTGACATTGAAGCTGTCCCCTCCCCTGCTAACACCTCTCTGACATTGAAGCTGTCCCCTCCCCTGCTAACACCTCTCTGATACTGCAGCTGTCCCCTCCCCTGCTTACACCTCTCTGACACTGCAGCTGTCCCCTCCCCTGATTACACCTCTCTGACACTGCATCTGTCCCCTCCCCTGATTACACCTCTCTGACACTGCAGCTGTCCCCTCCCCTGCTTACACCTGACTGACACTGCAGCTGTCCCCTCCCCTGCTTACACATCTCTGACACTGCAGCTGTCCCCTCCCCTGCTTACAGGCAGCTGTCCCCTCCTCTGCTTACACCTATCTGATGCTGCAGCTGTCCCCTCCCCTGATTACACCTCTCTGATGCTGCAGCTGTCCCCTCCCCTGATTACGCATCTCTGACACTGCAGCTGTCCCCTTCCCTGCTTACACCTCTCTGACACTGCAGCTGTCCCCTCCCCTGATTATACCTCTCTAACACTGCGGCTGTCCCCTCCTCTGCTTACACCTCTCTGATGCTGCAGCTGTCCCCTCCCCTGCTTACACATTGCTAGCACTGCAGCTGTCCCCTCCCCTGCTTACACATTTCTGATGCTGCAGCTGTCCCCTCCCCTGCTTACACCTCTCTGACATGGCAACTGTCCCCTCCCCTGCTTACACCTATCTGATGCTTCAGCTGTCCCCTCCCCTGATTACACCTCTCTGATGCTGCAGCTGTCCCCTCCCCTGATTACACCTCTCTGACACTGCATCTGTCCCCTCCCCTGATTACACCTCTCTGACACTGCAGCTGTCCCCTCCCCTGCTTACACCTGACTGACACTGCAGCTGTCCCCTCTCCAGCTTACATCTCTCTGACACTGCGGCTGTCCCCTCCTCTGCTTACACCTCTCTGACATTGCAGCTGTCCCCTCTCCTGCTTACACCTCTCTGACATTGCAGCTCTCCCCTCCCCTGCTTACACCTCTCTGATACTGCAGCTGTCCCCTCCCCTGCTTACACATTGCTAGCACTGCAGCTGTCCCCTCCCCTGCTTACACCTATCTGATGCTGCATCTGTCCCCTCCCCTGATTACACCTCTCTGATGCTGCAGCTTTCCCCTCCCCTGATTACACATCTCTGACGCTGCAGCTGTCCCCTCCCCTGCTTACACCTCTCTGACATTGCAGCTGTCCCCTCTCCTGCTTACACCTCTCTGACATTGAAGCTGTCCCCTCCCCTGCTAACACCTCTCTGATGCTGCAGCTGTCCCCTCCCCTGCTTACACATTGCTAGCACTGCAGCTGTCCCCTCCCCTGCTTACACATTTCTGATGCTGCAGCTGTCCCCTCCCCTGCTTACACCTCTCTGACATGGCAACTGTCCCCTCCCCTGCTTACACCTATCTGATGCTTCAGCTGTCCCCTCCCCTGATTACACCTCTCTGATGCTGCAGCTGTCCCCTCCCCTGATTACACATCTTTGACACTGCAGCTGTCCCCTCCCCTGCTTACACCTCTCTGACACTGCAGCTGTCCCCTCCCCTGCTTACATCTCTCTGACACTGCAGCTGTCCCCTCCCCTGCTTACAGGCAGCTGTCCCCTCCCCTGCTTACACCTATCTGATGCTGCATCTGTCCCCTCCCCTGATTACACCTCTCTGATGCTGCAGCTGTCCCCTCCCCTGATTACACCTCTCTGACACTGCATCTGTCCCCTCCCCTGATTACACCTCTCTGACACTGCAGCTGTCCCCTCCCCTGCTTACACCTGACTGACACTGCAGCTGTCCCCTCTCCAGCTTACATCTCTCTGACACTGCGGCTGTCCCCTCCTCTGCTTACACCTCTCTGACATTGCAGCTGTCCCCTCTCCTGCTTACACCTCTCTGACATTGCAGCTCTCCCCTCCCCTGCTTACACCTCTCTGATACTGCAGCTGTCCCCTCCCCTGCTTACACCTATCTGACCCTGCAGCTGTCCCCTCCCCGGCTTATAGCTCTCTGACACTGCAGCTGTTCCCTCCCCTGCTTACACCTCTCTGACACTGCAGCTGTCCCCTCCCCTGCTTACACCTCTCTGATACTGCAGCTGTCCCCTCCCCAGCCTACACCTCTCTGACCCTGCGGCTGTCCCCTCCCCTGATTACACTTTTCTGACACTAGTTCTCTCCACCCCTGCCTACAACGCTCTGACACTGTAGCTGTTCCCTCCCCTGCCTACACCTCTTTGACACTGCGGCTGTCCTGGGCAGGTTTTGGTGCTCTATATATATCGAGCAGTTGAGTGGGCCCAATGTGAAACTCGCACTGAGGCCCAGAGATCCGAAGCGACGCTACTGCTTGCATGCAAGTTTAATGCAAATAGCATGCAGCTTTAAATTGGTCCAGTCACTCATAGCTATCGTTTTGAATTGTGACAAAATGGGCAGCGGACCTAATATGAATAAGACAGTAACACGGGAGAATATAAGTGGACCCGCAAACACAGTCTAAGTATTTTTTTCTTATTGATGGCTATCAGGTGGAAAATGGTTCATATCAGATCATAGCGGGGTTTCTAGGTTAGTAAATAAATGGCGGCATGACGACACCCGCTATATGCTGGACTTACAGAGGGAGATATACTGTATATAGACTGCCTTGAGTTTATTAGAATCCAGTTCCTGCCGTAGAAGATGACGCAACAGAAAAAAATCCATCTAGCCCCTCCTCCAGCAGTCATCGCTATCAGGGCCAGATTTACCATAAGGCACTGTAGGAACGTGCCTACAGGCACCTGATGGTGGAAAGACGGCTCGCTCCTCTCCCCATGTGCCTCCCTCCCTAAGTCCTGATGAGAGTGTAAATGAGAGGTGATCACTCTGCTCTCTGCATTCCACTGACCAGATCTCTCTTCAGTCAGGGGCACCTCTAGCTACTTAATACTGAGGGTACTTCTGGCAGGCACCTGTACCTATGATGGGCAAGGGAAGTAAGGGAGAAGTGACAGCTGTGACAGCCAGCACAGTTGCACTGCAGTTTGGTGGGGGTTTGTAGGTTCATGGAGGTACCAGGACATCTGTGCATATAGGCTCCTGTGAGGGCCTGATCACTATGCTCTATGACTCTGGAGAAGGGCTATGAACATTTGCCACCTGAAAGCACACATTTATGCCTATCACTCTTCTTCAATCCTGCTGCCATGATTACCTCACACAATATCGGCAGAAATATGGCCACACGCAGTAGAATTGACGTGACCAATCTTCCATTCTACCACCCCTCCCCAGTCATCCCCGGTCTGGACGGATGAGGCAAGACTGGTGGGCTCCTCGATGGTTTCATGCTGAGGTCACAAAACTCTGACCCCTGTGTGCCTCGGCAGTGACGCACCAGACTGACTGAGTATTTGGAATCTTCGTCTGTCCAGTTTAGGGGGGGCCTTTGCTCCCCCCCCCCTCCCCGCAGTCCTCAGCGCCATGCTTTGGGCTGACAGGAGAATCCAATGTGACTCCACACTTGTATACAGAGCAGGGGCATAACTAGACTTAATAGGGCCCACTTCCAAAAATGATAGCATGGGACCCCCTTTGTCCCCGAACCCCATGAAGGTTACATTATCAGGAGCTGGTGAATGGCAGCAGAGAGTGTTCTGCTCTGAAGCAGCCTCTGGAAGCAGGAAAAAATGACATGCGCTCCTACACAGTTTTCGTGAGTGAATGGGGAGGCTTCTTTGCCAATTGGCTGCACTTGCGGTTGAGGAGAGTGAGGAGGAGCAGCCCCCAAAGCCTCTAGGCCCCCCTGCTATGGCAGAGGTTGCAGGGGTGATTGCTACGCCTATGATACAGAGGTTTCTTGAGCTACTATAGTCATTCTGTCAATCGGGAGACGTCGGGGAGGTCCGAGGAAGGTACATGAGAAGAGGCGTGCAAGGAAATTTGGGCAACCAATTTCGGCAAGAAGAATATCGGTAAATTTACAGATACTCTATGTTTTGAAAATGTAAATTATGATAGTAAAATATCAGTAAACGTTACCAATCTTTTACTACAACTAAACCTAACCCTATTTCACACGGAACCCCTCCACAACCGATGTCCAACCTTCGCTTCCACGGCTAACATTAACCTCCTTGCCGGTCTAAAAAATCCGGCAAGGAGGCAGCGCCGCACTTTTTTTTAATTTTTATTTTGTTTAAATCATGTAGCGAGCCCAGGGCTCGCTACATGATAGCCACTAAGCGGCGGCATCCCCCCACCCACTCCGATCGCCTTCGGCGATCAGAGTATGCAGGGAATCCCGTTGAGAACGGGATTTCCTGCAGGGCTTCCCCGGTCGCCATGGCGACCGGGCGGGATGATGTCACCGACGTCATAGACGTCGTGACGTCAGAGGGAACTCCGATCCGCCCCTTAGCGCTGCCTGGCACTGATTGGCCAGGCTGCGCAGGGGTCTGGGGCGGGGGGGGGGGCGGCTCGGCGCGGCGGGTAGCGGCGAATCGGCGGCGAGCGCGACCTACACGCAGCTAGCAAAGTGCTAGCTGCGTGTAGGGAAAAAAAATTATGCAAATCGGCCCAGCGGGGCCTGAGATATCCTCCTGCGCAGGTTACCCCGAGCTGAGCTCGGGATAACCGGCAAGGAGGTTAAAGAGGAGCTCAGGTGAAAATAATGTAATAAAAAAAGTGCTTCATTTTTACATGCATTATGTATAAATGATTTAGCCAGTTTCTGCCCATTGTAAAATCTTTCCTATACCTGATTTACATTCTGACATTTATCCCATGGTGACATTTTTACTGCTGGCAGGTGATGTCACTGGAAGGAGAAGCTGCTTGCCTTTTTAGCAGTTGGAAACAGCTGTAAACAGCTGTTATTTCCCACAATGCAACAAGGCTCCCACAGTGTGATATCAGAACCATGGTCCTATATCAGCCATACAGAGCCCCCTGATGATCCGTTTGAGAAAAGGAAAAGATTTCTCATGGGAAAGGGGGTATCAGCTACTGATTGGGATGAAGATCAATTCTTGGTCACGGTTTCTGTTTTACGCCCCCTTTCCTCGCCGCAAGAAAAAAAAAACTGCTAAAACAATATTTAACACATTGCAAATAATATTATTATTGGCGCCCCAAAAACAGGTCGTGGAAAGTTTGATTTATAAAGAGGTAATAAAATTTGCTTACTACAAAAGAAGACAGCAACTTTTATCAGATACAACAAGTTTATTTAAACACTAAAACTTTTAAACACTGAGAAGGACCACTACTTTGTCGATCCAATTATCGGGAATAATTATCGATCAGCCATCCTTGCGGTACGAGAATCGTATTTTCGATCAATGATTTCAAACCTGTCCGATCGCCTTTCGAGCGGGAAATCGAACGATACTGCCCTTCAGATCGTAAGCCACCAATTACTAAGCAACAAAATATTTCTCCAATCCAATCTACTTTGATTGATAAAATTAAACGGGTGTGAAAATTGTATGGTGTGTGTACCCAGCATTATCTCACACAAGACACTTTTTTCTTTTAATGTAAGTGAAATGTATTAAAAAAAATTTTTTATAAATCAAACCATCTATGACCTTGTTATTTCAAGCTAGTCTGTCTTCGACCTCCTTCATACACAAGGTATTTCCATCTGTACAACTTCACCTTGCTTTCTATCTAAAATCAAAGGACTGTTATGTGTGAGGATCCTAGGAGATCAGCAATGACAGAACTACCCAGATAATCCGAACGTTTTCCACTATCCGAACTGTGAATAGCAAGTCGGATATTTTTTAAAATCCGAATAGACTATCCGAGGAGAGAG